>NC_139475.1:3755000-3767500 GCF_057233095.1 Heloderma suspectum
GGTCGGGGTTAGGGTTAGGGTTGGGGTTAGTGTTGGGGTTAGGGTTAGGTTTAGGCTTAGTGTTAGGGTAGTGTTTAGGGTTAGGGTTAGGGTTAGGGTAGGGGTTAGGGTTAGGGTTAGGTTTGGGGTCAGGGTTAGGGTTAGGGTTAGGGTTAGGGTTGGGGTTAGGTTTAGCGTTAGGGTTAGGTTTGGGGATAGGGTTAGTGTTAGGGTTAGGTTTGGATTTAGGGTTAGGGTCTGGGTTAGGGTTAGGGTTAGGTTTGGGGTTAGGGTTAATGTTAGTGTTAGGGTTGGATTTAGTTTTAGGGTCTGGGTTAGGGTTAGGGTTGGGGTTAGGGTTAGGGTTGAATTATGGTTAGGGGTAGGGTTAGGGTTTGGGTTAGGGTTAGGGTTGTGTTAGGGTTGGGGTAGGGGTTAGGGTTAGGGTTACGGTTGGGGTCAGGTTTAGGGTAAGGGTTAGTGTTAGGTTTAGGGTTGGGGTTAGGGATAGGGTTATGGTTTGTGGTTAGGATTAGGTTTCGTGATGGGGTTGGGGTTAGGGTTAGGGTTAGGGTTATGGTTAGGGTTAGGGTTGGGGTCAGGGTTAGGGTTAGGGTTAGGGTTAGTGTTAGGTTTATGGTTGGGGTTAGGGTTAGTATTAGGTTTAAGGTTGGGGTCGGGGTTAGGGTTAGGGTTAGGGTTAGGGTTGGGGATATGGTTAGGGTTAAGGTTAGGGTTAGGGTTAGGGTTGGGTTAGGGTTGGGTTAGGGTTGGGTGAGGGTTAGGGTTAGGTTTAGTGTTGGGGTTCGGGTTAGGTTTAGTCTTGGGGTTGGGGTTAGGGTAGGGTTAGGGTTAGGGTAGGGTTAGGGTTAGGGTTAGGGTTGGGGTTAGGGTTAGGGTTAGGGTTAGGTTTTGGGTTAGGGTTAGGGTTAGGGGTAGGGTCGGGGTTAGGGTTAGGGTTGGGGTTAGTGTTGGGGTTAGGGTTAGGTTTAGGCTTAGTGTTAGGGTAGTGTTTAGGGTTAGGGTTAGGGTTAGGGTAGGGGTTAGGGTTAGGGTTAGGTTTGGGGTCAGGGTTAGGGTTAGGGTTAGGGTTAGGGTTGGGGTTAGGTTTAGCGTTAGGGTTAGGTTTGGGGATAGGGTTAGTGTTAGGGTTAGGTTTGGATTTAGGGTTAGGGTCTGGGTTAGGGTTAGGGTTAGGTTTGGGGTTAGGGTTAGGGTTAGGGTTAGGGTTAGGGTTAGGGTTGGGGTTAGGGTTAGCGTTAGGGTTAGGTTTGGGTTTAGGGTTAGTGTTAGGGTTAGGGATGGATTTAGGGTTAGTGTCTGGGTTAGGGTTAGGGTTAGGGTTGGGGTCAGGGTTAAGATTAGGGTTAGGGTTAGGGTTAGTGTAAGGGTTAGGGTTGGGTTAAGTTTAGTGTTAGGGTTGGGGTTAGGGTTGGTGTTAGGGTTAGGGTTAGGGTTAGGGTAGTGGTTAGGTTTAGGGTTAGGGTTAGGGTTAGGGTTAGGGTTAGGGTAGGGGTTAGGGTTAGGGTTAGGGTTAGAGTAAGGGTTGTGGTTAGGGTTAAGTTTAGGGGCAGGGTTAGGGTTAGGTTAGTGTTACGGTTTGGGTAGGGCTCAGGTTTAGGTTTAGGGTTGGGGTTAGGGTTGGGGTTAGGGTTAGGGTTAGGGTTAGGGTTGGGGTTAGGGTTGGGGTTAGGGTTAGGGTAGGGTTAGTGTCGGGGTTAGGGTTCGGGTTGGGGTCAGGGTTAGGGTAAGGGCTAGTGTTAGGTTTAGGGTTGGGGTTAGGGCTAGGGTTAGGGTTAGGGGTGGGGTTAGGATTAGGTTTAGTGTTGGGTTTGGGGTTAGGGTTAGGGTTAGGGTTATGGTTAGGGTTAGGGTTGTGGTCAGGGTCAGGGTTAGGGTTCGGGTTAGGTTTAGTGTCGCGCTTAGGGTTGGGGTTAGGGTTGGGGTTAGGGTTAGGGTTAGGGTTAGGTTTGGGGTTAGGGTTAGGGTTAGGGTTAGGTTTGGGGTTAGGGTTAATGTTAGGGTTAGGGTTGGATTTAGTTTTAGGGTCTGGGTTAGGGTTAGGGTTGGGATTAGGGTTAGGGTTAGGGTTGAGTTATGGTTAGAGGTAGGGTTAGGGTTTGGGTTAGGGTTAGGGTTAGGGTTGTGTTAGGGTTGGGGTAGGGGTTAGGGTTAGGGTTACGGTTGGGGTCAGGTTTAGGGTAAGGGTTAGTGTTAGGTTTAGGGTTGGGGTTAGGGATAGGGTTATGGTTTGTGGTTAGGATTAGGTTTCGTGATGGGGTTGGGGTTAGGGTTAGGGTTAGGGTTATGGTTAGGGTTAGGGTTGGGGTCAGGGTTAGGGTTAGGGTTAGGGTTAGTGTTAGGTTTATGGTTGGGGTTAGGGTTAGTATTAGGTTTAAGGTTGGGGTCGGGGTTAGGGTTAGGGTTAGGGTTAGGGTTGCGGATATGGTTAGGGTTAAGGTTAGGGTTAGGGTTAGGGTTGGGTTAGGGTTGGGTTAGGGTTGGGTGAGGGTTAGGGTTAGGTTTAGTGTTGGGGTTCGGGTTAGGTTTAGTCTTGGGGTTGGGGTTAGGGTAGGGTTAGGGTTAGGGTAGGGTTAGGGTTAGGGTTAGGGTTGGGGTTAGGGTTAGGGTTAGGGTTAGGTTTTGGGTTAGGGTTAGGGTTAGGGGTAGGGTCGGGGTTAGGGTTAGGGTTGGGGTTAGTGTTGGGGTTAGGGTTAGGTTTAGGCTTAGTGTTAGGGTAGTGTTTAGGGTTAGGGTTAGGGTTAGGGTAGGGGTTAGGGTTAGGGTTAGGTTTGGGGTCAGGGTTAGGGTTAGGGTTAGGGTTAGGGTTGGGGTTAGGTTTAGCGTTAGGGTTAGGTTTGGGGATAGGGTTAGTGTTAGGGTTAGGTTTGGATTTAGGGTTAGGGTCTGGGTTAGGGTTAGGGTTAGGTTTGGGGTTAGGGTTAATGTTAGTGTTAGGGTTGGATTTAGTTTTAGGGTCTGGGTTAGGGTTAGGGTTGGGGTTAGGGTTAGGGTTGAATTATGGTTAGGGGTAGGGTTAGGGTTTGGGTTAGGGTTAGGGTTGTGTTAGGGTTGGGGTTAGGGTTGGGGTCAGGGTTAGGGTAAGGGTTAGTGTTAGGTTTAGGGTTGGGGTTAGGGTTAGGGTTAGGGTTGGGTTTAGGATTAGGTTTAGTGTTGGGGTTGGGGTTAGGGTTATGGTTAGGGTTGGGGTTGGGGTTAGGGTTAGGGTTAAGGTGAGAGTTAGGTTTCGGGTTGGGTTAGGGTGGGGTTAGGGTTAGGGTTAGGGTTAGGGTTAGGGTTAGGGTTGGGGTTAGGGTTAGGGTGGGGGTTAGTGTTGGGGTTAGGGTTAGGTTTAGGCTTAGTGTTAGGGTAGTGTTTAGTGTTAGGGTTAGGGTTAGGGTAGGGGTTAGGGTTAGGGTTAGGGTTTGGGCTGGGGTTCGGGTTAGGGTTAGGGTTAGGGTTAGGGTTGGGGTTAGGGTTAGCGTTAGGGTTAGGTTTGGGTTTAGGGTTAGTGTTAGGGTTAGGGATGGATTTAGGGTTAGTGTCTCGGTTAGGGTTAGGGTTAGGGTTGGGGTTAGGGTTGGGGTTAGGGTTGACTAAGGGTTAGGGTTAGGGTTAGGGTTAGGGTTAGGGTTAAGGTCAGGGTCAGGGTTAGGGTTCAGGTTAGGTTTAGGGTCGGGGTTAGGGTTGGGGTTAGGGTTTGGGTTGGGTTAGGGTTGGTGTTAGTATTAGGGTTAGGGTTGGGTTAAGTTTAGGGTTAGGGGTAGGGTAGGGTTAGGGTTGGGGTTAGGTTTAGGGATATGGTTAGGGTTCGGTTTGGGGTTAGGGTTAGTGTTAGGGTTAGGGTTGGATTTAGGGTTAGGGTCAGGTTTAGGGATAGGGTTAGGGTTGGGGTTCGGGTTAGGGTTAGGGTTAGGGTTTGGGTTAGGGTTAGGGTTAGGGTTAGGGTTGGGGTTAGGGTTAGCATTAGGGTTAGGTTTGGGTTTAGGGTTAGTGTTAGGGTTAGGGTTGGATTTAGGGTTAGGGTCTGGGTTAAGGTTAGGGTTAGGGTTGGGGTTAGGGTTAGGGTTAGGGTTGAGTTAGGGTTAGGGTTAGGGTTAGGATTAGGGTTGGGGTTACGGTTCGGGTTGGGGTTACGGTTCAGGTTGGTTATGGTTGGTGTTAGTGTTAGGGTTAGTGTTGGGTTAAGTTTAGGGGTAGGGTTAGGGTAGGGTTAGGGTTGGGGTTAGGGTTAGGGTTAGGGTTAGGGTTAGGTTTGGGGTCAGGGTTAGGGTAAGGGTTAGTGTTAGGTTTAGGGTTGGGGTTACGGTTAGGGTTAGTGTTAGGGTTAGGGTTTGTGGTTAGCATTAGGTTTAGTGTTGGGGTTGGGGTTAGAATAAGGGTTAGGGTTATGGTTAGGGTTAGGGTTGGGGTCAGGGTTAGGGTTAGGGTTAGGGTTAGGGTTAGTGTTAGGTTTAGGGTTGGGGTTAGGGTTAGGGTTAGGATTAGGTTTAAGGTTGGGGTTGGGGTTAGGGTTAGGGTTAGGGTTAGGGTTAGGGTTGGGGTTAGGGTTAGGGTTAAGGTTAGGTTTAGGGTTAGGGTTGGGTTAGGGTTGGGTTAGGGTCAGGGTTAGGGTAAGTGTTGGGGTTCGGGTTAGGTTTAGTGTTGGGGTTGGGGTTAGGGTTAGGGTTAGGGTTAGGGTTGGGGTTAGGGTTAGGTTTAGGGTTAGGGTTGGGTTAGGGTTAGGGTTAGTTTTAGGGTTAGGGTTGGGGTTAGGGTTAGGGTTGGGGTTAGTGTTGGGGTTAGGGTTAGGTTTAGGCTGAGTGTTAGGGTAGTGTTTAGGGTTAGGGTTAGGGTTAGGGTTAGGGTAGGGGTTAGGGTTAGGGTTAGAGTTTTGGTTGGGGCTAGGGTTAGGGTTGGGGTTAGGTTTAGGGTTAGGGTTAGGTTTGGGGTTAGGGTTAGTGTTAGGTTTCGGCTTGGATTTAGGGTTAGGGTCTGGGTTAGGGTTAGGGTTAGGGTCAGGGTCAGGGTCAGGGTTAGGGTTCGGGTTAGGTTTAGGGTCGGGGTTAGGGTTGGGGTTAGGTTTCGGGTTGGGGTTAGGGTTAGGGTTAGTGTTAGTGATAGGGTTAGGGTTGTGGTTAGGGTTAGGGTTAGGGTTACGGTTAGGGTCAGCGTCAGGGTCAGGGTTAAGATTAGGGTTAGGGTTAGGGTTAGGGTTAGTGTTAGGGTTAGGGTTGGGTTAAGTTTAGTGTTAGGGTTGGGGTTAGGGTTGGTGTTAGGGTTAGGGTTAGGGTTAGGGTAGTGGTTAGGTTTAGGGTTTGGGTTAGGGTTAGGGTTAGGGTTAGGGTAGGGGTTAGGGTTAGGGTTAGGGTTAGAGTTAGGGTTGTGGTTAGGGTTAAGTTTAGGGGCAGGGTTAGGGTTAGGTTAGTGTTACGGTTTGGGTAGGGCTCAGGTTTAGGGTTAGGGTTAGGGTTGGGGATAGGGTTAGGGTTAGGGGTAGGGTTAGGGTTAGGGTTAGGGTTAGGGTTGGGGTCAGGGTTAGGGTAAGGGTTAGTGTTAGGTTTAGGGTTGGGGTTAGGGCTAGGGTTAGGGTTAGGGTTGGGGTTAGGATTAGGTTTAGTGTTGGGTTTGGGGTTAGGGTTAGGGTTAGGGTTAGGGTTGTGGTCAGGGTCAGGGTTAGGGTTCGGGTTAGGTTTAGGGTCGGGGTTAGGGTTGGGGTTAGGGTTAGGGTTAGGGTTAGGGTTGGGGTTAGGGTTGGGGTTAGGGTTAGGGTTGGGGTTAGGATCGGGGTTAGGGTTCGGGTTGGGGTCAGGGTTAGGGTAAGGGTTAGTGTTAGGTTTAGGGTTGGGGTTAGGGCTAGGGTTAGGGTTAGGGTTGGGGTTAGGATTAGGTTTAGTGTTGGGTTTGGGGTTAGGGTTAGGGTTATGGTTAGGGTTAGGGTTGTGGTCAGGGTCAGGGTTAGGGTTCAGGTTAGGTTTAGTGTCGGGGTTAGGGTTGGGGTTAGGGTTAGGGTTAGGGTTAGGGTTAGGGTTAGGGTTAGGTTTGGGGTTAGGGTTAGGGTTAGGGTTAGGTTTGGGTTTAGGGTTAATGTTAGGGTTAGGGTTGGATTAAGTTTTAGGGTCTGGGTTAGGGTTAGGGTTGGGGTTAGGGTTAGGGTTAGGGTTGAGTTATGGTTAGGGGTAGGGTTAGGGTTTGGGTTAGGGTTAGGGTTAGGGTTGTGTTAGGGTTGGGGTAGGGGTTAGGGTTAGGGTTACGGTTGGGGTCAGGTTTAGGGTAAGGGTTAGTGTTAGGTTTAGGGTTGGGGTTAGGGATAGGGTTATGGTTTGTGGTTAGGATTAGGTTTCGTGTTGGGGTTGGGGTTAGGGTTAGGGTTATGGTTAGGGTTAGGGTTGGGGTCAGGGTTAGGGTTAGGTTTAGGGTTAGAGTTAGGTTTGTGGTTGGGGTTAGGGTTAGTATTAGGTTTAAGGTTGGTGTCGGGGTTAGGGTTAGGGTTAGGGTTAGGGTTGGGGATAGGGTTAGGGTTAAGGTTAGGGTTAGGGTTAGGGTTGGGTTAGGGTTGGGTTAGGGTTAGGGTTAGGTTTAGTGTTGGGGTTCGGGTTAGGTTTAGTCTTGGGGTTGGGGTTAGGGTAGGGTTAGGGTTAGGGTAGGGTTAGGGTTAGGGTTGGAGTTAGGGTTAGGGTTAGGGTTAGGGTTAGGGTTAGGTTTTGGGTTAGGGTTAGGGGTAGGGGTAGGGTCGGGTTTAGGGTTAGGGTTGGGGTTAGTGTTGGGGTTAGGGTTAGGTTTAGGCTTAGTGTTAGGGTAGTGTTTAGGGTTAGGGTTAGGGTTAGGGTAGGGGTTAGGGTTAGGGTTAGGTTTGGGGTCAGGGTTAGGGATAGGGTTAGGGTTAGGGTTGGGGTTATGTTTAGCGTTAGGGTTAGGTTTGGGGTTAGGGTTAGTGTTAGGGTTAGGGTTGGATTTAGGGTTAGGGTCTGGGTTAGGGTTAGGGTTAGGGTTAGGTTTGGGGTTAGGGTTAATTTTAGGGTTAGGGTTGGATTTAGTTTTAGGGTCTGGGTTAGGGTTAGGGTTGGGGTTAGGGTTAGGGTTGAGTCATGGTTAGGGGTAGGGTTAGGGTTTGGGTTAGGGTTAGGGTTAGGGTTGTGTTAGGGTTGGGGTAGGGGTTAGGGTTAGGGTTACGGTTGGGGTCAGGGTTAGGGTAAGGGTTAGTGTTAGGTTTAGGGTTGGGGTTAGGGATAGGGTTAGGGTTTGTGGTTAGGATTTGGTTTAGTGTTGGGGTTGGGGTTAGGGTTAGGTTTATGGTTAGGGTTAGGGTTGGGGTCAGGGTAGGGTTAGTGTTAGTGTTAGGTTTATGGTTGGGGTTAGGGTTAGGATTAGGTTTAAGGTTGGGGTTGGGGTTAGGGTTACGGTTAGGGTTAGGGTTGGGGATAGGGTTAGGGTTAAGGTTAGGGTTAGGGTTAGGGTTAGGGTTGGGTTAGGTTTGGGGTAGGGGTAGGGTTAGGGTTAGTGTTGGGGTTCGGGTTAGGTTTAGTGTTGGGGTTGGGGTTAGGGTAGGGTTAGGGATAAGCTTGGGGTTAGGGTTAGGGATAGGGTTGTGGTTAGGGTTAGGGTTAGGGTTTGGGATAGGGTTAGGGTCAGGGTCAGGGTCAGGGTTAGGGTTAGGGTTAGGGTTAGGGTTAGGGTTAGGGTTGGATTTAGTTTTAGTGTCTGGGTTAGGGTTAGGGTTGGGGTTAGGGTTAGGGTTAGGGTTGAGTTATGGTTAGGGGTTAGGGTCAGGGTCAGGGTCAGGGTTAGGGTTAGGGTTAGGGTCGGGGTTAGGGTTCGGTTTGGGGTAGAGGTTAGGGTTAGTGTTAGGTTAGGGTTGGGTTAAGTTTAGAGTTGGGGTTAGGGTTAGGGTTGGTGTTAGGGTTGGGTTTAGTGTTGATGTTAAGGTTAGGGTTAGGGTTAGGGTTAGGGTAGTGGTTAGGGTTAGGTTTAGGGTTAGGGTTAGGTTTGGGGTTAGGGTTAGGGTTAGGGTTAGGTTTGGGGTTAGGGTTAATGTTAGGGTTAGGGTTGGATTTAGTTTTAGTGTCTGGGTTAGGGTTAGGGTTGGGGTTAGGGTTAGGGTTAGGGTTGAGTTATGGTTAGGGGTAGGGTTAGGGTTAAGGTTAGGGTTAAGGTTAGGGTTAGGGTTAGGGTTAGGGGTGGGTTAGGGTTGGGTTAGGGTTAGGGTTAGGGTTAGGGTTGGTGTTAGGGTTAGGGTTGGGTTAGGGTTAGGGTTAGGGTTGGTGTTAGGGTTAGGGTTGGGGTTAGCGTTGGGGTTAGGGTTAGGTTTAGGCTTAGTGTTAGGGTAGTGTTTAGGGTTAGGGTTAGGGTTAGGGTAGGGGTTAGGGTTAGGGTTAGGGTTTGGGCTGGGGTTAGGGTTAGGGTTAGGGTTGGTGTTAGGCTGAGCGTTAGGGTTCGGTTTGGGGTTAGGGTTAGTGTTAGGGTTAGGGTTGGATTTAGGGTTAGGGTCTGGGTTAGGGTTAGGGTTAGGGTTAGTGTTGGGGTTAGGGTTAGGGTTGAGTTAGGGTTAGGGTTAGGGTTAGGGTTAGGGTTAGGGTTAGGGATAGGGTCAGGGTCAGTGTTAGGGTTAGGGTTGTGATTAGGGTTAGGGTTAGGGTTAGGGTCAGGGTCAGGGTCAGGGTTAGGATTAGGATTAGGGTTAGGGTTAGGGTCGGGGTTAGGGTTCGGGTTGGGGTAGGGGTTAGGGTTAGGGTTGGGGTTAGGGTTAGGGTTAGGGTTAAGTTTGGGTCAGGGTTAGGGTTAGGGTTAGGGTTAGGTTTAGGGTTGGTGTTAGGGTTAGGGTTAGGGTTGGGGTTAGGGTTAGCGTTAGGGTTAGGGTTAGAGTTAGGGTTGTGGTTAGGGTTAAGTTTAGGGGCAGGGTTAGGGTTAGGTTAGTGTTATGGTTTGGGTAGGGCTCAGGTTTAGGGTTAGGGTTAGGGTTGGGGATAGGGTTAGGGTTAGGGTTAGGGTTAGGGTTAGGGTTGGGGTCAGGGTTAGGGTAAGGGTTAGTGTTAGGTTTAGGGTTGGGGTTAGGGCTAGGGTTAGGGTTAGGGTTGGGGTTAGGATTAGGTTTAGTGTTGGGTTTGGGGTTAGGGTTAGGGTTAGGGTTAGGGTTGTGGTCAGGGTCAGGGTTAGGGTTCGGGTTAGGTTTAGGGTCGGGGTTAGGGTTGGGGTTAGGGTTAGGGTTAGGGTTAGGGTTAGGGTTAGGGTTAGGGTTGGGGTTAGGGTTAGGGTTGGGGTTAGGGTCGGGGTTAGGGTTTGGGTTGGGGTCAGGGTTAGGGTAAGGGTTAGTGTTAGGTTTTGGGTTGGGGTTAGGGCTAGGGTTAGGGTTAGGGTTGGGGTTAGGATTAGGTTTAGTGTTGGGTTTGGGGTTAGGGTTAGGGTTATGGTTAGGGTTAGGGTTGTGGACAGGGTCAGGCTTAGGGTTCGGGTTAGGTTTAGTGTCGGGGTTAGGGTTGGGGTTAGGGTTAGGGTTAGGGTTAGGGTTAGGTTTGGGGTTAGGGTTAGGGTTAGGGTTAGGTTTGGGGTTAGGGTTAATGTTAGGGTTAGGGTTGGATTTAGTTTTAGGGTCTGGGTTAGGGTTAGGGTTGGGGTTAGGGTTAGGGTTAGGGTTGAGTTATGGTTAGGGGTAGGGTTAGGGTTTGGGTTAGGGTTAGGGTTAGGGTTGTGTTAGGGTTGGGGTAGGGGTTAGGGTTAGGGTTACGGTTGGGGTCAGGTTTAGGGTACGGGTTAGTGTTAGGTTTAGGGTTGGGGTTAGGGATAGGGTTATGGTTTGTGGTTAGGATTAGGTTTAGTGTTGGGGTTGGGGTTAGGGTTAGGGTTATGGTTAGGGTTAGGGTTAGGGTTAGGGTTAGTGTTAGGTTTATGGTTGGGGTTAGGGTTAGTATTAGATTTAAGGTTGGGGTCGGGGTTAGGGTTAGGGTTAGGGTTAGGGTTGGGGATAGGGTTAGGGTTAAGGTTAGGGTTAGGGTAAGGGTTAGAGTTGGGTTAGGGTTGGGTTAGGGTTAGTGTTAGGTTTTGGGTTGGGGTTAGGGCTAGGGTTAGGGTTAGGGTTGGGGTTAGGATTAGGTTTAGTGTTGGGTTTGGGGTTAGGGTTAGGGTTATGGTTAGGGTTAGGGTTGTGGACAGGGTCAGGGTTAGGGTTCGGGTTAGGTTTAGTGTCGGGGTTAGGGTTGGGGTTAGGGTTAGGGTTAGGGTTAGGGTTAGGTTTGGGGTTAGGGTTAGGGTTAGGGTTAGGTTTGGGGTTAGGGTTAATGTTAGGGTTAGGGTTGGATTTAGTTTTAGGGTCTGGGTTAGGGTTAGGGTTGGGGTTAGGGTTAGGGTTAGGGTTGAGTTATGGTTAGGGGTAGGGTTAGGGTTTGGGTTAGGGTTAGGGTTAGGGTTGTGTTAGGGTTGGGGTAGGGGTTAGGGTTAGGGTTACGGTTGGGGTCAGGTTTAGGGTACGGGTTAGTGTTAGGTTTAGGGTTGGGGTTAGGGATAGGGTTATGGTTTGTGGTTAGGATTAGGTTTAGTGTTGGGGTTGGGGTTAGGGTTAGGGTTAGGGTTATGGTTAGGGTTAGGGTTAGGGTTAGGGTTAGTGTTAGGTTTATGGTTGGGGTTAGGGTTAGTATTAGGTTTAAGGTTGGGGTCGGGGTTAGGGTTAGGGTTAGGGTTAGGGTTAGGGTTAGGGTTAGGGTTAGGGTTAGGGTTAGGGTTAGGTTTAGTGTTGGGGTTCGGGTTAGGTTTAGTCTTGGGGTTGGGGTTAGGGTAGGGTTAGGGTTAGGGTTGGGGTTAAGGTTAGGGTTAGGGTTGGGTTAGGGTTAGGGTTAGGTTTTGTGTTAGGGTTAGGGTTAGGGGTAGGGTCGGGGTTAGGGTTAGGGTTGGGGTTAGTGTTGGGGTTAGGGTTAGGTTTAGGCTTAGTGTTAGGGTAGTGTTTAGGGTTAGGGTTAGGGTTAGGGTAGGGGTTAGGGTTAGGGTTAGGTTTGGGGTCAGGGTTAGGGTTAGGGTTAGGGTTAGGGTTGGGGTTAGGTTTAGCGTTAGGGTTAAGTTTGGGGTTAGGGTTAGTGTTAGGGTTAGGGTTGGATTCAGGGTTAGGGTCTGCGTTAGGGTTAGGGTTAGGGTTAGGTTTGGGGTTAGGGTTAGTGTTAGGGTAAGGGTTAGGGTTGAGTTATGGTTAGGGATAGGGTTAGGGATTGGGATAGGGTTGTGGTTAGGGTTAGGGTTAGTGTCATGGTTAGGATTAGGGTAGTGTTAGGGTTGGGGTAGGGGTTAGGTTTAGGTTTAGGGTTAGGGTTCGGGTTAGGGTTAGGGTTAGGGTTGGGGTCAGGGTTAGGGTAAGGGTTAGTGTTAGGTTTAGGGTTGGGGTTAGGGTTAGGGTTAGGGTTGGGTTTAGGATTAGGTTTAGTGTTGGGGTTGGGGTTAGGGTTATGGTTAGGGTTGGGGTTGGGGTTAGGGTTAGGGTTAAGGTGAGAGTTAGGTTTAGGGTTGGGTTAGGGTGGGGTTAGGGTTAGGGTTAGGGTTAGGGTTAGGGTTGGGGTTAGGGTTAGGGTGGGGGTTAGTGTTGGGGTTAGGGTTAGGTTTAGGCTTAGTGTTAGGGTAGTGTTTAGTGTTAGGGTTAGGGTTAGGGTAGGGGTTAGGGTTAGGGTTAGGGTTTGGGCTGGGGTTCGGGTTAGGGTTAGGGTTAGGGTTAGGGTTAGGGTTGGGGTTAGGGTTAGCGTTAGGGTTAGGTTTGGGTTTAGGGTTAGTGTTAGGGTTAGGGATGGATTTAGGGTTAGTGTCTGGGTTAGGGTTAGGGTTAGGGTTGGGGTTAGGGTTGGGGTTAGGGTTGACTAAGGGTTAGGGTTAGGGTTAGGGTTAGGGTTGGGGTTAGGGTTAGCGTTAGGGTTAGGTTTGGGTTTAGGGTTAGTGTTAGGGTTAGGGATGGATTTAGGGTTAGTGTCTGGGTTAGGGTTAGGGTTAGGGTTGGGGTCAGGGTTAAGATTAGGGTTAGGGTTAGGGTTAGGGTTAGTGTAAGGGTTAGGGTTGGGTTAAGTTTAGTGTTAGGGTTGGGGTTAGGGTTGGTGTTAGGGTTAGGGTTAGGGTTAGGGTAGTGGTTAGGTTTAGGGTTAGGGTTAGGGTTAGGGTTAGGGTAGGGGTTAGGGTTAGGGTTAGGGTTAGAGTTAGGGTTGTGGTTAGGGTTAAGTTTAGGGGCAGGGTTAGGGTTAGGTTAGTGTTACGGTTTGGGTAGGGCTCAGGTTTAGGTTTAGGGTTGGGGTTAGGGTTGGGGTTAGGGTTAGGGTTAGGGTTAGGGTTGGGGTTAGGGTTGGGGTTAGGGTTAGGGTAGGGTTAGTGTCGGGGTTAGGGTTCGGGTTGGGGTCAGGGTTAGGGTAAGGGCTAGTGTTAGGTTTAGGGTTGGGGTTAGGGCTAGGGTTAGGGTTAGGGTTGGGGTTAGGATTAGGTTTAGTGTTGGGTTTGGGGTTAGGGTTAGGGTTAGGGTTATGGTTAGGGTTAGGGTTGTGGTCAGGGTCAGGGTTAGGGTTCGGGTTAGGTTTAGTGTCGGGCTTAGG
>NC_139475.1:3770000-3772500 GCF_057233095.1 Heloderma suspectum
TAGTGTTTAGGGTTAGGGTTAGGGTTAGGGTAGGGGTTAGGGTTAGGGTTAGGTTTGGGGTCAGGGTTAGGGTTAGGGTTAGGGTTAGGGTTGGGGTTAGGTTTAGCGTTAGGGTTAGGTTTGGGGATAGGGTTAGTGTTAGGGTTAGGTTTGGATTTAGGGTTAGGGTCTGGGTTAGGGTTAGGGTTAGGTTTGGGGTTAGGGTTAATGTTAGTGTTAGGGTTGGATTTAGTTTTAGGGTCTGGGTTAGGGTTAGGGTTGGGGTTAGGGTTAGGGTTGAATTATGGTTAGGGGTAGGGTTAGGGTTTGGGTTAGGGTTAGGGTTGTGTTAGGGTTGGGGTTAGGGTTGGGGTCAGGGTTAGGGTAAGGGTTAGTGTTAGGTTTAGGGTTGGGGTTAGGGTTAGGGTTAGGGTTGGGTTTAGGATTAGGTTTAGTGTTGGGGTTGGGGTTAGGGTTATGGTTAGGGTTGGGGTTGGGGTTAGGGTTAGGGTTAAGGTGAGAGTTAGGTTTCGGGTTGGGTTAGGGTGGGGTTAGGGTTAGGGTTAGGGTTAGGGTTAGGGTTAGGGTTGGGGTTAGGGTTAGGGTGGGGGTTAGTGTTGGGGTTAGGGTTAGGTTTAGGCTTAGTGTTAGGGTAGTGTTTAGTGTTAGGGTTAGGGTTAGGGTAGGGGTTAGGGTTAGGGTTAGGGTTTGGGCTGGGGTTCGGGTTAGGGTTAGGGTTAGGGTTAGGGTTGGGGTTAGGGTTAGCGTTAGGGTTAGGTTTGGGTTTAGGGTTAGTGTTAGGGTTAGGGATGGATTTAGGGTTAGTGTCTCGGTTAGGGTTAGGGTTAGGGTTGGGGTTAGGGTTGGGGTTAGGGTTGACTAAGGGTTAGGGTTAGGGTTAGGGTTAGGGTTAGGGTTAAGGTCAGGGTCAGGGTTAGGGTTCAGGTTAGGTTTAGGGTCGGGGTTAGGGTTGGGGTTAGGGTTTGGGTTGGGTTAGGGTTGGTGTTAGTATTAGGGTTAGGGTTGGGTTAAGTTTAGGGTTAGGGGTAGGGTAGGGTTAGGGTTGGGGTTAGGGTTAGGGATATGGTTAGGGTTCGGTTTGGGGTTAGGGTTAGTGTTAGGGTTAGGGTTGGATTTAGGGTTAGGGTCAGGTTTAGGGATAGGGTTAGGGTTGGGGTTCGGGTTAGGGTTAGGGTTTGGGTTAGGGTTAGGGTTAGGGTTAGGGTTGGGGTTAGGGTTAGCGTTAGGGTTAGGTTTGGGTTTAGGGTTAGTGTTAGGGTTAGGGTTGGATTTAGGGTTAGGGTCTGGGTTAAGGTTAGGGTTAGGGTTGGGGTTAGGGTTAGGGTTAGGGTTGAGTTAGGGTTAGGGTTAGGGTTAGGATTAGGGTTGGGGTTACGGTTCGGGTTGGGGTTACGGTTCAGGTTGGTTATGGTTGGTGTTAGTGTTAGGGTTAGGGTTGGGTTAAGTTTAGGGGTAGGGTTAGGGTAGGGTTAGGGTTGGGGTTAGGGTTAGGGTTAGGGTTAGGTTTGGGGTCAGGGTTAGGGTAAGGGTTAGTGTTAGGTTTAGGGTTGGGGTTACGGTTAGGGTTAGTGTTAGGGTTAGGGTTTGTGGTTAGCATTAGGTTTAGTGTTGGGGTTGGGGTTAGAATAAGGGTTAGGGTTATGGTTAGGGTTAGGGTTGGGGTCAGGGTTAGGGTTAGGGTTAGGGTTAGGGTTAGTGTTAGGTTTAGGGTTGGGGTTAGGGTTAGGGTTAGGATTAGGTTTAAGGTTGGGGTTGGGGTTAGGGTTAGGGTTAGGGTTAGGGTTAGGGTTGGGGTTAGGGTTAGGGTTAAGGTTAGGTTTAGGGTTAGGGTTGGGTTAGGGTTGGGTTAGGGTCAGGGTTAGGGTAAGTGTTGGGGTTCGGGTTAGGTTTAGTGTTGGGGTTGGGGTTAGGGTTAGGGTTAGGGTTAGGGTTAGGGTTGGGGTTAGGGTTAGGTTTAGGGTTAGGGTTGGGTTAGGGTTAGGGTTAGTTTTAGGGTTAGGGTTGGGGTTAGGGTTAGGGTTGGGGTTAGTGTTGGGGTTAGGGTTAGGTTTAGGCTGAGTGTTAGGGTAGTGTTTAGGGTTAGGGTTAGGGTTAGGGTTAGGGTAGGGGTTAGGGTTAGGGTTAGAGTTTTGGTTGGGGCTAGGGTTAGGGTTGGGGTTAGGTTTAGGGTTAGGGTTAGGTTTGGGGTTAGGGTTAGTGTTAGGTTTCGGCTTGGATTTAGGGTTAGGGTCTGGGTTAGGGTTAGGGTTAGGGTCAGGGTCAGGGTCAGGGTTAGGGTTCGGGTTAGGTTTAGGGTCGGGGTTAGGGTTGGGGTTAGGTTTCGGGTTGGGGTTAGGGTTAGGGTTAGTGTTAGTGATAGGGTTAGGGTTGTGGTTAGGGTTAGGGTTAGGGTTACGGTTAGGGTCAGCGTCAGGGTCAGGGTTAAGATTAGGGTTAGGGTTAGGGTTAGGGTTAGTGTTAGGGTTAGGGTTGGGTTAAGTTTAGTGTTAGGGTTGGGGTT
>NC_139475.1:3782500-3787500 GCF_057233095.1 Heloderma suspectum
CGGGTTAGGTTTAGGGTCGGGGTTAGGGTTGGGGTTAGGGTTAGGGTTAGGGTTAGGGTTGGGGTTAGGGTTGGGGTTAGGGTTAGGGTTGGGGTTAGGATCGGGGTTAGGGTTCGGGTTGGGGTCAGGGTTAGGGTAAGGGTAGTGTTAGGTTTAGGGTTGGGGTTAGGGCTAGGGTTAGGGTTAGGGTTGGGGTTAGGATTAGGTTTAGTGTTGGGTTTGGGGTTAGGGTTAGGGTTATGGTTAGGGTTAGGGTTGTGGTCAGGGTCAGGGTTAGGGTTCAGGTTAGGTTTAGTGTCGGGGTTAGGGTTGGGGTTAGGGTTAGGGTTAGGGTTAGGGTTAGGTTTGGGGTTAGGGTTAGGGTTAGGGTTAGGTTTGGGTTTAGGGTTAATGTTAGGGTTAGGGTTGGATTAAGTTTTAGGGTCTGGGTTAGGGTTAGGGTTGGGGTTAGGGTTAGGGTTAGGGTTGAGTTATGGTTAGGGGTAGGGTTAGGGTTTGGGTTAGGGTTAGGGTTAGGGTTGTGTTAGGGTTGGGGTAGGGGTTAGGGTTAGGGTTACGGTTGGGGTCAGGTTTAGGGTAAGGGTTAGTGTTAGGTTTAGGGTTGGGGTTAGGGATAGGGTTATGGTTTGTGGTTAGGATTAGGTTTCGTGTTGGGGTTGGGGTTAGGGTTAGGGTTATGGTTAGGGTTAGGGTTGGGGTCAGGGTTAGGGTTAGGTTTAGGGTTAGAGTTAGGTTTGTGGTTGGGGTTAGGGTTAGTATTAGGTTTAAGGTTGGTGTCGGGGTTAGGGTTAGGGTTAGGGTTAGGGTTGGGGATAGGGTTAGGGTTAAGGTTAGGGTTAGGGTTAGGGTTGGGTTAGGGTTGGGTTAGGGTTAGGGTTAGGTTTAGTGTTGGGGTTCGGGTTAGGTTTAGTCTTGGGGTTGGGGTTAGGGTAGGGTTAGGGTTAGGGTAGGGTTAGGGTTAGGGTTGGAGTTAGGGTTAGGGTTAGGGTTAGGGTTAGGGTTAGGTTTTGGGTTAGGGTTAGGGGTAGGGGTAGGGTCGGGTTTAGGGTTAGGGTTGGGGTTAGTGTTGGGGTTAGGGTTAGGTTTAGGCTTAGTGTTAGGGTAGTGTTTAGGGTTAGGGTTAGGGTTAGGGTAGGGGTTAGGGTTAGGGTTAGGTTTGGGGTCAGGGTTAGGGATAGGGTTAGGGTTAGGGTTGGGGTTATGTTTAGCGTTAGGGTTAGGTTTGGGGTTAGGGTTAGTGTTAGGGTTAGGGTTGGATTTAGGGTTAGGGTCTGGGTTAGGGTTAGGGTTAGGGTTAGGTTTGGGGTTAGGGTTAATTTTAGGGTTAGGGTTGGATTTAGTTTTAGGGTCTGGGTTAGGGTTAGGGTTGGGGTTAGGTTTAGGGTTGAGTCATGGTTAGGGGTAGGGTTAGGGTTTGGGTTAGGGTTAGGGTTAGGGTTGTGTTAGGGTTGGGGTAGGGGTTAGGGTTAGGGTTACGGTTGGGGTCAGGGTTAGGGTAAGGGTTAGTGTTAGGTTTAGGGTTGGGGTTAGGGATAGGGTTAGGGTTTGTGGTTAGGATTTGGTTTAGTGGTGGGGTTGGGGTTAGGGTTAGGTTTATGGTTAGGGTTAGGGTTGGGGTCAGGGTAGGGTTAGTGTTAGTGTTAGGTTTATGGTTGGGGTTAGGGTTAGGATTAGGTTTAAGGTTGGGGTTGGGGTTAGGGTTAGGGTTAGGGTTAGGGTTAGGGTTAGGGTTGAGGATAGGGTTAGGGTTAAGGTTAGGGTTAGGGTTAGGGTTGGGTTAGGGTTGGGGTAGGGGTAGGGTTAGGGTTAGTGTTGGGGTTCGGGTTAGGTTTAGTGTTGGGGTTGGGGTTAGGGTAGGGTTAGGGATAAGCTTGGGGTTAGGGTTAGGGATAGGGTTGTGGTTAGGGTTAGGGTTAGGGTTTGGGATAGGGTTAGGGTCAGGGTCAGGGTCAGGGTCAGGGTTAGGGTTAGGGTCGGGGTTAGGGTTCGGGTTGGGGTAGAGGTTAGGGTTAGTGTTAGGTTAGGGTTGGGTTAAGTTTAGGGTTAGGGTTGGTGTTAGGGTTGGGTTTAGTGTTGACGTTAAGGTTATGGTTAGGGTTAGGGTTAGGGTAGTGGTTAGGGTTAGGGTTAGGGTTAGGGTTAGGTTTGGGGTTAGGGTTAGGGTTAGGGTTAGGTTTGGGGTTAGGGTTAATGTTAGGGTTAGGGTTGGATTTAGTTTTAGGGTCTGGGTTAGGGTTAGGGTTGGGGTTAGGGTTAGGGTTAGGGTTGAGTTATGGTTAGGGGTAGGGTTAGGGTTTGGGTTAGGGTTAGGGTTAGGGTTGTGTTAGGGTTGGGGTAGGGGTTAGGGTTAGGGTTACGGTTGGGGTCAGGTTTAGGGTAAGGGTTAGTGTTAGGTTTAGGGTTGGGGTTAGGGATAGGGTTAGGGTTTGTGGTTAGGATTAGGTTTAGTGTTGGGGTTGGGGTTAGGGTTAGGGTTATGGTTAGGGTTAGGGTTGGGGTCAGGGTTAGGGTTAGGGTTAGGGTTAGTGTTAGGTTTATGGTTGGGGTTAGGGTTAGTATTAGGTTTAAGGTTGGGGTCAGGGTTAGGGTTAGGGTTAGGGTTAGGTTTAGGGTTGGTGTTATTGTTAGGGTTAGGGTTGGGGTTAGGGTTAGCGTTAGGGTTAGGGTTAGAGTTAGGGTTGTGGTTAGGGTTAAGTTTAGGGGCAGGGTTAGGGTTAGGTTAGTGTTACGGTTTGGGTAGGGCTCAGGTTTAGGGTTAGGGTTAGGATTGGGGATAGGGTTAGGGTTAGGGGTAGGGTTAGGGTTAGGGTTGGGGTCAGGGTTAGGGTAAGGGTTAGTGTTAGGTTTAGGGTTGGGGTTAGGGCTAGGGTTAGGGTTAGGGTTGGGGTTAGGATTAGGTTTAGTGTTGGGTTTGGGGTTAGGGTTAGGGTTAGGGTTAGGTTTAGTGTTAGGGTTGTGGTCAGGGTCAGGGTTAGAGTTCGGGTTAGGTTTAGGGTCGGGGTTAGGGTTGGGGTTAGGGTTAGGGTTAGGGTTAGGGTTAGGGTTAGGGTTGGGGTTAGGGTTGGGGTTAGGGTTAGGGTTGGGGTTAGTGTCGGGGTTAGGGTTCGGGTTGGGGTCAGGGTTAGGGTAAGGATAGTGTTAGGTTTAGGGTTGGGGTTAGGGCTAGGGTTAGGGTTAGGGTTGGGGTTAGGATTAGGTTTAGTGTTGGGTTTGGGGTTAGGGTTAGGGTTAGGGTTATGGTTAGGGTTAGGGTTGTGGTCAGGGTCAGGGTTAGGGTTCGGGTTAGGTTTAGTGTCGGGCTTAGGGTTGGGGTTAGGGTTTGTGGTTAGGATTTGGTTTAGTGTTGGGGTTGGGGTTAGGGTTAGGTTTATGGTTAGGGTTAGGGTTGGGGTCAGGGTAGGGTTAGTGTTAGTGTTAGGTTTATGGTTGGGGTTAGGGTTAGGATTAGGTTTAAGGTTGGGGTTGGGGTTAGGGTTAGGGTTAGGGTTAGGGTTAGGGTTGAGGATAGGGTTAGGGTTAAGGTTAGGGTTAGGGTTAGGGTTGGGTTAGGGTTGGGGTAGGGGTAGGGTTAGGGTTAGTGTTGGGGTTCGGGTTAGGTTTAGTGTTGGGGTTGGGGTTAGGGTAGGGTTAGGGATAAGCTTGGGGTTAGGGTTAGGGATAGGGTTGTGGTTAGGGTTAGGGTTAGGGTTTGGGATAGGGTTAGGGTCAGGGTCAGGGTCAGGGTCAGGGTTAGGGTTAGGGTCGGGGTTAGGGTTCGGGTTGGGGTAGAGGTTAGGGTTAGTGTTAGGTTAGGGTTGGGTTAAGTTTAGGGTTAGGGTTAGGGTTAGGGTTGGTGTTAGGGTTGGGTTTAGTGTTGACGTTAAGGTTATGGTTAGGGTTAGGGTTAGGGTAGTGGTTAGGGTTAGGGTTAGGGTTAGGTTTGGGGTTAGGGTTAGGGTTAGGGTTAGGTTTGGGGTTAGGGTTAATGTTAGGGTTAGGGTTGGATTTAGTTTTAGGGTCTGGGTTAGGGTTAGGGTTGGGGTTAGGGTTAGGGTTAGGGTTGAGTTATGGTTAGGGGTAGGGTTAGGGTTTGGGTTAGGGTTAGGGTTAGGGTTGTGTTAGGGTTGGGGTAGGGGTTAGGGTTAGGGTTACGGTTGGGGTCAGGTTTAGGGTAAGGGTTAGTGTTAGGTTTAGGGTTGGGGTTAGGGATAGGGTTAGGGTTTGTGGTTAGGATTAGGTTTAGTGTTGGGGTTGGGGTTAGGGTTAGGGTTATGGTTAGGGTTAGGGTTGGGGTCAGGGTTAGGGTTAGGGTTAGGGTTAGTGTTAGGTTTATGGTTGGGGTTAGGGTTAGTATTAGGTTTAAGGTTGGGGTCAGGGTTAGGGTTAGGGTTAGGGTTAGGTTTAGGGTTGGTGTTATTGTTAGGGTTAGGGTTGGGGTTAGGGTTAGCGTTAGGGTTAGGGTTAGAGTTAGGGTTGTGGTTAGGGTTAAGTTTAGGGGCAGGGTTAGGGTTAGGTTAGTGTTACGGTTTGGGTAGGGCTCAGGTTTAGGGTTAGGGTTAGGGTTGGGGATAGGTTTAGGGTTAGGGGTAGGGTTAGGGTTAGGGTTGGGGTCAGGGTTAGGGTAAGGGTTAGTGTTAGGTTTAGGGTTGGGGTTAGGGCTAGGGTTAGGGTTAGGGTTGGGGTTAGGATTAGGTTTAGTGTTGGGTTTGGGGTTAGGTTTAGGGTTAGGGTTAGGGTTGTGGTCAGGGTCAGGGTTAGAGTTCGGGTTAGGTTTAGGGTCGGGGTTAGGGTTGGGGTTAGGGTTAGGGTTAGGGTTAGGGTTAGGGTTGGGGTTAGGGTTGGGGTTAGGGTTAGGGTTGGGGTTAGTGTCGGGGTTAGGGTTCGGGTTGGGGTCAGGGTTAGGGTAAGGGTAGTGTTAGGTTTAGGGTTGGGGTTAGGGCTAGGGTTAGGGTTAGGGTTGGGGTTAGGATTAGGTTTAGTGTTGGGTTTGGGGTTAGGGTTAGGGTTAGGGTTAGGGTTAT
>NC_139475.1:3797500-3800000 GCF_057233095.1 Heloderma suspectum
TAGGGTTGGGGTTAGGGTTGGTGTTAGGGTTAGGGTTAGGGTTAGGGTAGTGGTTAGGTTTAGGGTTAGGGTTAGGGTTAGGGTTAGGGTTAGGGTAGGGGTTAGGGTTAGGGTTAGGGTTAGAGTAAGGGTTGTGGTTAGGGTTAAGTTTAGGGGCAGGGTTAGGGTTAGGTTAGTGTTACGGTTTGGGTAGGGCTCAGGTTTAGGTTTAGGGTTGGGGTTAGGGTTGGGGTTAGGGTTAGGGTTAGGGTTAGGGTTGGGGTTAGGGTTGGGGTTAGGGTTAGGGTAGGGTTAGTGTCGGGGTTAGGGTTCGGGTTGGGGTCAGGGTTAGGGTAAGGGCTAGTGTTAGGTTTAGGGTTGGGGTTAGGGCTAGGGTTAGGGTTAGGGGTGGGGTTAGGATTAGGTTTAGTGTTGGGTTTGGGGTTAGGGTTAGGGTTAGGGTTAGGGTTAGGGTTGTGGTCAGGGTCAGGGTTAGGGTTCGGGTTAGGTTTAGTGTCGGGCTTAGGGTTGGGGTTAGGGTTAGGGTTAGGGTTAGGTTTGGGGTTAGGGTTAGGGTTAGGGTTAGGTTTGGGGTTAGGGTTAATGTTAGGGTTAGGGTTGGATTTAGTTTTAGGGTCTGGGTTAGGGTTAGGGTTGGGATTAGGGTTAGGGTTAGGGTTGAGTTATGGTTAGAGGTAGGGTTAGGGTTTGGGTTAGGGTTAGGGTTAGGGTTGTGTTAGGGTTGGGGTAGGGGTTAGGGTTAGGGTTACGGTTGGGGTCAGGTTTAGGGTAAGGGTTAGTGTTAGGTTTAGGGTTGGGGTTAGGGATAGGGTTATGGTTTGTGGTTAGGATTAGGTTTCGTGATGGGGTTGGGGTTAGGGTTAGGGTTAGGGTTATGGTTAGGGTTAGGGTTGGGGTCAGGGTTAGGGTTAGGGTTAGGGTTAGTGTTAGGTTTATGGTTGGGGTTAGGGTTAGTATTAGGTTTAAGGTTGGGGTCGGGGTTAGGGTTAGGGTTAGGGTTAGGGTTGGGGATATGGTTAGGGTTAAGGTTAGGGTTAGGGTTAGGGTTGGGTTAGGGTTGGGTTAGGGTTGGGTGAGGGTTAGGGTTAGGTTTAGTGTTGGGGTTCGGGTTAGGTTTAGTCTTGGGGTTGGGGTTAGGGTAGGGTTAGGGTTAGGGTAGGGTTAGGGTTAGGGTTAGGGTTGGGGTTAGGGTTAGGGTTAGGGTTAGGTTTTGGGTTAGGGTTAGGGTTAGGGGTAGGGTCGGGGTTAGGGTTAGGGTTGGGGTTAGTGTTGGGGTTAGGGTTAGGTTTAGGCTTAGTGTTAGGGTAGTGTTTAGGGTTAGGGTTAGGGTTAGGGTAGGGGTTAGGGTTAGGGTTAGGTTTGGGGTCAGGGTTAGGGTTAGGGTTAGGGTTAGGGTTGGGGTTAGGTTTAGCGTTAGGGTTAGGTTTGGGGATAGGGTTAGTGTTAGGGTTAGGTTTGGATTTAGGGTTAGGGTCTGGGTTAGGGTTAGGGTTAGGTTTGGGGTTAGGGTTAATGTTAGTGTTAGGGTTGGATTTAGTTTTAGGGTCTGGGTTAGGGTTAGGGTTGGGGTTAGGGTTAGGGTTGAATTATGGTTAGGGGTAGGGTTAGGGTTTGGGTTAGGGTTAGGGTTGTGTTAGGGTTGGGGTTAGGGTTGGGGTCAGGGTTAGGGTAAGGGTTAGTGTTAGGTTTAGGGTTGGGGTTAGGGTTAGGGTTAGGGTTGGGTTTAGGATTAGGTTTAGTGTTGGGGTTGGGGTTAGGGTTATGGTTAGGGTTGGGGTTGGGGTTAGGGTTAGGGTTAAGGTGAGAGTTAGGTTTCGGGTTGGGTTAGGGTGGGGTTAGGGTTAGGGTTAGGGTTAGGGTTAGGGTTAGGGTTGGGGTTAGGGTTAGGGTGGGGGTTAGTGTTGGGGTTAGGGTTAGGTTTAGGCTTAGTGTTAGGGTAGTGTTTAGTGTTAGGGTTAGGGTTAGGGTAGGGGTTAGGGTTAGGGTTAGGGTTTGGGCTGGGGTTCGGGTTAGGGTTAGGGTTAGGGTTAGGGTTGGGGTTAGGGTTAGCGTTAGGGTTAGGTTTGGGTTTAGGGTTAGTGTTAGGGTTAGGGATGGATTTAGGGTTAGTGTCTCGGTTAGGGTTAGGGTTAGGGTTGGGGTTAGGGTTGGGGTTAGGGTTGACTAAGGGTTAGGGTTAGGGTTAGGGTTAGGGTTAGGGTTAAGGTCAGGGTCAGGGTTAGGGTTCAGGTTAGGTTTAGGGTCGGGGTTAGGGTTGGGGTTAGGGTTTGGGTTGGGTTAGGGTTGGTGTTAGTATTAGGGTTAGGGTTGGGTTAAGTTTAGGGTTAGGGGTAGGGTAGGGTTAGGGTTGGGGTTAGGGTTAGGGATATGGTTAGGGTTCGGTTTGGGGTTAGGGTTAGTGTTAGGGTTAGGGTTGGATTTAGGGTTAGGGTCAGGTTTAGGGATAGGGTTAGGGTTGGGGTTCGGGTTCGGGTTAGGGTTAGGGTTTGGGTTAGGGTTA
>NC_139475.1:3802500-3807500 GCF_057233095.1 Heloderma suspectum
TGGGGTTCGGGTTAGGTTTAGTCTTGGGGTTGGGGTTAGGGTAGGGTTAGGGTTAGGGTAGGGTTAGGGTTAGGGTTGGAGTTAGGGTTAGGGTTAGGGTTAGGGTTAGGTTTTGGGTTAGGGTTAGGGGTAGGGGTAGGGTCGGGTTTAGGGTTAGGGTTGGGGTTAGTGTTGGGGTTAGGGTTAGGTTTAGGCTTAGTGTTAGGGTAGTGTTTAGGGTTAGGGTTAGGGTTAGGGTAGGGGTTAGGGTTAGGGTTAGGTTTGGGGTCAGGGTTAGGGATAGGGTTAGGGTTAGGGTTGGGGTTATGTTTAGCGTTAGGGTTAGGTTTGGGGTTAGGGTTAGTGTTAGGGTTAGGGTTGGATTTAGGGTTAGGGTCTGGGTTAGGGTTAGGGTTAGGGTTAGGTTTGGGGTTAGGGTTAATTTTAGGGTTAGGGTTGGATTTAGTTTTAGGGTCTGGGTTAGGGTTAGGGTTGGGGTTAGGGTTAGGGTTGAGTCATGGTTAGGGGTAGGGTTAGGGTTTGGGTTAGGGTTAGGGTTAGGGTTGTGTTAGGGTTGGGGTAGGGGTTAGGGTTAGGGTTACGGTTGGGGTCAGGGTTAGGGTAAGGGTTAGTGTTAGGTTTAGGGTTGGGGTTAGGGATAGGGTTAGGGTTTGTGGTTAGGATTTGGTTTAGTGTTGGGGTTGGGGTTAGGGTTAGGTTTATGGTTAGGGTTAGGGTTGGGGTCAGGGTAGGGTTAGTGTTAGTGTTAGGTTTATGGTTGGGGTTAGGGTTAGGATTAGGTTTAAGGTTGGGGTTGGGGTTAGGGTTAGGGTTAGGGTTAGGGTTAGGGTTGAGGATAGGGTTAGGGTTAAGGTTAGGGTTAGGGTTAGGGTTGGGTTAGGGTTGGGGTAGGGGTAGGGTTAGGGTTAGTGTTGGGGTTCGGGTTAGGTTTAGTGTTGGGGTTGGGGTTAGGGTAGGGTTAGGGATAAGCTTGGGGTTAGGGTTAGGGATAGGGTTGTGGTTAGGGTTAGGGTTAGGGTTTGGGATAGGGTTAGGGTCAGGGTCAGGGTCAGGGTCAGGGTTAGGGTTAGGGTCGGGGTTAGGGTTCGGGTTGGGGTAGAGGTTAGGGTTAGTGTTAGGTTAGGGTTGGGTTAAGTTTAGGGTTAGGGTTAGGGTTAGGGTTGGTGTTAGGGTTGGGTTTAGTGTTGACGTTAAGGTTATGGTTAGGGTTAGGGTTAGGGTAGTGGTTAGGGTTAGGGTTAGGGTTAGGGTTAGGTTTGGGGTTAGGGTTAGGGTTAGGGTTAGGTTTGGGGTTAGGGTTAATGTTAGGGTTAGGGTTGGATTTAGTTTTAGGGTCTGGGTTAGGGTTAGGGTTGGGGTTAGGGTTAGGGTTAGGGTTGAGTTATGGTTAGGGGTAGGGTTAGGGTTTGGGTTAGGGTTAGGGTTAGGGTTGTGTTAGGGTTGGGGTAGGGGTTAGGGTTAGGGTTACGGTTGGGGTCAGGTTTAGGGTAAGGGTTAGTGTTAGGTTTAGGGTTGGGGTTAGGGATAGGGTTAGGGTTTGTGGTTAGGATTAGGTTTAGTGTTGGGGTTGGGGTTAGGGTTAGGGTTATGGTTAGGGTTAGGGTTGGGGTCAGGGTTAGGGTTAGGGTTAGGGTTAGGGTTAGTGTTAGGTTTATGGTTGGGGTTAGGGTTAGTATTAGGTTTAAGGTTGGGGTCAGGGTTAGGGTTAGGGTTAGGGTTAGGTTTAGGGTTGGTGTTATTGTTAGGGTTAGGGTTGGGGTTAGGGTTAGCGTTAGGGTTAGGGTTAGAGTTAGGGTTGTGGTTAGGGTTAAGTTTAGGGGCAGGGTTAGGGTTAGGTTAGTGTTACGGTTTGGGTAGGGCTCAGGTTTAGGGTTAGGGTTAGGATTGGGGATAGGGTTAGGGTTAGGGGTAGGGTTAGGGTTAGGGTTGGGGTCAGGGTTAGGGTAAGGGTTAGTGTTAGGTTTAGGGTTGGGGTTAGGGCTAGGGTTAGGGTTAGGGTTGGGGTTAGGATTAGGTTTAGTGTTGGGTTTGGGGTTAGGGTTAGGGTTAGGGTTAGGGTTAGTGTTAGGGTTGTGGTCAGGGTCAGGGTTAGAGTTCGGGTTAGGTTTAGGGTCGGGGTTAGGGTTGGGGTTAGGGTTAGGGTTAGGGTTAGGGTTAGGGTTGGGGTTAGGGTTGGGGTTAGGGTTAGGGTTGGGGTTAGTGTCGGGGTTAGGGTTCGGGTTGGGGTCAGGGTTAGGGTAAGGGTAGTGTTAGGTTTAGGGTTGGGGTTAGGGCTAGGGTTAGGGTTAGGGTTGGGGTTAGGATTAGGTTTAGTGTTGGGTTTGGGGTTAGGGTTAGGGTTAGGGTTATGGTTAGGGTTAGGGTTGTGGTCAGGGTCAGGGTTAGGGTTCGGGTTAGGTTTAGTGTCGGGCTTAGGGTTGGGGTTAGGGTTTGTGGTTAGGATTTGGTTTAGTGTTGGGGTTGGGGTTAGGGTTAGGTTTATGGTTAGGGTTAGGGTTGGGGTCAGGGTAGGGTTAGTGTTAGTGTTAGGTTTATGGTTGGGGTTAGGGTTAGGATTAGGTTTAAGGTTGGGGTTGGGGTTAGGGTTAGGGTTAGGGTTAGGGTTAGGGTTGAGGATAGGGTTAGGGTTAAGGTTAGGGTTAGGGTTAGGGTTGGGTTAGGGTTGGGGTAGGGGTAGGGTTAGGGTTAGTGTTGGGGTTCGGGTTAGGTTTAGTGTTGGGGTTGGGGTTAGGGTAGGGTTAGGGATAAGCTTGGGGTTAGGGTTAGGGATAGGGTTGTGGTTAGGGTTAGGGTTAGGGTTTGGGATAGGGTTAGGGTCAGGGTCAGGGTCAGGGTCAGGGTTAGGGTTAGGGTCGGGGTTAGGGTTCGGGTTGGGGTAGAGGTTAGGGTTAGTGTTAGGTTAGGGTTGGGTTAAGTTTAGGGTTAGGGTTAGGGTTAGGGTTGGTGTTAGGGTTGGGTTTAGTGTTGACGTTAAGGTTATGGTTAGGGTTAGGGTTAGGGTAGTGGTTAGGGTTAGGGTTAGGGTTAGGGTTAGGTTTGGGGTTAGGGTTAGGGTTAGGGTTAGGTTTGGGGTTAGGGTTAATGTTAGGGTTAGGGTTGGATTTAGTTTTAGGGTCTGGGTTAGGGTTAGGGTTGGGGTTAGGGTTAGGGTTAGGGTTGAGTTGTGGTTAGGGGTAGGGTTAGGGTTTGGGTTAGGGTTAGGGTTAGGGTTGTGTTAGGGTTGGGGTAGGGGTTAGGGTTAGGGTTACGGTTGGGGTCAGGTTTAGGGTAAGGGTTAGTGTTAGGTTTAGGGTTGGGGTTAGGGATAGGGTTAGGGTTTGTGGTTAGGATTAGGTTTAGTGTTGGGGTTGGGGTTAGGGTTAGGGTTATGGTTAGGGTTAGGGTTGGGGTCAGGGTTAGGGTTAGGGTTAGTGTTAGGTTTATGGTTGGGGTTAGGGTTAGTATTAGGTTTAAGGTTGGGGTCAGGGTTAGGGTTAGGGTTAGGGTTAGGTTTAGGGTTGGTGTTATTGTTAGGGTTAGGGTTGGGGTTAGGGTTAGCGTTAGGGTTAGGGTTAGAGTTAGGGTTGTGGTTAGGGTTAAGTTTAGGGGCAGGGTTAGGGTTAGGTTAGTGTTACGGTTTAGGTAGGGCTCAGGTTTAGGGTTAGGGTTAGGGTTGGGGATAGGGTTAGGGTTAGGGGTAGGGTTAGGGTTAGGGTTGGGGTCAGGGTTAGGGTAAGGGTTAGTGTTAGGTTTAGGGTTGGGGTTAGGGCTAGGGTTAGGGTTAGGGTTGGGGTTAGGATTAGGTTTAGTGTTGGGTTTGGGGTTAGGGTTAGGGTTAGGGTTAGGGTTGTGGTCAGGGTCAGGGTTAGAGTTCGGGTTAGGTTTAGGGTCGGGGTTAGGGTTGGGGTTAGGGTTAGGGTTAGGGTTAGGGTTAGGGTTGGGGTTAGGGTTGGGGTTAGGGTTAGGGTTGGGGTTAGTGTCGGGGTTAGGGTTCGGGTTGGGGTCAGGGTTAGGGTAAGGGTAGTGTTAGGTTTAGGGTTGGGGTTAGGGCTAGGGTTAGGGTTAGGGTTGGGGTTAGGATTAGGTTTAGTGTTGGGTTTGGGGTTAGGGTTAGGGTTAGGGTTATGGTTAGGGTTAGGGTTGTGGTCAGGGTCAGGGTTAGGGTTCGGGTTAGGTTTAGTGTCGGGCTTAGGGTTGGGGTTAGGGTTAGGGTTAGGGTTAGGGTTAGGTTTGGGGTTAGGGTTAGGGTTAGGGTTAGGTTTGGGTTTAGGGTTAATGTTAGGGTTAGGGTTGGATTTAGTTTTCGGGTCTGGGTTAGGGTTAGGGTTGGGGTTAGGGTTAGGGTTAGGGTTGAGTTATGGTTAGGGGTAGGGTTAGGGTTTGGGTTAGGGTTAGGGTTACGGTTGTGTTAGGGTTGGGGTAGGGGTTAGGGTTAGGGTTACGGTTGGGGTCAGGTTTAGGGTAAGGGTTAGTGTTAGGTTTAGGGTTGGGGTTAGGGATAGGGTTATGGTTTGTGGTTAGGATTAGGTTTCGTGATGGGGTTGGGGTTAGGGTTAGGGTTAGGGTTATGGTTAGGGTTAGGGTTGGGGTCAGGGTTAGGGTTAGGGTTAGGGTTAGTGTTAGGTTTATGGTTGGGGTTAGGGTTAGTATTAGGTTTAAGGTTGGGGTCGGGGTTAGGGTTAGGGTTAGGGTTAGGGTTGGGGATATGGTTAGGGTTAAGGTTAGGGTTAGGGTTAGGGTTGGGTTAGGGTTGGGTTAGCGTTGGGTGAGGGTTAGGGTTAGGTTTAGTGTTGGGGTTCGGGTTAGGTTTAGTCTTGGGGTTGGGGTTAGGGTAGGGTTAGGGTTAGGGTAGGGTTAGGGTTAGGGTTGGGGTTAGGGTTAGGGTTAGGGTTAGGGTTAGGTTTTGGGTTAGGGTTAGGGTTAGGGGTAGGGTCGGGGTTAGGGTTAGGGTTGGGGTTAGTGTTGGGGTTAGGGTTAGGTTTAGGCTTAGTGTTAGGGTAGTGTTTAGGGTTAGGGTTAGG
>NC_139475.1:3812500-3817500 GCF_057233095.1 Heloderma suspectum
CTCAGGTTTAGGTTTAGGGTTGGGGTTAGGGTTGGGGTTAGGGTTAGGGTTAGGGTTAGGGTTGGGGTTAGGGTTGGGGTTAGGGTTAGGGTAGGGTTAGTGTCGGGGTTAGGGTTCGGGTTGGGGTCAGGGTTAGGGTAAGGGCTAGTGTTAGGTTTAGGGTTGGGGTTAGGGCTAGGGTTAGGGTTAGGGTTGGGGTTAGGATTAGGTTTAGTGTTGGGTTTGGGGTTAGGGTTAGGGTTAGGGTTATGGTTAGGGTTAGGGTTGTGGTCAGGGTCAGGGTTAGGGTTCGGGTTAGGTTTAGTGTCGGGCTTAGGGTTGGAGTTAGGGTTAGGGTTAGGGTTAGGGTTAGGTTTGGGGTTAGGGTTAGGGTTAGGGTTAGGTTTGGGGTTAGGGTTAATGTTAGGGTTAGGGTTGGATTTAGTTTTAGGGTCTGGGTTAGGGTTAGGGTTGGGATTAGGGTTAGGGTTAGGGTTGAGTTATGGTTAGAGGTAGGGTTAGGGTTTGGGTTAGGGTTAGGGTTAGGGTTGTGTTAGGGTTGGGGTAGGGGTTAGGGTTAGGGTTACGGTTGGGGTCAGGTTTAGGGTAAGGGTTAGTGTTAGGTTTAGGGTTGGGGTTAGGGATAGGGTTATGGTTTGTGGTTAGGATTAGGTTTCGTGATGGGGTTGGGGTTAGGGTTAGGGTTAGGGTTATGGTTAGGGTTAGGGTTGGGGTCAGGGTTAGGGTTAGGGTTAGGGTTAGTGTTAGGTTTATGGTTGGGGTTAGGGTTAGTATTAGGTTTAAGGTTGGGGTCAGGGTTAGGGTAAGGGTTAGTGTTAGGTTTAGGGTTGGGGTTAGGGATAGGGTTAGGGTTTGTGGTTAGGATTTGGTTTAGTGGTGGGGTTGGGGTTAGGGTTAGGTTTATGGTTAGGGTTAGGGTTGGGGTCAGGGTTAGGGTTAGGGTTAGTGTTAGGTTTATGGTTGGGGTTAGGGTTAGGATTAGGTTTAAAGTTGGGGTTGGGGTTAGGGTTAGGGTTAGGGTTAGGGTTGGGGATAGGGTTAGGGTTAAGGTTAGGGTTAGGGTTAGGGTTGGGTTAGGGTTGGGGTAGGGGTAGGGTTAGGGTTAGTGTTGGGGTTCGGGTTAGGTTTAGTGTTGGGGTTGGGGTTAGGGTAGGGTTAGGGATAAGCTTGGGGTTAGGGTTAGGGATAGGGTTGTGGTTAGGGTTAGGGTTAGGGTTTGGGATAGGGTTAGGGTCAGGGTCAGGGTCAGGGTTAGGGTTAGGGTTAGGGTCGGGGTTAGGGTTCGGGTTGGGGTAGAGGTTAGGGTTAGTGTTAGGTTAGGGTTGGGTTAAGTTTAGAGTTAGGGTTAGGGTTAGGGTTGGTGTTAGGGTTGGGTTTAGTGTTGACGTTAAGGTTAGGGTTAGGGTTAGGGTTAGGGTAGTGGTTAGGGTTAGGGTTAGGGTTAGGGTTAGGTTTGGGGTTAGGGTTAGGGTTAGGGTTAGGTTTGGGGTTAGGGTTAATGTTAGGGTTAGGGTTGGATTTAGTTTTAGTGTCTGGGTTAGGGTTAGGGTTGGGGTTAGGGTTAGGGTTAGGGTTGAGTTATGGTTAGGGTTTAGGGTCAGGGTCAGGGTCAGGGTTAGGGTTAGGGTTAGGGTCGGGGTTAGGGTTCGGTTTGGGGTAGAGGTTAGGGTTAGTGTTAGGTTAGGGTTGGGTTAAGTTTAGAGTTGGGGTTAGGGTTAGGGTTGGTGTTAGGGTTGGGTTTAGTGTTGATGTTAAGGTTAGGGTTAGGGTTAGGGTTAGGGTAGTGGTTAGGGTTAGGGTTAGGGTTAGGGTTAGGTTTGGGGTTAGGGTTAGGGTTAGGGTTAGGTTTGGGGTTAGGGTTAATGTTAGGGTTAGGGTTGGATTTAGTTTTAGTGTCTGGGTTAGGGTTAGGGTTGGGGTTAGGGTTAGGGTTAGGGTTGGGGTTAGGGTTAGGGTTAGGTTTGGGGTTAGGGTTAATGTTAGGGTTAGGGTTGGATTTAGTTTTAGGGTCTGGGTTAGGGTTAGGGTTGGGGTTAGGGTTAGGGTTAGGGTTGAGTTATGGTTAGGGGTAGGGTTAGGGTTTGGGTTAGGGTTAGGGTTAGGGTTGTGTTAGGGTTGGGGTAGGGGTTAGGGTTAGGGTTACGGTTGGGGTCAGGTTTAGGGTACGGGTTAGTGTTAGGTTTAGGGTTGGGGTTAGGGATAGGGTTATGGTTTGTGGTTAGGATTAGGTTTAGTGTTGGGGTTGGGGTTAGGGTTAGGGTTATGGTTAGGGTTAGGGTTAGGGTTAGGGTTAGTGTTAGGTTTATGGTTGGGGTTAGGGTTAGTATTAGATTTAAGGTTGGGGTCGGGGTTAGGGTTAGGGTTAGGGTTAGGGTTGGGGATAGGGTTAGGGTTAAGGTTAGGGTTAGGGTAAGGGTTAGAGTTGGGTTAGGGTTGGGTTAGGGTTAGTGTTAGGTTTTGGGTTGGGGTTAGGGCTAGGGTTAGGGTTAGGGTTGGGGTTAGGATTAGGTTTAGTGTTGGGTTTGGGGTTAGGGTTAGGGTTATGGTTAGGGTTAGGGTTGTGGACAGGGTCAGGCTTAGGGTTCGGGTTAGGTTTAGTGTCGGGGTTAGGGTTGGGGTTAGGGTTAGGGTTAGGGTTAGGGTTAGGTTTGGGGTTAGGGTTAGGGTTAGGGTTAGGTTTGGGGTTAGGGTTAATGTTAGGGTTAGGGTTGGATTTAGTTTTAGGGTCTGGGTTAGGGTTAGGGTTGGGGTTAGGGTTAGGGTTAGGGTTGAGTTATGGTTAGGGGTAGGGTTAGGGTTTGGGTTAGGGTTAGGGTTAGGGTTGTGTTAGGGTTGGGGTAGGGGTTAGGGTTAGGGTTACGGTTGGGGTCAGGTTTAGGGTACGGGTTAGTGTTAGGTTTAGGGTTGGGGTTAGGGATAGGGTTATGGTTTGTGGTTAGGATTAGGTTTAGTGTTGGGGTTGGGGTTAGGGTTAGGGTTATGGTTAGGGTTAGGGTTAGGGTTAGGGTTAGTGTTAGGTTTATGGTTGGGGTTAGGGTTAGTATTAGATTTAAGGTTGGGGTCGGGGTTAGGGTTAGGGTTAGGGTTAGTGTTGGGGATAGGGTTAGGGTTAAGGTTAGGGTTAGGGTAAGGGTTAGAGTTGGGTTAGGGTTGGGTTAGGGTTAGTGTTAGGTTTTGGGTTGGGGTTAGGGCTAGGGTTAGGGTTAGGGTTGGGGTTAGGATTAGGTTTAGTGTTGGGTTTGGGGTTAGGGTTAGGGTTATGGTTAGGGTTAGGGTTGTGGACAGGGTCAGGGTTAGGGTTCGGGTTAGGTTTAGTGTCGGGGTTAGGGTTGGGGTTAGGGTTAGGGTTAGGGTTAGGGTTAGGTTTGGGGTTAGGGTTAGGGTTAGGGTTAGGTTTGGGGTTAGGGTTAATGTTAGGGTTAGGGTTGGATTTAGTTTTAGGGTCTGGGTTAGGGTTAGGGTTGGGGTTAGGGTTAGGGTTAGGGTTGAGTTATGGTTAGGGGTAGGGTTAGGGTTTGGGTTAGGGTTAGGGTTAGGGTTGTGTTAGGGTTGGGGTAGGGGTTAGGGTTAGGGTTAAGGTTGGGGTCAGGTTTAGGGTACGGGTTAGTGTTAGGTTTAGGGTTGGGGTTAGGGATAGGGTTATGGTTTGTGGTTAGGATTAGGTTTAGTGTTGGGGTTGGGGTTAGGGTTAGGGTTAGGGTTATGGTTAGGGTTAGGGTTAGGGTTAGGGTTAGTGTTAGGTTTATGGTTGGGGTTAGGGTTAGTATTAGGTTTAAGGTTGGGGTCGGGGTTAGGGTTAGGGTTAGGGTTAGGGTTGGGGATAGGGTTAGGGTTAAGGTTAGGGTTAGGGTTAGGGTTAGGGTTGGGTTAGGGTTGGGTAAGGGTTGGGTTAGGGTTGGGTTAGGGTTAGGGTTAGGTTTAGTGTTGGGGTTCGGGTTAGGTTTAGTCTTGGGGTTGGGGTTAGGGTAGGGTTAGGGTTAGGGTTGGGGTTAAGGTTAGGGTTAGGGTTGGGTTAGGGTTAGGGTTAGGTTTTGTGTTAGGGTTAGGGTTAGGGGTAGGGTCGGGGTTAGGGTTAGGGTTGGGGTTAGTGTTGGGGTTAGGGTTAGGTTTAGGCTTAGTGTTAGGGTAGTGTTTAGGGTTAGGGTTAGGGTTAGGGTAGGGGTTAGGGTTAGGGTTAGGTTTGGGGTCAGGGTTAGGGTTAGGGTTAGGGTTAGGGTTGGGGTTAGGTTTAGCGTTAGGGTTAAGTTTGGGGTTAGGGTTAGTGTTAGGGTTAGGGTTGGATTCAGGGTTAGGGTCTGCGTTAGGGTTAGGGTTAGGGTTAGGTTTGGGGTTAGGGTTAGTGTTAGGGTAAGGGTTAGGGTTGAGTTATGGTTAGGGATAGGGTTAGGGATTGGGATAGGGTTGTGGTTAGGGTTAGGGTTAGTGTCATGGTTAGGATTAGGGTAGTGTTAGGGTTGGGGTAGGGGTTAGGTTTAGGTTTAGGGTTAGGGTTCGGGTTAGGGTTAGGGTTAGGGTTGGGGTCAGGGTTAGGGTAAGGGTTAGTGTTAGGTTTAGGGTTGGGGTTAGGGTTAGGGTTAGGGTTGGGTTTAGGATTAGGTTTAGTGTTGGGGTTGGGGTTAGGGTTATGGTTAGGGTTGGGGTTGGGGTTAGGGTTAGGGTTAAGGTGAGAGTTAGGTTTAGGGTTGGGTTAGGGTGGGGTTAGGGTTAGGGTTAGGGTTAGGGTTAGGGTTGGGGTTAGGGTTAGGGTGGGGGTTAGTGTTGGGGTTAGGGTTAGGTTTAGGCTTAGTGTTAGGGTAGTGTTTAGTGTTAGGGTTAGGGTTAGGGTAGGGGTTAGGGTTAGGGTTAGGGTTTGGGCTGGGGTTCGGGTTAGGGTTAGGGTTAGGGTTAGGGTTAGGGTTGGGGTTAGGGTTAGCGTTAGGGTTAGGTTTGGGTTTAGGGTTAGTGTTAGGGTTAGGGATGGATTTAGGGTTAGTGTCTGGGTTAGGGTTAGGGTTAGGGTT
>NC_139475.1:3825000-3830000 GCF_057233095.1 Heloderma suspectum
AGGGTTAGGGTTAGGTTTGGGGTTAGGGTTAATGTTAGTGTTAGGGTTGGATTTAGTTTTAGGGTCTGGGTTAGGGTTAGGGTTGGGGTTAGGGTTAGGGTTGAATTATGGTTAGGGGTAGGGTTAGGGTTTGGGTTAGGGTTAGGGTTGTGTTAGGGTTGGGGTTAGGGTTGGGGTCAGGGTTAGGGTAAGGGTTAGTGTTAGGTTTAGGGTTGGGGTTAGGGTTAGGGTTAGGGTTGGGTTTAGGATTAGGTTTAGTGTTGGGGTTGGGGTTAGGGTTATGGTTAGGGTTGGGGTTGGGGTTAGGGTTAGGGTTAAGGTGAGAGTTAGGTTTCGGGTTGGGTTAGGGTGGGGTTAGGGTTAGGGTTAGGGTTAGGGTTAGGGTTAGGGTTGGGGTTAGGGTTAGGGTGGGGGTTAGTGTTGGGGTTAGGGTTAGGTTTAGGCTTAGTGTTAGGGTAGTGTTTAGTGTTAGGGTTAGGGTTAGGGTAGGGGTTAGGGTTAGGGTTAGGGTTTGGGCTGGGGTTCGGGTTAGGGTTAGGGTTAGGGTTAGGGTTGGGGTTAGGGTTAGCGTTAGGGTTAGGTTTGGGTTTAGGGTTAGTGTTAGGGTTAGGGATGGATTTAGGGTTAGTGTCTCGGTTAGGGTTAGGGTTAGGGTTGGGGTTAGGGTTGGGGTTAGGGTTGACTAAGGGTTAGGGTTAGGGTTAGGGTTAGGGTTAGGGTTAAGGTCAGGGTCAGGGTTAGGGTTCAGGTTAGGTTTAGGGTCGGGGTTAGGGTTGGGGTTAGGGTTTGGGTTGGGTTAGGGTTGGTGTTAGTATTAGGGTTAGGGTTGGGTTAAGTTTAGGGTTAGGGGTAGGGTAGGGTTAGGGTTGGGGTTAGGTTTAGGGATATGGTTAGGGTTCGGTTTGGGGTTAGGGTTAGTGTTAGGGTTAGGGTTGGATTTAGGGTTAGGGTCAGGTTTAGGGATAGGGTTAGGGTTGGGGTTCGGGTTAGGGTTAGGGTTTGGGTTAGGGTTAGGGTTAGGGTTAGGGTTGGGGTTAGGGTTAGCATTAGGGTTAGGTTTGGGTTTAGGGTTAGTGTTAGGGTTAGGGTTGGATTTAGGGTTAGGGTCTGGGTTAAGGTTAGGGTTAGGGTTGGGGTTAGGGTTAGGGTTAGGGTTGAGTTAGGGTTAGGGTTAGGGTTAGGATTAGGGTTGGGGTTACGGTTCGGGTTGGGGTTACGGTTCAGGTTGGTTATGGTTGGTGTTAGTGTTAGGGTTAGGGTTGGGTTAAGTTTAGGGGTAGGGTTAGGGTAGGGTTAGGGTTGGGGTTAGGGTTAGGGTTAGGGTTAGGGTTAGGTTTGGGGTCAGGGTTAGGGTAAGGGTTAGTGTTAGGTTTAGGGTTGGGGTTACGGTTAGGGTTAGTGTTAGGGTTAGGGTTTGTGGTTAGCATTAGGTTTAGTGTTGGGGTTGGGGTTAGAATAAGGGTTAGGGTTATGGTTAGGGTTAGGGTTGGGGTCAGGGTTAGGGTTAGGGTTAGGGTTAGGGTTAGTGTTAGGTTTAGGGTTGGGGTTAGGGTTAGGGTTAGGATTAGGTTTAAGGTTGGGGTTGGGGTTAGGGTTAGGGTTAGGGTTAGGGTTAGGGTTGGGGTTAGGGTTAGGGTTAAGGTTAGGTTTAGGGTTAGGGTTGGGTTAGGGTTGGGTTAGGGTCAGGGTTAGGGTAAGTGTTGGGGTTCGGGTTAGGTTTAGTGTTGGGGTTGGGGTTAGGGTTAGGGTTAGGGTTAGGGTTGGGGTTAGGGTTAGGTTTAGGGTTAGGGTTGGGTTAGGGTTAGGGTTAGTTTTAGGGTTAGGGTTGGGGTTAGGGTTAGGGTTGGGGTTAGTGTTGGGGTTAGGGTTAGGTTTAGGCTGAGTGTTAGGGTAGTGTTTAGGGTTAGGGTTAGGGTTAGGGTTAGGGTAGGGGTTAGGGTTAGGGTTAGAGTTTTGGTTGGGGCTAGGGTTAGGGTTGGGGTTAGGTTTAGGGTTAGGGTTAGGTTTGGGGTTAGGGTTAGTGTTAGGTTTCGGCTTGGATTTAGGGTTAGGGTCTGGGTTAGGGTTAGGGTTAGGGTCAGGGTCAGGGTCAGGGTTAGGGTTCGGGTTAGGTTTAGGGTCGGGGTTAGGGTTGGGGTTAGGTTTCGGGTTGGGGTTAGGGTTAGGGTTAGTGTTAGTGATAGGGTTAGGGTTGTGGTTAGGGTTAGGGTTAGGGTTACGGTTAGGGTCAGCGTCAGGGTCAGGGTTAAGATTAGGGTTAGGGTTAGGGTTAGGGTTAGTGTTAGGGTTAGGGTTGGGTTAAGTTTAGTGTTAGGGTTGGGGTTAGGGTTGGTGTTAGGGTTAGGGTTAGGGTTAGGGTAGTGGTTAGGTTTAGGGTTTGGGTTAGGGTTAGGGTTAGGGTTAGGGTAGGGGTTAGGGTTAGGGTTAGGGTTAGAGTTAGGGTTGTGGTTAGGGTTAAGTTTAGGGGCAGGGTTAGGGTTAGGTTAGTGTTACGGTTTGGGTAGGGCTCAGGTTTAGGGTTAGGGTTAGGGTTGGGGATAGGGTTAGGGTTAGGGGTAGGGTTAGGGTTAGGGTTAGGGTTAGGGTTGGGGTCAGGGTTAGGGTAAGGGTTAGTGTTAGGTTTAGGGTTGGGGTTAGGGCTAGGGTTAGGGTTAGGGTTGGGGTTAGGATTAGGTTTAGTGTTGGGTTTGGGGTTAGGGTTAGGGTTAGGGTTAGGGTTGTGGTCAGGGTCAGGGTTAGGGTTCGGGTTAGGTTTAGGGTCGGGGTTAGGGTTGGGGTTAGGGTTAGGGTTAGGGTTAGGGTTGGGGTTAGGGTTGGGGTTAGGGTTAGGGTTGGGGTTAGGATCGGGGTTAGGGTTCGGGTTGGGGTCAGGGTTAGGGTAAGGGTTAGTGTTAGGTTTAGGGTTGGGGTTAGGGCTAGGGTTAGGGTTAGGGTTGGGGTTAGGATTAGGTTTAGTGTTGGGTTTGGGGTTAGGGTTAGGGTTATGGTTAGGGTTAGGGTTGTGGTCAGGGTCAGGGTTAGGGTTCAGGTTAGGTTTAGTGTCGGGGTTAGGGTTGGGGTTAGGGTTAGGGTTAGGGTTAGGGTTAGGGTTAGGTTTGGGGTTAGGGTTAGGGTTAGGGTTAGGTTTGGGTTTAGGGTTAATGTTAGGGTTAGGGTTGGATTAAGTTTTAGGGTCTGGGTTAGGGTTAGGGTTGGGGTTAGGGTTAGGGTTAGGGTTGAGTTATGGTTAGGGGTAGGGTTAGGGTTTGGGTTAGGGTTAGGGTTAGGGTTGTGTTAGGGTTGGGGTAGGGGTTAGGGTTAGGGTTACGGTTGGGGTCAGGTTTAGGGTAAGGGTTAGTGTTAGGTTTAGGGTTGGGGTTAGGGATAGGGTTATGGTTTGTGGTTAGGATTAGGTTTCGTGTTGGGGTTGGGGTTAGGGTTAGGGTTATGGTTAGGGTTAGGGTTGGGGTCAGGGTTAGGGTTAGGTTTAGGGTTAGAGTTAGGTTTGTGGTTGGGGTTAGGGTTAGTATTAGGTTTAAGGTTGGTGTCGGGGTTAGGGTTAGGGTTAGGGTTAGGGTTGGGGATAGGGTTAGGGTTAAGGTTAGGGTTAGGGTTAGGGTTGGGTTAGGGTTGGGTTAGGGTTAGGGTTAGGTTTAGTGTTGGGGTTCGGGTTAGGTTTAGTCTTGGGGTTGGGGTTAGGGTAGGGTTAGGGTTAGGGTAGGGTTAGGGTTAGGGTTGGAGTTAGGGTTAGGGTTAGGGTTAGGGTTAGGGTTAGGTTTTGGGTTAGGGTTAGGGGTAGGGGTAGGGTCGGGTTTAGGGTTAGGGTTGGGGTTAGTGTTGGGGTTAGGGTTAGGTTTAGGCTTAGTGTTAGGGTAGTGTTTAGGGTTAGGGTTAGGGTTAGGGTAGGGGTTAGGGTTAGGGTTAGGTTTGGGGTCAGGGTTAGGGATAGGGTTAGGGTTAGGGTTGGGGTTATGTTTAGCGTTAGGGTTAGGTTTGGGGTTAGGGTTAGTGTTAGGGTTAGGGTTGGATTTAGGGTTAGGGTCTGGGTTAGGGTTAGGGTTAGGGTTAGGTTTGGGGTTAGGGTTAATTTTAGGGTTAGGGTTGGATTTAGTTTTAGGGTCTGGGTTAGGGTTAGGGTTGGGGTTAGGGTTAGGGTTGAGTCATGGTTAGGGGTAGGGTTAGGGTTTGGGTTAGGGTTAGGGTTAGGGTTGTGTTAGGGTTGGGGTAGGGGTTAGGGTTAGGGTTACGGTTGGGGTCAGGGTTAGGGTAAGGGTTAGTGTTAGGTTTAGGGTTGGGGTTAGGGATAGGGTTAGGGTTTGTGGTTAGGATTTGGTTTAGTGTTGGGGTTGGGGTTAGGGTTAGGTTTATGGTTAGGGTTAGGGTTGGGGTCAGGGTAGGGTTAGTGTTAGTGTTAGGTTTATGGTTGGGGTTAGGGTTAGGATTAGGTTTAAGGTTGGGGTTGGGGTTAGGGTTAGGGTTAGGGTTAGGGTTGGGGATAGGGTTAGGGTTAAGGTTAGGGTTAGGGTTAGGGTTAGGGTTGGGTTAGGTTTGGGGTAGGGGTAGGGTTAGGGTTAGTGTTGGGGTTCGGGTTAGGTTTAGTGTTGGGGTTGGGGTTAGGGTAGGGTTAGGGATAAGCTTGGGGTTAGGGTTAGGGATAGGGTTGTGGTTAGGGTTAGGGTTAGGGTTTGGGATAGGGATAGGGTTAGGGTCAGGGTCAGGGTCAGGGTTAGGGTTAGGGTTAGGGTTAGGGTTAGGGTTAGGGTTGGATTTAGTTTTAGTGTCTGGGTTAGGGTTAGGGTTGGGGTTAGGGTTAGGGTTAGGGTTGAGTTATGGTTAGGGGTTAGGGTCAGGGTCAGGGTCAGGGTTAGGGTTAGGGTTAGGGTCGGGGTTAGGGTTCGGTTTGGGGTAGAGGTTAGGGTTAGTGTTAGGTTAGGGTTGGGTTAAGTTTAGAGTTGGGGTTAGGGTTAGGGTTGGTGTTAGGGTTGGGTTTAGTGTTGATGTTAAGGTTAGGGTTAGGGTTA
>NC_139475.1:3835000-3847500 GCF_057233095.1 Heloderma suspectum
ATGGTTTGTGGTTAGGATTAGGTTTCGTGATGGGGTTGGGGTTAGGGTTAGGGTTAGGGTTATGGTTAGGGTTAGGGTTGGGGTCAGGGTTAGGGTTAGGGTTAGGGTTAGTGTTAGGTTTATGGTTGGGGTTAGGGTTAGTATTAGGTTTAAGGTTGGGGTCGGGGTTAGGGTTAGGGTTAGGGTTAGGGTTGGGGATATGGTTAGGGTTAAGGTTAGGGTTAGGGTTAGGGTTGGGTTAGGGTTGGGTTAGGGTTGGGTGAGGGTTAGGGTTAGGTTTAGTGTTGGGGTTCGGGTTAGGTTTAGTCTTGGGGTTGGGGTTAGGGTAGGGTTAGGGTTAGGGTAGGGTTAGGGTTAGGGTTAGGGTTGGGGTTAGGGTTAGGGTTAGGGTTAGGTTTTGGGTTAGGGTTAGGGTTAGGGGTAGGGTCGGGGTTAGGGTTAGGGTTGGGGTTAGTGTTGGGGTTAGGGTTAGGTTTAGGCTTAGTGTTAGGGTAGTGTTTAGGGTTAGGGTTAGGGTTAGGGTAGGGGTTAGGGTTAGGGTTAGGTTTGGGGTCAGGGTTAGGGTTAGGGTTAGGGTTAGGGTTGGGGTTAGGTTTAGCGTTAGGGTTAGGTTTGGGGATAGGGTTAGTGTTAGGGTTAGGTTTGGATTTAGGGTTAGGGTCTGGGTTAGGGTTAGGGTTAGGTTTGGGGTTAGGGTTGGGGTTAGGGTTAGCGTTAGGGTTAGGTTTGGGTTTAGGGTTAGTGTTAGGGTTAGGGATGGATTTAGGGTTAGTGTCTGGGTTAGGGTTAGGGTTAGGGTTGGGGTCAGGGTTAAGATTAGGGTTAGGGTTAGGGTTAGGGTTAGTGTAAGGGTTAGGGTTGGGTTAAGTTTAGTGTTAGGGTTGGGGTTAGGGTTGGTGTTAGGGTTAGGGTTAGGGTTAGGGTAGTGGTTAGGTTTAGGGTTAGGGTTAGGGTTAGGGTTAGGGTTAGGGTAGGGGTTAGGGTTAGGGTTAGGGTTAGAGTAAGGGTTGTGGTTAGGGTTAAGTTTAGGGGCAGGGTTAGGGTTAGGTTAGTGTTACGGTTTGGGTAGGGCTCAGGTTTAGGTTTAGGGTTGGGGTTAGGGTTGGGGTTAGGGTTAGGGTTAGGGTTAGGGTTGGGGTTAGGGTTGGGGTTAGGGTTAGGGTAGGGTTAGTGTCGGGGTTAGGGTTCGGGTTGGGGTCAGGGTTAGGGTAAGGGCTAGTGTTAGGTTTAGGGTTGGGGTTAGGGCTAGGGTTAGGGTTAGGGGTGGGGTTAGGATTAGGTTTAGTGTTGGGTTTGGGGTTAGGGTTAGGGTTAGGGTTAGGGTTAGGGTTGTGGTCAGGGTCAGGGTTAGGGTTCGGGTTAGGTTTAGTGTCGGGCTTAGGGTTGGGGTTAGGGTTAGGGTTAGGGTTAGGGTTAGGTTTGGGGTTAGGGTTAGGGTTAGGGTTAGGTTTGGGGTTAGGGTTAATGTTAGGGTTAGGGTTGGATTTAGTTTTAGGGTCTGGGTTAGGGTTAGGGTTGGGATTAGGGTTAGGGTTAGGGTTGAGTTATGGTTAGAGGTAGGGTTAGGGTTTGGGTTAGGGTTAGGGTTAGGGTTGTGTTAGGGTTGGGGTAGGGGTTAGGGTTAGGGTTACGGTTGGGGTCAGGTTTAGGGTAAGGGTTAGTGTTAGGTTTAGGGTTGGGGTTAGGGATAGGGTTATGGTTTGTGGTTAGGATTAGGTTTCGTGATGGGGTTGGGGTTAGGGTTAGGGTTAGGGTTATGGTTAGGGTTAGGGTTGGGGTCAGGGTTAGGGTTAGGGTTAGGGTTAGTGTTAGGTTTATGGTTGGGGTTAGGGTTAGTATTAGGTTTAAGGTTGGGGTCGGGGTTAGGGTTAGGGTTAGGGTTAGGGTTGGGGATATGGTTAGGGTTAAGGTTAGGGTTAGGGTTAGGGTTGGGTTAGGGTTGGGTTAGGGTTGGGTGAGGGTTAGGGTTAGGTTTAGTGTTGGGGTTCGGGTTAGGTTTAGTCTTGGGGTTGGGGTTAGGGTAGGGTTAGGGTTAGGGTAGGGTTAGGGTTAGGGTTAGGGTTGGGGTTAGGGTTAGGGTTAGGGTTAGGTTTTGGGTTAGGGTTAGGGTTAGGGGTAGGGTCGGGGTTAGGGTTAGGGTTGGGGTTAGTGTTGGGGTTAGGGTTAGGTTTAGGCTTAGTGTTAGGGTAGTGTTTAGGGTTAGGGTTAGGGTTAGGGTAGGGGTTAGGGTTAGGGTTAGGTTTGGGGTCAGGGTTAGGGTTAGGGTTAGGGTTAGGGTTGGGGTTAGGTTTAGCGTTAGGGTTAGGTTTGGGGATAGGGTTAGTGTTAGGGTTAGGTTTGGATTTAGGGTTAGGGTCTGGGTTAGGGTTAGGGTTAGGTTTGGGGTTAGGGTTAATGTTAGTGTTAGGGTTGGATTTAGTTTTAGGGTCTGGGTTAGGGTTAGGGTTGGGGTTAGGGTTAGGGTTGAATTATGGTTAGGGGTAGGGTTAGGGTTTGGGTTAGGGTTAGGGTTGTGTTAGGGTTGGGGTTAGGGTTGGGGTCAGGGTTAGGGTAAGGGTTAGTGTTAGGTTTAGGGTTGGGGTTAGGGTTAGGGTTAGGGTTGGGTTTAGGATTAGGTTTAGTGTTGGGGTTGGGGTTAGGGTTATGGTTAGGGTTGGGGTTGGGGTTAGGGTTAGGGTTAAGGTGAGAGTTAGGTTTCGGGTTGGGTTAGGGTGGGGTTAGGGTTAGGGTTAGGGTTAGGGTTAGGGTTAGGGTTAGGGTTGGGGTTAGGGTTAGGGTGGGGGTTAGTGTTGGGGTTAGGGTTAGGTTTAGGCTTAGTGTTAGGGTAGTGTTTAGTGTTAGGGTTAGGGTTAGGGTAGGGGTTAGGGTTAGGGTTAGGGTTTGGGCTGGGGTTCGGGTTAGGGTTAGGGTTAGGGTTAGGGTTGGGGTTAGGGTTAGCGTTAGGGTTAGGTTTGGGTTTAGGGTTAGTGTTAGGGTTAGGGATGGATTTAGGGTTAGTGTCTCGGTTAGGGTTAGGGTTAGGGTTGGGGTTAGGGTTGGGGTTAGGGTTGACTAAGGGTTAGGGTTAGGGTTAGGGTTAGGGTTAAGGTCAGGGTCAGGGTTAGGGTTCAGGTTAGGTTTAGGGTCGGGGTTAGGGTTGGGGTTAGGGTTTGGGTTGGGTTAGGGTTGGTGTTAGTATTAGGGTTAGGGTTGGGTTAAGTTTAGGGTTAGGGGTAGGGTAGGGTTAGGGTTGGGGTTAGGGTTAGGGATATGGTTAGGGTTCGGTTTGGGGTTAGGGTTAGTGTTAGGGTTAGGGTTGGATTTAGGGTTAGGGTCAGGTTTAGGGATAGGGTTAGGGTTGGGGTTCGGGTTAGGGTTAGGGTTTGGGTTAGGGTTAGGGTTAGGGTTAGGGTTGGGGTTAGGGTTAGCGTTAGGGTTAGGTTTGGGTTTAGGGTTAGTGTTAGGGTTAGGGTTGGATTTAGGGTTAGGGTCTGGGTTAAGGTTAGGGTTAGGGTTGGGGTTAGGGTTAGGGTTAGGGTTGAGTTAGGGTTAGGGTTAGGGTTAGGATTAGGGTTGGGGTTACGGTTCGGGTTGGGGTTACGGTTCAGGTTGGTTATGGTTGGTGTTAGTGTTAGGGTTAGGGTTGGGTTAAGTTTAGGGGTAGGGTTAGGGTAGGGTTAGGGTTGGGGTTAGGGTTAGGGTTAGGGTTAGGGTTAGGTTTGGGGTCAGGGTTAGGGTAAGGGTTAGTGTTAGGTTTAGGGTTGGGGTTACGGTTAGGGTTAGTGTTAGGGTTAGGGTTTGTGGTTAGCATTAGGTTTAGTGTTGGGGTTGGGGTTAGAATAAGGGTTAGGGTTATGGTTAGGGTTAGGGTTGGGGTCAGGGTTAGGGTTAGGGTTAGGGTTAGGGTTAGTGTTAGGTTTAGGGTTGGGGTTAGGGTTAGGGTTAGGATTAGGTTTAAGGTTGGGGTTGGGGTTAGGGTTAGGGTTAGGGTTAGGGTTAGGGTTGGGGTTAGGGTTAGGGTTAAGGTTAGGTTTAGGGTTAGGGTTGGGTTAGGGTTGGGTTAGGGTCAGGGTTAGGGTAAGTGTTGGGGTTCGGGTTAGGTTTAGTGTTGGGGTTGGGGTTAGGGTTAGGGTTAGGGTTAGGGTTAGGGTTGGGGTTAGGGTTAGGTTTAGGGTTAGGGTTGGGTTAGGGTTAGGGTTAGTTTTAGGGTTAGGGTTGGGGTTAGGGTTAGGGTTGGGGTTAGTGTTGGGGTTAGGGTTAGGTTTAGGCTGAGTGTTAGGGTAGTGTTTAGGGTTAGGGTTAGGGTTAGGGTTAGGGTAGGGGTTAGGGTTAGGGTTAGAGTTTTGGTTGGGGCTAGGGTTAGGGTTGGGGTTAGGTTTAGGGTTAGGGTTAGGTTTGGGGTTAGGGTTAGTGTTAGGTTTCGGCTTGGATTTAGGGTTAGGGTCTGGGTTAGGGTTAGGGTTAGGGTCAGGGTCAGGGTCAGGGTTAGGGTTCGGGTTAGGTTTAGGGTCGGGGTTAGGGTTGGGGTTAGGTTTCGGGTTGGGGTTAGGGTTAGGGTTAGTGTTAGTGATAGGGTTAGGGTTGTGGTTAGGGTTAGGGTTAGGGTTACGGTTAGGGTCAGCGTCAGGGTCAGGGTTAAGATTAGGGTTAGGGTTAGGGTTAGGGTTAGTGTTAGGGTTAGGGTTGGGTTAAGTTTAGTGTTAGGGTTGGGGTTAGGGTTGGTGTTAGGGTTAGGGTTAGGGTTAGGGTAGTGGTTAGGTTTAGGGTTTGGGTTAGGGTTAGGGTTAGGGTTAGGGTAGGGGTTAGGGTTAGGGTTAGGGTTAGAGTTAGGGTTGTGGTTAGGGTTAAGTTTAGGGGCAGGGTTAGGGTTAGGTTAGTGTTACGGTTTGGGTAGGGCTCAGGTTTAGGGTTAGGGTTAGGGTTGGGGATAGGGTTAGGGTTAGGGGTAGGGTTAGGGTTAGGGTTAGGGTTAGGGTTGGGGTCAGGGTTAGGGTAAGGGTTAGTGTTAGGTTTAGGGTTGGGGTTAGGGCTAGGGTTAGGGTTAGGGTTGGGGTTAGGATTAGGTTTAGTGTTGGGTTTGGGGTTAGGGTTAGGGTTAGGGTTAGGGTTGTGGTCAGGGTCAGGGTTAGGGTTCGGGTTAGGTTTAGGGTCGGGGTTAGGGTTGGGGTTAGGGTTAGGGTTAGGGTTAGGGTTGGGGTTAGGGTTGGGGTTAGGGTTAGGGTTGGGGTTAGGATCGGGGTTAGGGTTCGGGTTGGGGTCAGGGTTAGGGTAAGGGTTAGTGTTAGGTTTAGGGTTGGGGTTAGGGCTAGGGTTAGGGTTAGGGTTGGGGTTAGGATTAGGTTTAGTGTTGGGTTTGGGGTTAGGGTTAGGGTTATGGTTAGGGTTAGGGTTGTGGTCAGGGTCAGGGTTAGGGTTCAGGTTAGGTTTAGTGTCGGGGTTAGGGTTGGGGTTAGGGTTAGGGTTAGGGTTAGGGTTAGGTTTGGGGTTAGGGTTAGGGTTAGGGTTAGGTTTGGGTTTAGGGTTAATGTTAGGGTTAGGGTTGGATTAAGTTTTAGGGTCTGGGTTAGGGTTAGGGTTGGGGTTAGGGTTAGGGTTAGGGTTGAGTTATGGTTAGGGGTAGGGTTAGGGTTTGGGTTAGGGTTAGGGTTAGGGTTGTGTTAGGGTTGGGGTAGGGGTTAGGGTTAGGGTTACGGTTGGGGTCAGGTTTAGGGTAAGGGTTAGTGTTAGGTTTAGGGTTGGGGTTAGGGATAGGGTTATGGTTTGTGGTTAGGATTAGGTTTCGTGTTGGGGTTGGGGTTAGGGTTAGGGTTATGGTTAGGGTTAGGGTTGGGGTCAGGGTTAGGGTTAGGGTTAGGGTTAGAGTTAGGTTTGTGGTTGGGGTTAGGGTTAGTATTAGGTTTAAGGTTGGTGTCGGGGTTAGGGTTAGGGTTAGGGTTAGGGTTGGGGATAGGGTTAGGGTTAAGGTTAGGGTTAGGGTTAGGGTTGGGTTAGGGTTGGGTTAGGGTTAGGGTTAGGTTTAGTGTTGGGGTTCGGGTTAGGTTTAGTCTTGGGGTTGGGGTTAGGGTAGGGTTAGGGTTAGGGTAGGGTTAGGGTTAGGGTTGGAGTTAGGGTTAGGGTTAGGGTTAGGGTTAGGTTTTGGGTTAGGGTTAGGGGTAGGGGTAGGGTCGGGTTTAGGGTTAGGGTTGGGGTTAGTGTTGGGGTTAGGGTTAGGTTTAGGCTTAGTGTTAGGGTAGTGTTTAGGGTTAGGGTTAGGGTTAGGGTAGGGGTTAGGGTTAGGGTTAGGTTTGGGGTCAGGGTTAGGGATAGGGTTAGGGTTAGGGTTGGGGTTATGTTTAGCGTTAGGGTTAGGTTTGGGGTTAGGGTTAGTGTTAGGGTTAGGGTTGGATTTAGGGTTAGGGTCTGGGTTAGGGTTAGGGTTAGGGTTAGGTTTGGGGTTAGGGTTAATTTTAGGGTTAGGGTTGGATTTAGTTTTAGGGTCTGGGTTAGGGTTAGGGTTGGGGTTAGGGTTAGGGTTGAGTCATGGTTAGGGGTAGGGTTAGGGTTTGGGTTAGGGTTAGGGTTAGGGTTGTGTTAGGGTTGGGGTAGGGGTTAGGGTTAGGGTTACGGTTGGGGTCAGGGTTAGGGTAAGGGTTAGTGTTAGGTTTAGGGTTGGGGTTAGGGATAGGGTTAGGGTTTGTGGTTAGGATTTGGTTTAGTGTTGGGGTTGGGGTTAGGGTTAGGTTTATGGTTAGGGTTAGGGTTGGGGTCAGGGTAGGGTTAGTGTTAGTGTTAGGTTTATGGTTGGGGTTAGGGTTAGGATTAGGTTTAAGGTTGGGGTTGGGGTTAGGGTTAGGGTTAGGGTTAGGGTTAGGGTTAGGGTTGAGGATAGGGTTAGGGTTAAGGTTAGGGTTAGGGTTAGGGTTGGGTTAGGGTTGGGGTAGGGGTAGGGTTAGGGTTAGTGTTGGGGTTCGGGTTAGGTTTAGTGTTGGGGTTGGGGTTAGGGTAGGGTTAGGGATAAGCTTGGGGTTAGGGTTAGGGATAGGGTTGTGGTTAGGGTTAGGGTTAGGGTTTGGGATAGGGTTAGGGTCAGGGTCAGGGTCAGGGTCAGGGTTAGGGTTAGGGTCGGGGTTAGGGTTCGGGTTGGGGTAGAGGTTAGGGTTAGTGTTAGGTTAGGGTTGGGTTAAGTTTAGGGTTAGGGTTAGGGTTAGGGTTGGTGTTAGGGTTGGGTTTAGTGTTGACGTTAAGGTTATGGTTAGGGTTAGGGTTAGGGTAGTGGTTAGGGTTAGGGTTAGGGTTAGGGTTAGGTTTGGGGTTAGGGTTAGGGTTAGGGTTAGGTTTGGGGTTAGGGTTAATGTTAGGGTTAGGGTTGGATTTAGTTTTAGGGTCTGGGTTAGGGTTAGGGTTGGGGTTAGGGTTAGGGTTAGGGTTGAGTTATGGTTAGGGGTAGGGTTAGGGTTTGGGTTAGGGTTAGGGTTAGGGTTGTGTTAGGGTTGGGGTAGGGGTTAGGGTTAGGGTTACGGTTGGGGTCAGGTTTAGGGTAAGGGTTAGTGTTAGGTTTAGGGTTGGGGTTAGGGATAGGGTTAGGGTTTGTGGTTAGGATTAGGTTTAGTGTTGGGGTTGGGGTTAGGGTTAGGGTTATGGTTAGGGTTAGGGTTGGGGTCAGGGTTAGGGTTAGGGTTAGGGTTAGGGTTAGTGTTAGGTTTATGGTTGGGGTTAGGGTTAGTATTAGGTTTAAGGTTGGGGTCAGGGTTAGGGTTAGGGTTAGGGTTAGGTTTAGGGTTGGTGTTATTGTTAGGGTTAGGGTTGGGGTTAGGGTTAGCGTTAGGGTTAGGGTTAGAGTTAGGGTTGTGGTTAGGGTTAAGTTTAGGGGCAGGGTTAGGGTTAGGTTAGTGTTACGGTTTGGGTAGGGCTCAGGTTTAGGGTTAGGGTTAGGATTGGGGATAGGGTTAGGGTTAGGGGTAGGGTTAGGGTTAGGGTTGGGGTCAGGGTTAGGGTAAGGGTTAGTGTTAGGTTTAGGGTTGGGGTTAGGGCTAGGGTTAGGGTTAGGGTTGGGGTTAGGATTAGGTTTAGTGTTGGGTTTGGGGTTAGGGTTAGGGTTAGGGTTAGGGTTAGTGTTAGGGTTGTGGTCAGGGTCAGGGTTAGAGTTCGGGTTAGGTTTAGGGTCGGGGTTAGGGTTGGGGTTAGGGTTAGGGTTAGGGTTAGGGTTAGGGTTGGGGTTAGGGTTGGGGTTAGGGTTAGGGTTGGGGTTAGTGTCGGGGTTAGGGTTCGGGTTGGGGTCAGGGTTAGGGTAAGGGTAGTGTTAGGTTTAGGGTTGGGGTTAGGGCTAGGGTTAGGGTTAGGGTTGGGGTTAGGATTAGGTTTAGTGTTGGGTTTGGGGTTAGGGTTAGGGTTAGGGTTATGGTTAGGGTTAGGGTTGTGGTCAGGGTCAGGGTTAGGGTTCGGGTTAGGTTTAGTGTCGGGCTTAGGGTTGGGGTTAGGGTTTGTGGTTAGGATTTGGTTTAGTGTTGGGGTTGGGGTTAGGGTTAGGTTTATGGTTAGGGTTAGGGTTGGGGTCAGGGTAGGGTTAGTGTTAGTGTTAGGTTTATGGTTGGGGTTAGGGTTAGGATTAGGTTTAAGGTTGGGGTTGGGGTTAGGGTTAGGGTTAGGGTTAGGGTTAGGGTTGAGGATAGGGTTAGGGTTAAGGTTACGGTTAGGGTTAGGGTTGGGTTAGGGTTGGGGTAGGGGTAGGGTTAGGGTTAGTGTTGGGGTTCGGGTTAGGTTTAGTGTTGGGGTTGGGGTTAGGGTAGGGTTAGGGATAAGCTTGGGGTTAGGGTTAGGGATAGGGTTGTGGTTAGGGTTAGGGTTAGGGTTTGGGATAGGGTTAGGGTCAGGGTCAGGGTCAGGGTCAGGGTTAGGGTTAGGGTCGGGGTTAGGGTTCGGGTTGGGGTAGAGGTTAGGGTTAGTGTTAGGTTAGGGTTGGGTTAAGTTTAGGGTTAGGGTTAGGGTTAGGGTTGGTGTTAGGGTTGGGTTTAGTGTTGACGTTAAGGTTATGGTTAGGGTTAGGGTTAGGGTAGTGGTTAGGGTTAGGGTTAGGGTTAGGGTTAGGTTTGGGGTTAGGGTTAGGGTTAGGGTTAGGTTTGGGGTTAGGGTTAATGTTAGGGTTAGGGTTGGATTTAGTTTTAGGGTCTGGGTTAGGGTTAGGGTTGGGGTTAGGGTTAGGGTTAGGGTTGAGTTGTGGTTAGGGGTAGGGTTAGGGTTTGGGTTAGGGTTAGGGTTAGGGTTGTGTTAGGGTTGGGGTAGGGGTTAGGGTTAGGGTTACGGTTGGGGTCAGGTTTAGGGTAAGGGTTAGTGTTAGGTTTAGGGTTGGGGTTAGGGATAGGGTTAGGGTTTGTGGTTAGGATTAGGTTTAGTGTTGGGGTTGGGGTTAGGGTTAGGGTTATGGTTAGGGTTAGGGTTGGGGTCAGGGTTAGGGTTAGGGTTAGTGTTAGGTTTATGGTTGGGGTTAGGGTTAGTATTAGGTTTAAGGTTGGGGTCAGGGTTAGGGTTAGGGTTAGGGTTAGGTTTAGGGTTGGTGTTATTGTTAGGGTTAGGGTTGGGGTTAGGGTTAGCGTTAGGGTTAGGGTTAGAGTTAGGGTTGTGGTTAGGGTTAAGTTTAGGGGCAGGGTTAGGGTTAGGTTAGTGTTACGGTTTGGGTAGGGCTCAGGTTTAGGGTTAGGGTTATGGTTGGGGATAGGGTTAGGGTTAGGGGTAGGGTTAGGGTTAGGGTTGGGGTCAGGGTTAGGGTAAGGGTTAGTGTTAGGTTTAGGGTTGGGGTTAGGGCTAGGGTTAGGGTTAGGGTTGGGGTTAGGATTAGGTTTAGTGTTGGGTTTGGGGTTAGGGTTAGGGTTAGGGTTAGGGTTGTGGTCAGGGTCAGGGTTAGAGTTCGGGTTAGGTTTAGGGTCGGGGTTAGGGTTGGGGTTAGGGTTAGGGTTAGGGTTAGGGTTAGGGTTGGGGTTAGGGTTGGGGTTAGGGTTAGGGTTGGGGTTAGTGTCGGGGTTAGGGTTCGGGTTGGGGTCAGGGTTAGGGTAAGGGTAGTGTTAGGTTTAGGGTTGGGGTTAGGGCTAGGGTTAGGGTTAGGGTTGGGGTTAGGATTAGGTTTAGTGTTGGGTTTGGGGTTAGGGTTAGGGTTAGGGTTATGGTTAGGGTTAGGGTTGTGGTCAGGGTCAGGGTTAGGGTTCGGGTTAGGTTTAGTGTCGGGCTTAGGGTTGGGGTTAGGGTTAGGGTTAGGGTTAGGGTTAGGTTTGGGGTTAGGGTTAGGGTTAGGGTTAGGTTTGGGTTTAGGGTTAATGTTAGGGTTAGGGTTGGATTTAGTTTTCGGGTCTGGGTTAGGGTTAGGGTTGGGGTTAGGGTTAGGGTTAGGGTTGAGTTATGGTTAGGGGTAGGGTTAGGGTTTGGGTTAGGGTTAGGGTTACGGTTGTGTTAGGGTTGGGGTAGGGGTTAGGGTTAGGGTTACGGTTGGGGTCAGGTTTAGGGTAAGGGTTAGTGTTAGGTTTAGGGTTGGGGTTAGGGATAGGGTTATGGTTTGTGGTTAGGATTAGGTTTCGTGATGGGGTTGGGGTTAGGGTTAGGGTTAGGGTTATGGTTAGGGTTAGGGTTGGGGTCAGGGTTAGGGTTAGGGTTAGGGTTAGTGTTAGGTTTATGGTTGGGGTTAGGGTTAGTATTAGGTTTAAGGTTGGGGTCGGGGTTAGGGTTAGGGTTAGGGTTAGGGTTGGGGATATGGTTAGGGTTAAGGTTAGGGTTAGGGTTAGGGTTGGGTTAGGGTTGGGTTAGCGTTGGGTGAGGGTTAGGGTTAGGTTTAGTGTTGGGGTTCGGGTTAGGTTTAGTCTTGGGGTTGGGGTTAGGGTAGGGTTAGGGTTAGGGTAGGGTTAGGGTTAGGGTTGGGGTTAGGGTTAGGGTTAGGGTTAGGGTTAGGTTTTGGGTTAGGGTTAGGGTTAGGGGTAGGGTCGGGGTTAGGGTTAGGGTTGGGGTTAGTGTTGGGGTTAGGGTTAGGTTTAGGCTTAGTGTTAGGGTAGTGTTTAGGGTTAGGGTTAGGGTTAGGGTTAGGGTTGGGGTCAGGGTTAGGGTTAGGGTTAGGGTTGGGGTTAGGTTTAGCGTTAGGGTTAGGTTTGGGGTTAGGGTTAGTGTTAGGGTTAGGTTTGGATTTAGGGTTAGGGTCTGGGTTAGGGTTAGGGTTAGGGTTAGGTTTGGGGTTAGGGTTAATGTTAGGGTTAGGGTTGGATTTAGTTTTAGGGTCTGGGTTAGGGTTAGGGTTGGGGTTAGGGTTAGGGTTGAGTTATGGTTAGGGGTAGGGTTAGGGTTTGGGTTAGGGTTAGGGTTAGGGTTGTGTTAGGGTTGGGGTAGGGGTTAGGGTTAGGGTTACGGTTGGGGTCAGGGTTAGGGTAAGGGTTAGTGTTAGGTTTAGGGTTGGGGTTAGGGATAGGGTTAGGGTTTGTGGTTAGGATTTGGTTTAGTGGTGGGGTTGGGGTTAGGGTTAGGTTTATGGTTAGGGTTAGGGTTGGGGTCAGGGTTAGGGTTAGGGTTAGTGTTAGGTTTATGGTTGGGGTTAGGGTTAGGATTAGGTTTAAGGTTGGGGTTGGGGTTAGGGTTAGGGTTAGGGTTAGGGTTGGGGATAGGGTTAGGGTTAAGGTTAGGGTTAGGGTTAGGGTTGGGTTAGGGTTGGGGTAGGGGTAGGGTTAGGGTTAGTGTTGGGGTTCGGGTTAGGTTTAGTGTTGGGGTTGGGGTTAGGGTAGGGTTAGGGATAAGCTTGGGGTTAGGGTTAGGGATAGGGTTGTGGTTAGGGTTAGGGTTAGGGTTTGGGATAGGGTTAGGGTCAGGGTCAGGGTCAGGGTTAGGGTTAGGGTTAGGGTCGGGGTTAGGGTTCGGGTTGGGGTAGAGGTTAGGGTTAGTGTTAGGTTAGGGTTGGGTTAAGTTTAGAGTTAGGGTTAGGGTTAGGGTTGGTGTTAGGGTTGGGTTTAGTGTTGACGTTAAGGTTAGGGTTAGGGTTAGGGTTAGGGTAGTGGTTAGGGTTAGGGTTAGGGTTAGGGTTAGGTTTGGGGTTAGGGTTAGGGTTAGGGTTAGGTTTGGGGTTAGGGTTAATGTTAGGGTTAGGGTTGATTTAGTTTTAGTGTCTGGGTTAGGGTTAGGGTTGGGGTTAGGGTTAGGGTTAGGGTTGAGTTATGGTTAGGGTTTAGGGTCAGGGTCAGGGTCAGGGTTAGGGTTAGGGTTAGGGTCGGGGTTAGGGTTCGGTTTGGGGTAGAGGTTAGGGTTAGTGTTAGGTTAGGGTTGGGTTAAGTTTAGAGTTGGGGTTAGGGTTAGGGTTGGTGTTAGGGTTGGGTTTAGTGTTGATGTTAAGGTTAGGGTTAGGGTTAGGGTTAGGGTAGTGGTTAGGGTTAGGGTTAGGGTTAGGGTTAGGTTTGGGGTTAGGGTTAGGGTTAGGGTTAGGTTTGGGGTTAGGGTTAATGTTAGGGTTAGGGTTGGATTTAGTTTTAGTGTCTGGGTTAGGGTTAGGGTTGGGGTTAGGGTTAGGGTTAGGGTTGGGGTTAGGG
>NC_139475.1:3857500-3865000 GCF_057233095.1 Heloderma suspectum
AGGGTTGGGGTTAGGGTTAGGGTTAGGGTTGAGTTAGGGTTAGGGTTAGGGTTAGGATTAGGGTTGGGGTTACGGTTCGGGTTGGGGTTACGGTTCAGGTTGGTTATGGTTGGTGTTAGTGTTAGGGTTAGGGTTGGGTTAAGTTTAGGGGTAGGGTTAGGGTAGGGTTAGGGTTGGGGTTAGGGTTAGGGTTAGGGTTAGGGTTAGGTTTGGGGTCAGGGTTAGGGTAAGGGTTAGTGTTAGGTTTAGGGTTGGGGTTACGGTTAGGGTTAGTGTTAGGGTTAGGGTTTGTGGTTAGCATTAGGTTTAGTGTTGGGGTTGGGGTTAGAATAAGGGTTAGGGTTATGGTTAGGGTTAGGGTTGGGGTCAGGGTTAGGGTTAGGGTTAGGGTTAGGGTTAGTGTTAGGTTTAGGGTTGGGGTTAGGGTTAGGGTTAGGATTAGGTTTAAGGTTGGGGTTGGGGTTAGGGTTAGGGTTAGGGTTAGGGTTAGGGTTGGGGTTAGGGTTAGGGTTAAGGTTAGGTTTAGGGTTAGGGTTGGGTTAGGGTTGGGTTAGGGTCAGGGTTAGGGTAAGTGTTGGGGTTCGGGTTAGGTTTAGTGTTGGGGTTGGGGTTAGGGTTAGGGTTAGGGTTAGGGTTAGGGTTGGGGTTAGGGTTAGGTTTAGGGTTAGGGTTGGGTTAGGGTTAGGGTTAGTTTTAGGGTTAGGGTTGGGGTTAGGGTTAGGGTTGGGGTTAGTGTTGGGGTTAGGGTTAGGTTTAGGCTGAGTGTTAGGGTAGTGTTTAGGGTTAGGGTTAGGGTTAGGGTTAGGGTAGGGGTTAGGGTTAGGGTTAGAGTTTTGGTTGGGGCTAGGGTTAGGGTTGGGGTTAGGTTTAGGGTTAGGGTTAGGTTTGGGGTTAGGGTTAGTGTTAGGTTTCGGCTTGGATTTAGGGTTAGGGTCTGGGTTAGGGTTAGGGTTAGGGTCAGGGTCAGGGTCAGGGTTAGGGTTCGGGTTAGGTTTAGGGTCGGGGTTAGGGTTGGGGTTAGGTTTCGGGTTGGGGTTAGGGTTAGGGTTAGTGTTAGTGATAGGGTTAGGGTTGTGGTTAGGGTTAGGGTTAGGGTTACGGTTAGGGTCAGCGTCAGGGTCAGGGTTAAGATTAGGGTTAGGGTTAGGGTTAGGGTTAGTGTTAGGGTTAGGGTTGGGTTAAGTTTAGTGTTAGGGTTGGGGTTAGGGTTGGTGTTAGGGTTAGGGTTAGGGTTAGGGTAGTGGTTAGGTTTAGGGTTTGGGTTAGGGTTAGGGTTAGGGTTAGGGTAGGGGTTAGGGTTAGGGTTAGGGTTAGAGTTAGGGTTGTGGTTAGGGTTAAGTTTAGGGGCAGGGTTAGGGTTAGGTTAGTGTTACGGTTTGGGTAGGGCTCAGGTTTAGGGTTAGGGTTAGGGTTGGGGATAGGGTTAGGGTTAGGGGTAGGGTTAGGGTTAGGGTTAGGGTTAGGGTTGGGGTCAGGGTTAGGGTAAGGGTTAGTGTTAGGTTTAGGGTTGGGGTTAGGGCTAGGGTTAGGGTTAGGGTTGGGGTTAGGATTAGGTTTAGTGTTGGGTTTGGGGTTAGGGTTAGGGTTAGGGTTAGGGTTGTGGTCAGGGTCAGGGTTAGGGTTCGGGTTAGGTTTAGGGTCGGGGTTAGGGTTGGGGTTAGGGTTAGGGTTAGGGTTAGGGTTGGGGTTAGGGTTGGGGTTAGGGTTAGGGTTGGGGTTAGGATCGGGGTTAGGGTTCGGGTTGGGGTCAGGGTTAGGGTAAGGGTTAGTGTTAGGTTTAGGGTTGGGGTTAGGGCTAGGGTTAGGGTTAGGGTTGGGGTTAGGATTAGGTTTAGTGTTGGGTTTGGGGTTAGGGTTAGGGTTATGGTTAGGGTTAGGGTTGTGGTCAGGGTCAGGGTTAGGGTTCAGGTTAGGTTTAGTGTCGGGGTTAGGGTTGGGGTTAGGGTTAGGGTTAGGGTTAGGGTTAGGGTTAGGTTTGGGGTTAGGGTTAGGGTTAGGGTTAGGTTTGGGTTTAGGGTTAATGTTAGGGTTAGGGTTGGATTAAGTTTTAGGGTCTGGGTTAGGGTTAGGGTTGGGGTTAGGGTTAGGGTTAGGGTTGAGTTATGGTTAGGGGTAGGGTTAGGGTTTGGGTTAGGGTTAGGGTTAGGGTTGTGTTAGGGTTGGGGTAGGGGTTAGGGTTAGGGTTACGGTTGGGGTCAGGTTTAGGGTAAGGGTTAGTGTTAGGTTTAGGGTTGGGGTTAGGGATAGGGTTATGGTTTGTGGTTAGGATTAGGTTTCGTGTTGGGGTTGGGGTTAGGGTTAGGGTTATGGTTAGGGTTAGGGTTGGGGTCAGGGTTAGGGTTAGGGTTAGGGTTAGAGTTAGGTTTGTGGTTGGGGTTAGGGTTAGTATTAGGTTTAAGGTTGGTGTCGGGGTTAGGGTTAGGGTTAGGGTTAGGGTTGGGGATAGGGTTAGGGTTAAGGTTAGGGTTAGGGTTAGGGTTGGGTTAGGGTTGGGTTAGGGTTAGGGTTAGGTTTAGTGTTGGGGTTCGGGTTAGGTTTAGTCTTGGGGTTGGGGTTAGGGTAGGGTTAGGGTTAGGGTAGGGTTAGGGTTAGGGTTGGAGTTAGGGTTAGGGTTAGGGTTAGGGTTAGGTTTTGGGTTAGGGTTAGGGGTAGGGGTAGGGTCGGGTTTAGGGTTAGGGTTGGGGTTAGTGTTGGGGTTAGGGTTAGGTTTAGGCTTAGTGTTAGGGTAGTGTTTAGGGTTAGGGTTAGGGTTAGGGTAGGGGTTAGGGTTAGGGTTAGGTTTGGGGTCAGGGTTAGGGATAGGGTTAGGGTTAGGGTTGGGGTTATGTTTAGCGTTAGGGTTAGGTTTGGGGTTAGGGTTAGTGTTAGGGTTAGGGTTGGATTTAGGGTTAGGGTCTGGGTTAGGGTTAGGGTTAGGGTTAGGTTTGGGGTTAGGGTTAATTTTAGGGTTAGGGTTGGATTTAGTTTTAGGGTCTGGGTTAGGGTTAGGGTTGGGGTTAGGGTTAGGGTTGAGTCATGGTTAGGGGTAGGGTTAGGGTTTGGGTTAGGGTTAGGGTTAGGGTTGTGTTAGGGTTGGGGTAGGGGTTAGGGTTAGGGTTACGGTTGGGGTCAGGGTTAGGGTAAGGGTTAGTGTTAGGTTTAGGGTTGGGGTTAGGGATAGGGTTAGGGTTTGTGGTTAGGATTTGGTTTAGTGTTGGGGTTGGGGTTAGGGTTAGGTTTATGGTTAGGGTTAGGGTTGGGGTCAGGGTAGGGTTAGTGTTAGTGTTAGGTTTATGGTTGGGGTTAGGGTTAGGATTAGGTTTAAGGTTGGGGTTGGGGTTAGGGTTAGGGTTAGGGTTAGGGTTAGGGTTAGGGTTGAGGATAGGGTTAGGGTTAAGGTTAGGGTTAGGGTTAGGGTTGGGTTAGGGTTGGGGTAGGGGTAGGGTTAGGGTTAGTGTTGGGGTTCGGGTTAGGTTTAGTGTTGGGGTTGGGGTTAGGGTAGGGTTAGGGATAAGCTTGGGGTTAGGGTTAGGGATAGGGTTGTGGTTAGGGTTAGGGTTAGGGTTTGGGATAGGGTTAGGGTCAGGGTCAGGGTCAGGGTCAGGGTTAGGGTTAGGGTCGGGGTTAGGGTTCGGGTTGGGGTAGAGGTTAGGGTTAGTGTTAGGTTAGGGTTGGGTTAAGTTTAGGGTTAGGGTTAGGGTTAGGGTTGGTGTTAGGGTTGGGTTTAGTGTTGACGTTAAGGTTATGGTTAGGGTTAGGGTTAGGGTAGTGGTTAGGGTTAGGGTTAGGGTTAGGGTTAGGTTTGGGGTTAGGGTTAGGGTTAGGGTTAGGTTTGGGGTTAGGGTTAATGTTAGGGTTAGGGTTGGATTTAGTTTTAGGGTCTGGGTTAGGGTTAGGGTTGGGGTTAGGGTTAGGGTTAGGGTTGAGTTATGGTTAGGGGTAGGGTTAGGGTTTGGGTTAGGGTTAGGGTTAGGGTTGTGTTAGGGTTGGGGTAGGGGTTAGGGTTAGGGTTACGGTTGGGGTCAGGTTTAGGGTAAGGGTTAGTGTTAGGTTTAGGGTTGGGGTTAGGGATAGGGTTAGGGTTTGTGGTTAGGATTAGGTTTAGTGTTGGGGTTGGGGTTAGGGTTAGGGTTATGGTTAGGGTTAGGGTTGGGGTCAGGGTTAGGGTTAGGGTTAGGGTTAGGGTTAGTGTTAGGTTTATGGTTGGGGTTAGGGTTAGTATTAGGTTTAAGGTTGGGGTCAGGGTTAGGGTTAGGGTTAGGGTTAGGTTTAGGGTTGGTGTTATTGTTAGGGTTAGGGTTGGGGTTAGGGTTAGCGTTAGGGTTAGGGTTAGAGTTAGGGTTGTGGTTAGGGTTAAGTTTAGGGGCAGGGTTAGGGTTAGGTTAGTGTTACGGTTTGGGTAGGGCTCAGGTTTAGGGTTAGGGTTAGGATTGGGGATAGGGTTAGGGTTAGGGGTAGGGTTAGGGTTAGGGTTGGGGTCAGGGTTAGGGTAAGGGTTAGTGTTAGGTTTAGGGTTGGGGTTAGGGCTAGGGTTAGGGTTAGGGTTGGGGTTAGGATTAGGTTTAGTGTTGGGTTTGGGGTTAGGGTTAGGGTTAGGGTTAGGGTTAGTGTTAGGGTTGTGGTCAGGGTCAGGGTTAGAGTTCGGGTTAGGTTTAGGGTCGGGGTTAGGGTTGGGGTTAGGGTTAGGGTTAGGGTTAGGGTTAGGGTTGGGGTTAGGGTTGGGGTTAGGGTTAGGGTTGGGGTTAGTGTCGGGGTTAGGGTTCGGGTTGGGGTCAGGGTTAGGGTAAGGGTAGTGTTAGGTTTAGGGTTGGGGTTAGGGCTAGGGTTAGGGTTAGGGTTGGGGTTAGGATTAGGTTTAGTGTTGGGTTTGGGGTTAGGGTTAGGGTTAGGGTTATGGTTAGGGTTAGGGTTGTGGTCAGGGTCAGGGTTAGGGTTCGGGTTAGGTTTAGTGTCGGGCTTAGGGTTGGGGTTAGGGTTTGTGGTTAGGATTTGGTTTAGTGTTGGGGTTGGGGTTAGGGTTAGGTTTATGGTTAGGGTTAGGGTTGGGGTCAGGGTAGGGTTAGTGTTAGTGTTAGGTTTATGGTTGGGGTTAGGGTTAGGATTAGGTTTAAGGTTGGGGTTGGGGTTAGGGTTAGGGTTAGGGTTAGGGTTGAGGATAGGGTTAGGGTTAAGGTTACGGTTAGGGTTAGGGTTGGGTTAGGGTTGGGGTAGGGGTAGGGTTAGGGTTAGTGTTGGGGTTCGGGTTAGGTTTAGTGTTGGGGTTGGGGTTAGGGTAGGGTTAGGGATAAGCTTGGGGTTAGGGTTAGGGATAGGGTTGTGGTTAGGGTTAGGGTTAGGGTTTGGGATAGGGTTAGGGTCAGGGTCAGGGTCAGGGTCAGGGTTAGGGTTAGGGTCGGGGTTAGGGTTCGGGTTGGGGTAGAGGTTAGGGTTAGTGTTAGGTTAGGGTTGGGTTAAGTTTAGGGTTAGGGTTAGGGTTAGGGTTGGTGTTAGGGTTGGGTTTAGTGTTGACGTTAAGGTTATGGTTAGGGTTAGGGTTAGGGTAGTGGTTAGGGTTAGGGTTAGGGTTAGGGTTAGGTTTGGGGTTAGGGTTAGGGTTAGGGTTAGGTTTGGGGTTAGGGTTAATGTTAGGGTTAGGGTTGGATTTAGTTTTAGGGTCTGGGTTAGGGTTAGGGTTGGGGTTAGGGTTAGGGTTAGGGTTGAGTTGTGGTTAGGGGTAGGGTTAGGGTTTGGGTTAGGGTTAGGGTTAGGGTTGTGTTAGGGTTGGGGTAGGGGTTAGGGTTAGGGTTACGGTTGGGGTCAGGTTTAGGGTAAGGGTTAGTGTTAGGTTTAGGGTTGGGGTTAGGGATAGGGTTAGGGTTTGTGGTTAGGATTAGGTTTAGTGTTGGGGTTGGGGTTAGGGTTAGGGTTATGGTTAGGGTTAGGGTTGGGGTCAGGGTTAGGGTTAGGGTTAGTGTTAGGTTTATGGTTGGGGTTAGGGTTAGTATTAGGTTTAAGGTTGGGGTCAGGGTTAGGGTTAGGGTTAGGGTTAGGTTTAGGGTTGGTGTTATTGTTAGGGTTAGGGTTGGGGTTAGGGTTAGCGTTAGGGTTAGGGTTAGAGTTAGGGTTGTGGTTAGGGTTAAGTTTAGGGGCAGGGTTAGGGTTAGGTTAGTGTTACGGTTTGGGTAGGGCTCAGGTTTAGGGTTAGGGTTAGGGTTGGGGATAGGGTTAGGGTTAGGGGTAGGGTTAGGGTTAGGGTTGGGGTCAGGGTTAGGGTAAGGGTTAGTGTTAGGTTTAGGGTTGGGGTTAGGGCTAGGGTTAGGGTTAGGGTTGGGGTTAGGATTAGGTTTAGTGTTGGGTTTGGGGTTAGGGTTAGGGTTAGGGTTAGGGTTGTGGTCAGGGTCAGGGTTAGAGTTCGGGTTAGGTTTAGGGTCGGGGTTAGGGTTGGGGTTAGGGTTAGGGTTAGGGTTAGGGTTAGGGTTGGGGTTAGGGTTGGGGTTAGGGTTAGGGTTGGGGTTAGTGTCGGGGTTAGGGTTCGGGTTGGGGTCAGGGTTAGGGTAAGGGTAGTGTTAGGTTTAGGGTTGGGGTTAGGGCTAGGGTTAGGGTTAGGGTTGGGGTTAGGATTAGGTTTAGTGTTGGGTTTGGGGTTAGGGTTAGGGTTAGGGTTATGGTTAGGGTTAGGGTTGTGGTCAGGGTCAGGGTTAGGGTTCGGGTTAGGTTTAGTGTCGGGCTTAGGGTTGGGGTTAGGGTTAGGGTTAGGGTTAGGGTTAGGTTTGGGGTTAGGGTTAGGGTTAGGGTTAGGTTTGGGTTTAGGGTTAATGTTAGGGTTAGGGTTGGATTTAGTTTTCGGGTCTGGGTTAGGGTTAGGGTTGGGGTTAGGGTTAGGGTTAGGGTTGAGTTATGGTTAGGGGTAGGGTTAGGGTTTGGGTTAGGGTTAGGGTTACGGTTGTGTTAGGGTTGGGGTAGGGGTTAGGGTTAGGGTTACGGTTGGGGTCAGGTTTAGGGTAAGGGTTAGTGTTAGGTTTAGGGTTGGGGTTAGGGATAGGGTTATGGTTTGTGGTTAGGATTAGGTTTCGTGATGGGGTTGGGGTTAGGGTTAGGGTTAGGGTTATGGTTAGGGTTAGGGTTGGGGTCAGGGTTAGGGTTAGGGTTAGGGTTAGTGTTAGGTTTATGGTTGGGGTTAGGGTTAGTATTAGGTTTAAGGTTGGGGTCGGGGTTAGGGTTAGGGTTAGGGTTAGGGTTGGGGATATGGTTAGGGTTAAGGTTAGGGTTAGGGTTAGGGTTGGGTTAGGGTTGGGTTAGCGTTGGGTGAGGGTTAGGGTTAGGTTTAGTGTTGGGGTTCGGGTTAGGTTTAGTCTTGGGGTTGGGGTTAGGGTAGGGTTAGGGTTAGGGTAGGGTTAGTGTTAGGGTTGGGGTTAGGGTTAGGGTTAGGGTTAGGGTTAGGTTTTGGGTTAGGGTTAGGGTTAGGGGTAGGGTCGGGGTTAGGGTTAGGGTTGGGGTTAGTGTTGGGGTTAGGGTTAGGTTTAGGCTTAGTGTTAGGGTAGT
>NC_139475.1:3890000-3892500 GCF_057233095.1 Heloderma suspectum
TAAGGGTTAGTGTTAGGTTTAGGGTTGGGGTTAGGGATAGGGTTAGGGTTTGTGGTTAGGATTAGGTTTAGTGTTGGGGTTGGGGTTAGGGTTAGGGTTATGGTTAGGGTTAGGGTTGGGGTCAGGGTTAGGGTTAGGGTTAGGGTTAGTGTTAGGTTTATGGTTGGGGTTAGGGTTAGTATTAGGTTTAAGGTTGGGGTCAGGGTTAGGGTTAGGGTTAGGGTTAGGTTTAGGGTTGGTGTTATTGTTAGGGTTAGGGTTGGGGTTAGGGTTAGCGTTAGGGTTAGGGTTAGAGTTAGGGTTGTGGTTAGGGTTAAGTTTAGGGGCAGGGTTAGGGTTAGGTTAGTGTTACGGTTTGGGTAGGGCTCAGGTTTAGGGTTAGGGTTAGGGTTGGGGATAGGGTTAGGGTTAGGGGTAGGGTTAGGGTTAGGGTTGGGGTCAGGGTTAGGGTAAGGGTTAGTGTTAGGTTTAGGGTTGGGGTTAGGGCTAGGGTTAGGGTTAGGGTTGGGGTTAGGATTAGGTTTAGTGTTGGGTTTGGGGTTAGGGTTAGGGTTAGGGTTAGGGTTGTGGTCAGGGTCAGGGTTAGAGTTCGGGTTAGGTTTAGGGTCGGGGTTAGGGTTGGGGTTAGGGTTAGGGTTAGGGTTAGGGTTAGGGTTGGGGTTAGGGTTGGGGTTAGGGTTAGGGTTGGGGTTAGTGTCGGGGTTAGGGTTCGGGTTGGGGTCAGGGTTAGGGTAAGGGTAGTGTTAGGTTTAGGGTTGGGGTTAGGGCTAGGGTTAGGGTTAGGGTTGGGGTTAGGATTAGGTTTAGTGTTGGGTTTGGGGTTAGGGTTAGGGTTAGGGTTATGGTTAGGGTTAGGGTTGTGGTCAGGGTCAGGGTTAGGGTTCAGGTTAGGTTTAGTGTCGGGCTTAGGGTTGGGGTTAGGGTTAGGGTTAGGGTTAGGGTTAGGTTTGGGGTTAGGGTTAGGGTTAGGGTTAGGTTTGGGGTTAGGGTTAATGTTAGGGTTAGGGTTGGATTTAGTTTTCGGGTCTGGGTTAGGGTTAGGGTTGGGGTTAGGGTTAGGGTTAGGGTTGAGTTATGGTTAGGGGTAGGGTTAGGGTTTGGGTTAGGGTTAGGGTTACGGTTGTGTTAGGGTTGGGGTAGGGGTTAGGGTTAGGGTTACGGTTGGGGTCAGGTTTAGGGTAAGGGTTAGTGTTAGGTTTAGGGTTGGGGTTAGGGATAGGGTTATGGTTTGTGGTTAGGATTAGGTTTCGTGATGGGGTTGGGGTTAGGGTTAGGGTTAGGGTTATGGTTAGGGTTAGGGTTGGGGTCAGGGTTAGGGTTAGGGTTAGGGTTAGTGTTAGGTTTATGGTTGGGGTTAGGGTTAGTATTAGGTTTAAGGTTGGGGTCGGGGTTAGGGTTAGGGTTAGGGTTAGGGTTGGGGATATGGTTAGGGTTAAGGTTAGGGTTAGGGTTAGGGTTGGGTTAGGGTTGGGTTAGCGTTGGGTGAGGGTTAGGGTTAGGTTTAGTGTTGGGGTTCGGGTTAGGTTTAGTCTTGGGGTTGGGGTTAGGGTAGGGTTAGGGTTAGGGTAGGGTTAGGGTTAGGGTTGGGGTTAGGGTTAGGGTTAGGGTTAGGGTTAGGTTTTGGGTTAGGGTTAGGGTTAGGGGTAGGGTCGGGGTTAGGGTTAGGGTTGGGGTTAGTGTTGGGGTTAGGGTTAGGTTTAGGCTTAGTGTTAGGGTAGTGTTTAGGGTTAGGGTTAGGGTTAGGGTAGGGGTTAGGGTTAGGGTTAGGTTTGGGGTCAGGGTTAGGGTTAGGGTTAGGGTTGGGGTTAGGTTTAGCGTTAGGGTTAGGTTTGGGGTTAGGGTTAGTGTTAGGGTTAGGTTTGGATTTAGGGTTAGGGTCTGGGTTAGGGTTAGGGTTAGGGTTAGGTTTGGGGTTAGGGTTAATGTTAGGGTTAGGGTTGGATTTAGTTTTAGGGTCTGGGTTAGGGTTAGGGTTGGGGTTAGGGTTAGGGTTGAGTTATGGTTAGGGGTAGGGTTAGGGTTTGGGTTAGGGTTAGGGTTAGGGTTGTGTTAGGGTTGGGGTAGGGGTTAGGGTTAGGGTTACGGTTGGGGTCAGGGTTAGGGTAAGGGTTAGTGTTAGGTTTAGGGTTGGGGTTAGGGATAGGGTTAGGGTTTGTGGTTAGGATTTGGTTTAGTGGTGGGGTTGGGGTTAGGGTTAGGTTTATGGTTAGGGTTAGGGTTGGGGTCAGGGTTAGGGTTAGGGTTAGTGTTAGGTTTATGGTTGGGGTTAGGGTTAGGATTAGGTTTAAGGTTGGGGTTGGGGTTAGGGTTAGGGTTAGGGTTAGGGTTGGGGATAGGGTTAGGGTTAAGGTTAGGGTTAGGGTTAGGGTTGGGTTAGGGTTGGGGTAGGGGTAGGGTTAGGGTTAGTGTTGGGGTTCGGGTTAGGTTTAGTGTTGGGGTTGGGGTTAGGGTAGGGTTAGGGATAAGCTTGGGGTTAGGGTTAGGGATAGGGTTGTGGTTA
>NC_139475.1:3907500-3910000 GCF_057233095.1 Heloderma suspectum
TTAGGTTTAGGGTTGGGGTTAGGGCTAGGGTTAGGGTTAGGGTTGGGGTTAGGATTAGGTTTAGTGTTGGGTTTGGGGTTAGGGTTAGGGTTAGGGTTAGGGTTAGTGTTAGGGTTGTGGTCAGGGTCAGGGTTAGAGTTCGGGTTAGGTTTAGGGTCGGGGTTAGGGTTGGGGTTAGGGTTAGGGTTAGGGTTAGGGTTGGGGTTAGGGTTGGGGTTAGGGTTAGGGTTGGGGTTAGTGTCGGGGTTAGGGTTCGGGTTGGGGTCAGGGTTAGGGTAAGGGTAGTGTTAGGTTTAGGGTTGGGGTTAGGGCTAGGGTTAGGGTTAGGGTTGGGGTTAGGATTAGGTTTAGTGTTGGGTTTGGGGTTAGGGTTAGGGTTAGGGTTATGGTTAGGGTTAGGGTTGTGGTCAGGGTCAGGGTTAGGGTTCGGGTTAGGTTTAGTGTCGGGCTTAGGGTTGGGGTTAGGGTTTGTGGTTAGGATTTGGTTTAGTGTTGGGGTTGGGGTTAGGGTTAGGTTTATGGTTAGGGTTAGGGTTGGGGTCAGGGTAGGGTTAGTGTTAGTGTTAGGTTTATGGTTGGGGTTAGGGTTAGGATTAGGTTTAAGGTTGGGGTTGGGGTTAGGGTTAGGGTTAGGGTTAGGGTTAGGGTTGAGGATAGGGTTAGGGTTAAGGTTAGGGTTAGGGTTAGGGTTGGGTTAGGGTTGGGGTAGGGGTAGGGTTAGGGTTAGTGTTGGGGTTCGGGTTAGGTTTAGTGTTGGGGTTGGGGTTAGGGTAGGGTTAGGGATAAGCTTGGGGTTAGGGTTAGGGATAGGGTTGTGGTTAGGGTTAGGGTTAGGGTTTGGGATAGGGTTAGGGTCAGGGTCAGGGTCAGGGTCAGGGTTAGGGTTAGGGTCGGGGTTAGGGTTCGGGTTGGGGTAGAGGTTAGGGTTAGTGTTAGGTTAGGGTTGGGTTAAGTTTAGGGTTAGGGTTAGGGTTAGGGTTGGTGTTAGGGTTGGGTTTAGTGTTGACGTTAAGGTTATGGTTAGGGTTAGGGTTAGGGTAGTGGTTAGGGTTAGGGTTAGGGTTAGGGTTAGGTTTGGGGTTAGGGTTAGGGTTAGGGTTAGGTTTGGGGTTAGGGTTAATGTTAGGGTTAGGGTTGGATTTAGTTTTAGGGTCTGGGTTAGGGTTAGGGTTGGGGTTAGGGTTAGGGTTAGGGTTGAGTTGTGGTTAGGGGTAGGGTTAGGGTTTGGGTTAGGGTTAGGGTTAGGGTTGTGTTAGGGTTGGGGTAGGGGTTAGGGTTAGGGTTACGGTTGGGGTCAGGTTTAGGGTAAGGGTTAGTGTTAGGTTTAGGGTTGGGGTTAGGGATAGGGTTAGGGTTTGTGGTTAGGATTAGGTTTAGTGTTGGGGTTGGGGTTAGGGTTAGGGTTATGGTTAGGGTTAGGGTTGGGGTCAGGGTTAGGGTTAGGGTTAGTGTTAGGTTTATGGTTGGGGTTAGGGTTAGTATTAGGTTTAAGGTTGGGGTCAGGGTTAGGGTTAGGGTTAGGGTTAGGTTTAGGGTTGGTGTTATTGTTAGGGTTAGGGTTGGGGTTAGGGTTAGCGTTAGGGTTAGGGTTAGAGTTAGGGTTGTGGTTAGGGTTAAGTTTAGGGGCAGGGTTAGGGTTAGGTTAGTGTTACGGTTTAGGTAGGGCTCAGGTTTAGGGTTAGGGTTAGGGTTGGGGATAGGGTTAGGGTTAGGGGTAGGGTTAGGGTTAGGGTTGGGGTCAGGGTTAGGGTAAGGGTTAGTGTTAGGTTTAGGGTTGGGGTTAGGGCTAGGGTTAGGGTTAGGGTTGGGGTTAGGATTAGGTTTAGTGTTGGGTTTGGGGTTAGGGTTAGGGTTAGGGTTAGGGTTGTGGTCAGGGTCAGGGTTAGAGTTCGGGTTAGGTTTAGGGTCGGGGTTAGGGTTGGGGTTAGGGTTAGGGTTAGGGTTAGGGTTAGGGTTGGGGTTAGGGTTGGGGTTAGGGTTAGGGTTGGGGTTAGTGTCGGGGTTAGGGTTCGGGTTGGGGTCAGGGTTAGGGTAAGGGTAGTGTTAGGTTTAGGGTTGGGGTTAGGGCTAGGGTTAGGGTTAGGGTTGGGGTTAGGATTAGGTTTAGTGTTGGGTTTGGGGTTAGGGTTAGGGTTAGGGTTATGGTTAGGGTTAGGGTTGTGGTCAGGGTCAGGGTTAGGGTTCGGGTTAGGTTTAGTGTCGGGCTTAGGGTTGGGGTTAGGGTTAGGGTTAGGGTTAGGGTTAGGTTTGGGGTTAGGGTTAGGGTTAGGGTTAGGTTTGGGTTTAGGGTTAATGTTAGGGTTAGGGTTGGATTTAGTTTTCGGGTCTGGGTTAGGGTTAGGGTTGGGGTTAGGGTTAGGGTTAGGGTTGAGTTATGGTTAGGGGTAGGGTTAGGGTTTGGGTTAGGGTTAGGGTTACGGTTGTGTTAGGGTTGGGGTAGGGGTTAGGGTTAGGGTTACGGTTGGGGTCAGGTTTAGGGTAAGGGTTAGTGTTAGGTTTA
>NC_139475.1:3920000-3922500 GCF_057233095.1 Heloderma suspectum
GGGTTAGGGTTAGGTTTAGTGTTGGGGTTCGGGTTAGGTTTAGTCTTGGGGTTGGGGTTAGGGTAGGGTTAGGGTTAGGGTAGGGTTAGGGTTAGGGTTAGGGTTGGGGTTAGGGTTAGGGTTAGGGTTAGGTTTTGGGTTAGGGTTAGGGTTAGGGGTAGGGTCGGGGTTAGGGTTAGGGTTGGGGTTAGTGTTGGGGTTAGGGTTAGGTTTAGGCTTAGTGTTAGGGTAGTGTTTAGGGTTAGGGTTAGGGTTAGGGTAGGGGTTAGGGTTAGGGTTAGGTTTGGGGTCAGGGTTAGGGTTAGGGTTAGGGTTGGGGTTAGGTTTAGCGTTAGGGTTAGGTTTGGGGATAGGGTTAGTGTTAGGGTTAGGTTTGGATTTAGGGTTAGGGTCTGGGTTAGGGTTAGGGTTAGGTTTGGGGTTAGGGTTAATGTTAGTGTTAGGGTTGGATTTAGTTTTAGGGTCTGGGTTAGGGTTAGGGTTGGGGTTAGGGTTAGGGTTGAATTATGGTTAGGGGTAGGGTTAGGGTTTGGGTTAGGGTTAGGGTTGTGTTAGGGTTGGGGTTAGGGTTGGGGTCAGGGTTAGGGTAAGGGTTAGTGTTAGGTTTAGGGTTGGGGTTAGGGTTAGGGTTAGGGTTGGGTTTAGGATTAGGTTTAGTGTTGGGGTTGGGGTTAGGGTTATGGTTAGGGTTGGGGTTGGGGTTAGGGTTAGGGTTAAGGTGAGAGTTAGGTTTCGGGTTGGGTTAGGGTGGGGTTAGGGTTAGGGTTAGGGTTAGGGTTAGGGTTAGGGTTGGGGTTAGGGTTAGGGTGGGGGTTAGTGTTGGGGTTAGGGTTAGGTTTAGGCTTAGTGTTAGGGTAGTGTTTAGTGTTAGGGTTAGGGTTAGGGTAGGGGTTAGGGTTAGGGTTAGGGTTTGGGCTGGGGTTCGGGTTAGGGTTAGGGTTAGGGTTAGGGTTGGGGTTAGGGTTAGCGTTAGGGTTAGGTTTGGGTTTAGGGTTAGTGTTAGGGTTAGGGATGGATTTAGGGTTAGTGTCTCGGTTAGGGTTAGGGTTAGGGTTGGGGTTAGGGTTGGGGTTAGGGTTGACTAAGGGTTAGGGTTAGGGTTAGGGTTAGGGTTAGGGTTAAGGTCAGGGTCAGGGTTAGGGTTCAGGTTAGGTTTAGGGTCGGGGTTAGGGTTGGGGTTAGGGTTTGGGTTGGGTTAGGGTTGGTGTTAGTATTAGGGTTAGGGTTGGGTTAAGTTTAGGGTTAGGGGTAGGGTAGGGTTAGGGTTGGGGTTAGGGTTAGGGATATGGTTAGGGTTCGGTTTGGGGTTAGGGTTAGTGTTAGGGTTAGGGTTGGATTTAGGGTTAGGGTCAGGTTTAGGGATAGGGTTAGGGTTGGGGTTCGGGTTCGGGTTAGGGTTAGGGTTTGGGTTAGGGTTAGGGTTAGGGTTAGGGTTGGGGTTAGGGTTAGCGTTAGGGTTAGGTTTGGGTTTAGGGTTAGTGTTAGGGTTAGGGTTGGATTTAGGGTTAGGTTCTGGGTTAAGGTTAGGGTTAGGGTTGGGGTTAGGGTTAGGGTTAGGGTTGAGTTAGGGTTAGGGTTAGGGTTAGGATTAGGGTTGGGGTTACGGTTCGGGTTGGGGTTACGGTTCAGGTTGGTTATGGTTGGTGTTAGTGTTAGGGTTAGGGTTGGGTTAAGTTTAGGGGTAGGGTTAGGGTAGGGTTAGGGTTGGGGTTAGGGTTAGGGTTAGGGTTAGGGTTAGGTTTGGGGTCAGGGTTAGGGTAAGGGTTAGTGTTAGGTTTAGGGTTGGGGTTACGGTTAGGGTTAGTGTTAGGGTTAGGGTTTGTGGTTAGCATTAGGTTTAGTGTTGGGGTTGGGGTTAGAATAAGGGTTAGGGTTATGGTTAGGGTTAGGGTTGGGGTCAGGGTTAGGGTTAGGGTTAGGGTTAGTGTTAGGTTTAGGGTTGGGGTTAGGGTTAGGGTTAGGATTAGGTTTAAGGTTGGGGTTGGGGTTAGGGTTAGGGTTAGGGTTAGGGTTAGGGTTGGGGTTAGGGTTAGGGTTAAGGTTAGGTTTAGGGTTAGGGTTGGGTTAGGGTTGGGTTAGGGTCAGGGTTAGGGTAAGTGTTGGGGTTCGGGTTAGGTTTAGTGTTGGGGTTGGGGTTAGGGTTAGGGTTAGGGTTAGGGTTAGGGTTGGGGTTAGGGTTAGGTTTAGGGTTAGGGTTGGGTTAGGGTTAGGGTTAGTTTTAGGGTTAGGGTTGGGGTTAGGGTTAGGGTTGGGGTTAGTGTTGGGGTTAGGGTTAGGTTTAGGCTGAGTGTTAGGGTAGTGTTTAGGGTTAGGGTTAGGGTTAGGGTTAGGGTAGGGGTTAGGGTTAGGGTTAGAGTTTTGGTTGGGGCTAGGGTTAGGGTTGGGGTTAGGTTTAGGGTTAGGGTTAGGTTTGGGGTTAGGGTTAGTGTTAGGTTTCGGCTTGGATTTAGGGTTAGGGTCTGGGTTAGGGTTAGGGTTAGGGTCAGGGTCAGGGTCAGGG
>NC_139475.1:3937500-3940000 GCF_057233095.1 Heloderma suspectum
ATAGGGTTAGGGTTTGTGGTTAGGATTAGGTTTAGTGTTGGGGTTGGGGTTAGGGTTAGGGTTATGGTTAGGGTTAGGGTTGGGGTCAGGGTTAGGGTTAGGGTTAGGGTTAGTGTTAGGTTTATGGTTGGGGTTAGGGTTAGTATTAGGTTTAAGGTTGGGGTCAGGGTTAGGGTTAGGGTTAGGGTTAGGTTTAGGGTTGGTGTTATTGTTAGGGTTAGGGTTGGGGTTAGGGTTAGCGTTAGGGTTAGGGTTAGAGTTAGGGTTGTGGTTAGGGTTAAGTTTAGGGGCAGGGTTAGGGTTAGGTTAGTGTTACGGTTTGGGTAGGGCTCAGGTTTAGGGTTAGGGTTAGGATTGGGGATAGGGTTAGGGTTAGGGGTAGGGTTAGGGTTAGGGTTGGGGTCAGGGTTAGGGTAAGGGTTAGTGTTAGGTTTAGGGTTGGGGTTAGGGCTAGGGTTAGGGTTAGGGTTGGGGTTAGGATTAGGTTTAGTGTTGGGTTTGGGGTTAGGGTTAGGGTTAGGGTTAGGTTTAGTGTTAGGGTTGTGGTCAGGGTCAGGGTTAGAGTTCGGGTTAGGTTTAGGGTCGGGGTTAGGGTTGGGGTTAGGGTTAGGGTTAGGGTTAGGGTTAGGGTTGGGGTTAGGGTTGGGGTTAGGGTTAGGGTTGGGGTTAGTGTCGGGGTTAGGGTTCGGGTTGGGGTCAGGGTTAGGGTAAGGATAGTGTTAGGTTTAGGGTTGGGGTTAGGGCTAGGGTTAGGGTTAGGGTTGGGGTTAGGATTAGGTTTAGTGTTGGGTTTGGGGTTAGGGTTAGGGTTAGGGTTATGGTTAGGGTTAGGGTTGTGGTCAGGGTCAGGGTTAGGGTTCGGGTTAGGTTTAGTGTCGGGCTTAGGGTTGGGGTTAGGGTTTGTGGTTAGGATTTGGTTTAGTGTTGGGGTTGGGGTTAGGGTTAGGTTTATGGTTAGGGTTAGGGTTGGGGTCAGGGTAGGGTTAGTGTTAGTGTTAGGTTTATGGTTGGGGTTAGGGTTAGGATTAGGTTTAAGGTTGGGGTTGGGGTTAGGGTTAGGGTTAGGGTTAGGGTTGAGGATAGGGTTAGGGTTAAGGTTAGGGTTAGGGTTAGGGTTGGGTTAGGGTTGGGGTAGGGGTAGGGTTAGGGTTAGTGTTGGGGTTCGGGTTAGGTTTAGTGTTGGGGTTGGGGTTAGGGTAGGGTTAGGGATAAGCTTGGGGTTAGGGTTAGGGATAGGGTTGTGGTTAGGGTTAGGGTTAGGGTTTGGGATAGGGTTAGGGTCAGGGTCAGGGTCAGGGTCAGGGTTAGGGTTAGGGTCGGGGTTAGGGTTCGGGTTGGGGTAGAGGTTAGGGTTAGTGTTAGGTTAGGGTTGGGTTAAGTTTAGGGTTAGGGTTAGGGTTAGGGTTGGTGTTAGGGTTGGGTTTAGTGTTGACGTTAAGGTTATGGTTAGGGTTAGGGTTAGGGTAGTGGTTAGGGTTAGGGTTAGGGTTAGGGTTAGGTTTGGGGTTAGGGTTAGGGTTAGGGTTAGGTTTGGGGTTAGGGTTAATGTTAGGGTTAGGGTTGGATTTAGTTTTAGGGTCTGGGTTAGGGTTAGGGTTGGGGTTAGGGTTAGGGTTAGGGTTGAGTTATGGTTAGGGGTAGGGTTAGGGTTTGGGTTAGGGTTAGGGTTAGGGTTGTGTTAGGGTTGGGGTAGGGGTTAGGGTTAGGGTTACGGTTGGGGTCAGGTTTAGGGTAAGGGTTAGTGTTAGGTTTAGGGTTGGGGTTAGGGATAGGGTTAGGGTTTGTGGTTAGGATTAGGTTTAGTGTTGGGGTTGGGGTTAGGGTTAGGGTTATGGTTAGGGTTAGGGTTGGGGTCAGGGTTAGGGTTAGGGTTAGGGTTAGTGTTAGGTTTATGGTTGGGGTTAGGGTTAGTATTAGGTTTAAGGTTGGGGTCAGGGTTAGGGTTAGGGTGAGGGTTAGGTTTAGGGTTGGTGTTATTGTTAGGGTTAGGGTTGGGGTTAGGGTTAGCGTTAGGGTTAGGGTTAGAGTTAGGGTTGTGGTTAGGGTTAAGTTTAGGGGCAGGGTTAGGGTTAGGTTAGTGTTACGGTTTGGGTAGGGCTCAGGTTTAGGGTTAGGGTTAGGGTTGGGGATAGGGTTAGGGTTAGGGGTAGGGTTAGGGTTAGGGTTGGGGTCAGGGTTAGGGTAAGGGTTAGTGTTAGGTTTAGGGTTGGGGTTAGGGCTAGGGTTAGGGTTAGGGTTGGGGTTAGGATTAGGTTTAGTGTTGGGTTTGGGGTTAGGGTTAGGGTTAGGGTTAGGGTTGTGGTCAGGGTCAGGGTTAGAGTTCGGGTTAGGTTTAGGGTCGGGGTTAGGGTTGGGGTTAGGGTTAGGGTTAGGGTTAGGGTTAGGGTTGGGGTTAGGGTTGGGGTTAGGGTTAGGGTTGGGGTTAGTGTCGGGGTTAGGGTTCGGGTTGGGGTCAGGGTTAGGGTAAGGGTAGTGTTAGGTTTAGGGTTGGGGTTAGGGC
>NC_139475.1:3960000-3962500 GCF_057233095.1 Heloderma suspectum
AGGGTTAGGGTTTGTGGTTAGGATTTGGTTTAGTGGTGGGGTTGGGGTTAGGGTTAGGTTTATGGTTAGGGTTAGGGTTGGGGTCAGGGTTAGGGTTAGGGTTAGTGTTAGGTTTATGGTTGGGGTTAGGGTTAGGATTAGGTTTAAGGTTGGGGTTGGGGTTAGGGTTAGGGTTAGGGTTAGGGTTGGGGATAGGGTTAGGGTTAAGGTTAGGGTTAGGGTTAGGGTTAGGGTTGGGTTAGGGTTGGGGTAGGGGTAGGGTTAGGGTTAGTGTTGGGGTTCGGGTTAGGTTTAGTGTTGGGGTTGGGGTTAGGGTAGGGTTAGGGATAAGCTTGGGGTTAGGGTTAGGGATAGGGTTGTGGTTAGGGTTAGGGTTAGGGTTTGGGATAGGGTTAGGGTCAGGGTCAGGGTCAGGGTTAGGGTTAGGGTTAGGGTCGGGGTTAGGGTTCGGGTTGGGGTAGAGGTTAGGGTTAGTGTTAGGTTAGGGTTGGGTTAAGTTTAGAGTTAGGGTTAGGGTTAGGGTTGGTGTTAGGGTTGGGTTTAGTGTTGACGTTAAGGTTAGGGTTAGGGTTAGGGTTAGGGTAGTGGTTAGGGTTAGGGTTAGGGTTAGGGTTAGGTTTGGGGTTAGGGTTAGGGTTAGGGTTAGGTTTGGGGTTAGGGTTAATGTTAGGGTTAGGGTTGGATTTAGTTTTAGTGTCTGGGTTAGGGTTAGGGTTGGGGTTAGGGTTAGGGTTAGGGTTGAGTTATGGTTAGGGGTTTGGGTTAGGGTTAGGGTTAGGGTTAGGGTTTGGGATAGGGTTAGGGTCAGGGTCAGGGTCAGGGTTAGGGTTAGGGTTAGGGTCGGGGTTAGGGTTCGGTTTGGGGTAGAGGTTAGGGTTAGTGTTAGGTTAGGGTTGGGTTAAGTTTAGAGTTGGGGTTAGGGTTAGGGTTAGGGTTAGGGTTAGGGTTGGGGTTAGGGTTGGGGTTAGGGTTAGGGTTGGGGTTAGTGTCGGGGTTAGGGTTCGGGTTGGGGTCAGGGTTAGGGTAAGGGTAGTGTTAGGTTTAGGGTTGGGGTTAGGGCTAGGGTTAGGGTTAGGGTTGGGGTTAGGATTAGGTTTAGTGTTGGGTTTGGGGTTAGGGTTAGGGTTAGGGTTATGGTTAGGGTTAGGGTTGTGGTCAGGGTCAGGGTTAGGGTTCGGGTTAGGTTTAGTGTCGGGCTTAGGGTTGGGGTTAGGGTTAGGGTTAGGGTTAGGGTTAGGTTTGGGGTTAGGGTTAGGGTTAGGGTTAGGTTTGGGTTTAGGGTAAATGTTAGGGTTAGGGTTGGATTTAGTTTTCGGGTCTGGGTTAGGGTTAGGGTTGGGGTTAGGGTTAGGGTTAGGGTTGAGTTATGGTTAGGGGTAGGGTTAGGGTTTGGGTTAGGGTTAGGGTTACGGTTGTGTTAAGGTTGGGGTAGGGGTTAGGGTTAGGGTTACGGTTGGGGTCAGGTTTAGGGTAAGGGTTAGTGTTAGGTTTAGGGTTGGGGTTAGGGATAGGGTTATGGTTTGTGGTTAGGATTAGGTTTCGTGATGGGGTTGGGGTTAGGGTTAGGGTTAGGGTTATGGTTAGGGTTAGGGTTGGGGTCAGGGTTAGGGTTAGGGTTAGGGTTAGTGTTAGGTTTATGGTTGGGGTTAGGGTTAGTATTAGGTTTAAGGTTGGGGTCGGGGTTAGGGTTAGGGTTAGGGTTAGGGTTGGGGATATGGTTAGGGTTAAGGTTAGGGTTAGGGTTAGGGTTGGGTTAGGGTTGGGTTAGCGTTGGGTGAGGGTTAGGGTTAGGTTTAGTGTTGGGGTTCGGGTTAGGTTTAGTCTTGGGGTTGGGGTTAGGGTAGGGTTAGGGTTAGGGTAGGGTTAGGGTTAGGGTTGGGGTTAGGGTTAGGGTTAGGGTTAGGGTTAGGTTTTGGGTTAGGGTTAGGGTTAGGGGTAGGGTCGGGGTTAGAGTTAGGGTTGGGGTTAGTGTTGGGGTTAGGGTTAGGTTTAGGCTTAGTGTTAGGGTAGTGTTTAGGGTTAGGGTTAGGGTTAGGGTAGGGGTTAGGGTTAGGGTTAGGTTTGGGGTCAGGGTTAGGGTTAGGGTTAGGGTTGGGGTTAGGTTTAGCGTTAGGGTTAGGTTTGGGGTTAGGGTTAGTGTTAGGGTTAGGTTTGGATTTAGGGTTAGGGTCTGGGTTAGGGTTAGGGTTAGGGTTAGGTTTGGGGTTAGGGTTAATGTTAGGGTTAGGGTTGGATTTAGTTTTAGGGTCTGGGTTAGGGTTAGGGTTGGGGTTAGGGTTAGGGTTGAGTTATGGTTAGGGGTAGGGTTAGGGTTTGGGTTAGGGTTAGGGTTAGGGTTGTGTTAGGGTTGGGGTAGGGGTTAGGGTTAGGGTTACGGTTGGGGTCAGGGTTAGGGTAAGGGTTAGTGTTAGGTTTAGGGTTGGGGTTAGGGATAGGGTTAGGGTTTGTGGTTAGGATTTGGTTTAGTGGTGGGGTTGGGGTTAGGGTTAGGTTTATGGTT
>NC_139475.1:3967500-3970000 GCF_057233095.1 Heloderma suspectum
GGTTAGGGTTGGATTTAGGGTTAGGGTCTGGGTTAGGGTTAGGGTTAGGGTTAGGTTTGGGGTTAGGGTTAATTTTAGGGTTAGGGTTGGATTTAGTTTTAGGGTCTGGGTTAGGGTTAGGGTTGGGGTTAGGTTTAGGGTTGAGTCATGGTTAGGGGTAGGGTTAGGGTTTGGGTTAGGGTTAGGGTTAGGGTTGTGTTAGGGTTGGGGTAGGGGTTAGGGTTAGGGTTACGGTTGGGGTCAGGGTTAGGGTAAGGGTTAGTGTTAGGTTTAGGGTTGGGGTTAGGGATAGGGTTAGGGTTTGTGGTTAGGATTTGGTTTAGTGTTGGGGTTGGGGTTAGGGTTAGGTTTATGGTTAGGGTTAGGGTTGGGGTCAGGGTAGGGTTAGTGTTAGTGTTAGGTTTATGGTTGGGGTTAGGGTTAGGATTAGGTTTAAGGTTGGGGTTGGGGTTAGGGTTAGGGTTAGGGTTAGGGTTAGGGTTAGGGTTAGGGTTGAGGATAGGGTTAGGGTTAAGGTTAGGGTTAGGGTTAGGGTTGGGTTAGGGTTGGGGTAGGGGTAGGGTTAGGGTTAGTGTTGGGGTTCGGGTTAGGTTTAGTGTTGGGGTTGGGGTTAGGGTAGGGTTAGGGATAAGCTTGGGGTTAGGGTTAGGGATAGGGTTGTGGTTAGGGTTAGGGTTAGGGTTTGGGATAGGGTTAGGGTTAGGGTTAGGGTCGGGGTTAGGGTTCGGGTTGGGGTAGAGGTTAGGGTTAGTGTTAGGTTAGGGTTGGGTTAAGTTTAGGGTTAGGGTTGGTGTTAGGGTTGGGTTTAGTGTTGACGTTAAGGTTATGGTTAGGGTTAGGGTTAGGGTAGTGGTTAGGGTTAGGGTTAGGGTTAGGGTTAGGTTTGGGGTTAGGGTTAGGGTTAGGGTTAGGTTTGGGGTTAGGGTTAATGTTAGGGTTAGGGTTGGATTTAGTTTTAGGGTCTGGGTTAGGGTTAGGGTTGGGGTTAGGGTTAGGGTTAGGGTTGAGTTATGGTTAGGGGTAGGGTTAGGGTTTGGGTTAGGGTTAGGGTTAGGGTTGTGTTAGGGTTGGGGTAGGGGTTAGGGTTAGGGTTACGGTTGGGGTCAGGTTTAGGGTAAGGGTTAGTGTTAGGTTTAGGGTTGGGGTTAGGGATAGGGTTAGGGTTTGTGGTTAGGATTAGGTTTAGTGTTGGGGTTGGGGTTAGGGTTAGGGTTATGGTTAGGGTTAGGGTTGGGGTCAGGGTTAGGGTTAGGGTTAGGGTTAGTGTTAGGTTTAAGGTTGGGGTCGGGGTTAGGGTTAGGGTTAGGGTTAGGGTTGGGGATATGGTTAGGGTTAAGGTTAGGGTTAGGGTTAGGGTTGGGTTAGGGTTGGGTTAGCGTTGGGTGAGGGTTAGGGTTAGGTTTAGTGTTGGGGTTCGGGTTAGGTTTAGTCTTGGGGTTGGGGTTAGGGTAGGGTTAGGGTTAGGGTAGGGTTAGGGTTAGGGTTGGGGTTAGGGTTAGGGTTAGGGTTAGGGTTAGGTTTTGGGTTAGGGTTAGGGTTAGGGGTAGGGTCGGGGTTAGGGTTAGGGTTGGGGTTAGTGTTGGGGTTAGGGTTAGGTTTAGGCTTAGTGTTAGGGTAGTGTTTAGGGTTAGGGTTAGGGTTAGGGTAGGGGTTAGGGTTAGGGTTAGGTTTGGGGTCAGGGTTAGGGTTAGGGTTAGGGTTGGGGTTAGGTTTAGCGTTAGGGTTAGGTTTGGGGTTAGGGTTAGTGTTAGGGTTAGGTTTGGATTTAGGGTTAGGGTCTGGGTTAGGGTTAGGGTTAGGGTTAGGTTTGGGGTTAGGGTTAATGTTAGGGTTAGGGTTGGATTTAGTTTTAGGGTCTGGGTTAGGGTTAGGGTTGGGGTTAGGGTTAGGGTTGAGTTATGGTTAGGGGTAGGGTTAGGGTTTGGGTTAGGGTTAGGGTTAGGGTTGTGTTAGGGTTGGGGTAGGGGTTAGGGTTAGGGTTACGGTTGGGGTCAGGGTTAGGGTAAGGGTTAGTGTTAGGTTTAGGGTTGGGGTTAGGGATAGGGTTAGGGTTTGTGGTTAGGATTTGGTTTAGTGGTGGGGTTGGGGTTAGGGTTAGGTTTATGGTTAGGGTTAGGGTTGGGGTCAGGGTTAGGGTTAGGGTTAGTGTTAGGTTTATGGTTGGGGTTAGGGTTAGGATTAGGTTTAAGGTTGGGGTTGGGGTTAGGGTTAGGGTTAGGGTTAGGGTTGGGGATAGGGTTAGGGTTAAGGTTAGGGTTAGGGTTAGGGTTGGGTTAGGGTTGGGGTAGGGGTAGGGTTAGGGTTAGTGTTGGGGTTCGGGTTAGGTTTAGTGTTGGGGTTGGGGTTAGGGTAGGGTTAGGGATAAGCTTGGGGTTAGGGTTAGGGATAGGGTTGTGGTTAGGGTTAGGGTTAGGGTTTGGGATAGGGTTAGGGTCAGGGTCAGGGTCAGGGTTAGGGTTAGGGTTAGGGTTCGGGTTGGGGTAGAGGTTAGGGTTAGTGT
>NC_139475.1:3990000-3992500 GCF_057233095.1 Heloderma suspectum
TTATGGTTAGGGTTAGGGTTGGGGTCAGGGTTAGGGTTAGGGTTAGGGTTAGTGTTAGGTTTATGGTTGGGGTTAGGGTTAGTATTAGGTTTAAGGTTGGGGTCGGGGTTAGGGTTAGGGTTAGGGTTAGGGTTGGGGATATGGTTAGGGTTAAGGTTAGGGTTAGGGTTAGGGTTGGGTTAGGGTTGGGTTAGGGTTGGGTGAGGGTTAGGGTTAGGTTTAGTGTTGGGGTTCGGGTTAGGTTTAGTCTTGGGGTTGGGGTTAGGGTAGGGTTAGGGTTAGGGTAGGGTTAGGGTTAGGGTTAGGGTTGGGGTTAGGGTTAGGGTTAGGGTTAGGGTTAGGTTTTGGGTTAGGGTTAGGGTTAGGGGTAGGGTCGGGGTTAGGGTTAGGGTTGGGGTTAGTGTTGGGGTTAGGGTTAGGTTTAGGCTTAGTGTTAGGGTAGTGTTTAGGGTTAGGGTTAGGGTTAGGGTAGGGGTTAGGGTTAGGGTTAGGTTTGGGGTCAGGGTTAGGGTTAGGGTTAGGGTTAGGGTTGGGGTTAGGTTTAGCGTTAGGGTTAGGTTTGGGGTTAGGGTTAGTGTTAGGGTTAGGTTTGGATTTAGGGTTAGGGTCTAAGTTAGGGTTAGGGTTAGGTTTGGGGTTAGGGTTAATGTTAGTGTTAGGGTTGGATTTAGTTTTAGGGTCTGGGTTAGGGTTAGGGTTGGGGTTAGGGTTAGGGTTGAATTATGGTTAGGGGTAGGGTTACGGTTGGGGTCAGGGTTAGGGTAAGGGTTAGTGTTAGGTTTAGGGTTGGGGTTAGGGATAGGGTTAGGGTTTGTGGTTAGGATTTGGTTTAGTGGTGGGGTTGGGGTTAGGGTTAGGTTTATGGTTAGGGTTAGGGTTGGGGTCAGGGTTAGGGTTAGGGTTAGTGTTAGGTTTATGGTTGGGGTTAGGGTTAGGATTAGGTTTAAGGTTGGGGTTGGGGTTAGGGTTAGGGTTAGGGTTAGGGTTGGGGATAGGGTTAGGGTTAAGGTTAGGGTTAGGGTTAGGGTTAGGGTTGGGTTAGGGTTGGGGTAGGGGTAGGGTTAGGGTTAGTGTTGGGGTTCGGGTTAGGTTTAGTGTTGGGGTTGGGGTTAGGGTAGGGTTAGGGATAAGCTTGGGGTTAGGGTTAGGGATAGGGTTGTGGTTAGGGTTAGGGTTAGGGTTTGGGATAGGGTTAGGGTCAGGGTCAGGGTCAGGGTTAGGGTTAGGGTTAGGGTCGGGGTTAGGGTTCGGGTTGGGGTAGAGGTTAGGGTTAGTGTTAGGTTAGGGTTGGGTTAAGTTTAGAGTTAGGGTTAGGGTTAGGGTTGGTGTTAGGGTTGGGTTTAGTGTTGACGTTAAGGTTAGGGTTAGGGTTAGGGTTAGGGTAGTGGTTAGGGTTAGGGTTAGGGTTAGGGTTAGGTTTGGGGTTAGGGTTAGGGTTAGGGTTAGGTTTGGGGTTAGGGTTAATGTTAGGGTTAGGGTTGGATTTAGTTTTAGTGTCTGGGTTAGGGTTAGGGTTGGGGTTAGGGTTAGGGTTAGGGTTGAGTTATGGTTAGGGGTTTGGGTTAGGGTTAGGGTTAGGGTTAGGGTTTGGGATAGGGTTAGGGTCAGGGTCAGGGTCAGGGTTAGGGTTAGGGTTAGGGTCGGGGTTAGGGTTCGGTTTGGGGTAGAGGTTAGGGTTAGTGTTAGGTTAGGGTTGGGTTAAGTTTAGAGTTGGGGTTAGGGTTAGGGTTAGGGTTAGGGTTAGGGTTGGGGTTAGGGTTGGGGTTAGGGTTAGGGTTGGGGTTAGTGTCGGGGTTAGGGTTCGGGTTGGGGTCAGGGTTAGGGTAAGGGTAGTGTTAGGTTTAGGGTTGGGGTTAGGGCTAGGGTTAGGGTTAGGGTTGGGGTTAGGATTAGGTTTAGTGTTGGGTTTGGGGTTAGGGTTAGGGTTAGGGTTATGGTTAGGGTTAGGGTTGTGGTCAGGGTCAGGGTTAGGGTTCGGGTTAGGTTTAGTGTCGGGCTTAGGGTTGGGGTTAGGGTTAGGGTTAGGGTTAGGGTTAGGTTTGGGGTTAGGGTTAGGGTTAGGGTTAGGTTTGGGTTTAGGGTTAATGTTAGGGTTAGGGTTGGATTTAGTTTTCGGGTCTGGGTTAGGGTTAGGGTTGGGGTTAGGGTTAGGGTTAGGGTTGAGTTATGGTTAGGGGTAGGGTTAGGGTTTGGGTTAGGGTTAGGGTTACGGTTGTGTTAGGGTTGGGGTAGGGGTTAGGGTTAGGGTTACGGTTGGGGTCAGGTTTAGGGTAAGGGTTAGTGTTAGGTTTAGGGTTGGGGTTAGGGATAGGGTTATGGTTTGTGGTTAGGATTAGGTTTCGTGATGGGGTTGGGGTTAGGGTTAGGGTTAGGGTTATGGTTAGGGTTAGGGTTGGGGTCAGGGTTAGGGTTAGGGTTAGGGTTAGTGTTAGGTTTATGGTTGGGGTTAGGGTTAGTATTAGGTTTAAGGTTGGGGTCGGGGTTAGGGTTAGGGTTAGGG
>NC_139475.1:4005000-4007500 GCF_057233095.1 Heloderma suspectum
GGTTAGTGTTAGGTTAGGGTTGGGTTAAGTTTAGAGTTAGGGTTAGGGTTAGGGTTGGTGTTAGGGTTGGGTTTAGTGTTGACGTTAAGGTTAGGGTTAGGGTTAGGGTTAGGGTTAGGGTTAGGGTTAGGTTTGGGGTTAGGGTTAGGGTTAGGGTTAGGTTTGGGGTTAGGGTTAATGTTAGGGTTAGGGTTGGATTTAGTTTTAGTGTCTGGGTTAGGGTTAGGGTTGGGGTTAGGGTTAGGGTTAGGGTTGAGTTATGGTTAGGGGTTTGGGTTAGGGTTAGGGTTAGGGTTAGGGTTTGGGATAGGGTTAGGGTCTGGGTCAGGGTCAGGGTTAGGGTTAGGGTTAGGGTCGGGGTTAGGGTTCGGTTTGGGGTAGAGGTTAGGGTTAGTGTTAGGTTAGGGTTGGGTTAAGTTTAGAGTTGGGGTTAGGGTTAGGGTTGGTGTTAGGGTTGGGTTTAGTATTGATGTTAAGGTTAGGGTTAGGGTTAGGGTTAGGGTAGTGGTTAGGGTTAGGGTTAGGGTTAGGGTTAGGTTTGGGGTTAGGGTTAGGGTTAGGGTTAGGGTTGAGGATAGGGTTAGGGTTAAGGTTAGGGTTAGGGTTAGGGTTGGGTTAGGGTTGGGGTAGGGGTAGGGGTAGGGTTAGTGTTGGGGTTCGGGTTAGGTTTAGTGTTGGGGTTGGGGTTAGGGTAGGGTTAGGGATAAGCTTGGGGTTAGGGTTAGGGATAGGGTTGTGGTTAGGGTTAGGGTTAGGGTTTGGGATAGGGTTAGGGTCAGGGTCAGGGTCAGGGTTAGGGTTAGGGTTAGGGTCGGGGTTAGGGTTCGGGTTGGGGTAGAGGTTAGGGTTAGTGTTAGGTTAGGGTTGGGTTAAGTTTAGGGTTAGGGTTAGGGTTAGGGTTGGTGTTAGGGTTGGGTTTAGTGTTGACGTTAAGGTTATGGTTAGGGTTAGGGTTAGGGTAGTGGTTAGGGTTAGGGTTAGGGTTAGGGTTAGGTTTGGGGTTAGGGTTAGGGTTAGGGTTAGGTTTGGGGTTAGGGTTAATGTTAGGGTTAGGGTTGGATTTAGTTTTAGGGTCTGGGTTAGGGTTAGGGTTGGGGTTAGGGTTAGGGTTAGGGTTGAGTTATGGTTAGGGGTAGGGTTAGGGTTTGGGTTAGGGTTAGGGTTAGGGTTGTGTTAGGGTTGGGGTAGGGGTTAGGGTTAGGGTTACGGTTGGGGTCAGGTTTAGGGTAATGGTTAGTGTTAGGTTTAGGGTTGGGGTTAGGGATAGGGTTAGGGTTTGTGGTTAGGATTAGGTTTAGTGTTGGGGTTGGGGTTAGGGTTAGGGTTATGGTTAGGGTTAGGGTTGGGGTCAGGGTTAGGGTTAGGGTTAGGGTTAGGGTTAGGGTTAGTGTTAGGTTTATGGTTGGGGTTAGGGTTAGTATTAGGTTTAAGGTTGGGGTCAGGGTTAGGGTTAGGGTTAGGGTTAGGTTTAGGGTTGGTGTTATTGTTAGGGTTAGGGTTGGGGTTAGGGTTAGCGTTAGGGTTAGGGTTAGAGTTAGGGTTTTGGTTAGGGTTAAGTTTAGGGGCAGGGTTAGGCTTAGGTTAGTGTTACGGTTTGGGTAGGGCTCAGGTTTAGGGTTAGGGTTAGGGTTGGGGATAGGGTTAGGGTTAGGGGTAGGGTTAGGGTTAGGGTTGGGGTCAGGGTTAGGGTAAGGGTTAGTGTTAGGTTTAGGGTTGGGGTTAGGGCTAGGGTTAGGGTTAGGGTTGGGGTTAGGATTAGGTTTAGTGTTGGGTTTGGGGTTAGGGTTAGGGTTAGGGTTAGGGTTAGGGTTGTGGTCAGGGTCAGGGTTAGAGTTCGGGTTAGGTTTAGGGTCGGGGTTAGGGTTGGGGTTAGGGTTAGGGTTAGGGTTAGGGTTGGGGTTAGGGTTGGGGTTAGGGTTAGGGTTGGGGTTAGTGTCGGGGTTAGGGTTCGGGTTGGGGTCAGGGTTAGGGTAAGGGCTAGTGTTAGGTTTAGGGTTGGGGTTAGGGCTAGAGTTAGGGTTAGGGTTGGGGTTAGGATTAGGTGTAGTGTTGGGTTTGGGGTTAGGGTTAGGGTTAGGGTTAGGGTTAGGGTTAGGGTAGTGGTTAGGTTTGGGGTTAGGGTTAGGGTTAGGGTAGGGGTTAGGGTTAGTATTAGGGTTAGGGTTAGGTTTGGGGTTAGGGTTAGTGTTAGGGTAAGGGTTAGGGTTGAGTTATGGTTAGGGATAGGGTTAGGGTTTGGGATAGGGTTGTGGTTAGGGTTAGGGTTAGTGTCATGGTTAGGATTAGGGTAGTGTTAGGGTTCTGGTAGGGGTTAGGTTTAGGTTTAGGGTTAGGGTTGGGGTTAGGGTTGGATTTAGGGTTAGGGTCTGGGTTAGGGTTAGGGTTAGGGTTGGGGTTAGGGTTAGGGTTAGGGTTGAGTTAGGGTTAGGGTTAGGGTTAGGGTTAGGGTTAGGGTCAGGGTCAGGGTTAGGGTTCGGGTTAGGTTTAGGGTCGGGGTTAG
>NC_139475.1:4015000-4020000 GCF_057233095.1 Heloderma suspectum
GGGTCAGGGTTAGGGTTAGGGTTAGGGTCGGGGTTAGGGTTCGGGTTGGGGTAGAGGTTAGGGTTAGTGTTAGGTTAGGGTTGGGTTAAGTTTAGAGTTAGGGTTAGGGTTAGGGTTGGTGTTAGGGTTGGGTTTAGTGTTGACGTTAAGTTTAGGGTTAGGGTTAGGGTTAGGGTAGTGGTTAGGGTTAGGGTTAGGGTTAGGGTTAGGTTTGGGGTTAGGGTTAGGGTTAGGGTTAGGTTTGGGGTTAGGGTTAATGTTAGGGTTAGGTTTGGATTTAGTTTTAGTGTCTGGGTTAGGGTTAGGGTTGGGGTTAGGGTTAGGGTTAGGGTTGAGTTATGGTTAGGGGTTTGGGTTAGGGTTAGGGTTAGGGTTAGGGTTAGGGTTTGGGATAGGGTTAGGGTCAGGGTCAGGGTCAGGGTTAGGGTTAGGGTTAGGGTCGGGGTTAGGGTTCGGATTGGGGTAGAGGTTAGGGTTAGTGTTAGGTTAGGGTTGGGTTAAGTTTAGAGTTGGGGTTAGGGTTAGGGTTGGTGTTAGGGTTGGGTTTAGTGTTGATGTTAAGGTTAGGGTTAGGGTTAGGGTTAGGGTAGTGGTTAGGGTTAGGGTTAGGGTTAGGGTTAGGTTTGGGGTTAGGGTTAGGGTTAGGGTTAGGGTTGAGGATAGGGTTAGGGTTAAGGTTAGGGTTAGGGTTAGGGTTGGGTTAGGGTTGGGGTAGGGGTAGGGTTAGGGTTAGTGTTGGGGTTCGGGTTAGGTTTAGTGTTGGGGTTGGGGTTAGGGTAGGGTTAGGGATAAGCTTGGGGTTAGGGTTAGGGATAGGGTTGTGGTTAGGGTTAGGGTTAGGGTTTGGGATAGGGTTAGGGTCAGGGTCAGGGTCAGGGTTAGGGTTAGGGTTAGGGTCGGGGTTAGGGTTCGGGTTGGGGTAGAGGTTAGGGTTAGTGTTAGGTTAGGGTTGGGTTAAGTTTAGGGTTAGGGTTAGGGTTAGGGTTGGTGTTAGGGTTGGGTTTAGTGTTGACGTTAAGGTTATGGTTAGGGTTAGGGTTAGGGTAGTGGTTAGGGTTAGGGTTAGGGTTAGGGTTAGGTTTGGGGTTAGGGTTAGGGTTAGGGTTAGGTTTGGGGTTAGGGTTAATGTTAGGGTTAGGGTTGGATTTAGTTTTAGGGTCTGGGTTAGGGTTAGGGTTGGGGTTAGGGTTAGGGTTAGGGTTGAGTTATGGTTAGGGGTAGGGTTAGGGTTTGGGTTAGGGTTAGGGTTAGGGTTGTGTTAGGGTTGGGGTAGGGGTTAGGGTTAGGGTTACGGTTGGGGTCAGGTTTAGGGTAAGGGTTAGTGTTAGGTTTAGGGTTGGGGTTAGGGATAGGGTTAGGGTTTGTGGTTAGGATTAGGTTTAGTGTTGGGGTTGGGGTTAGGGTTAGGGTTATGGTTAGGGTTAGGGTTGGGGTCAGGGTTAGGGTTAGGGTTAGGGTTAGGGTTAGTGTTAGGTTTATGGTTGGGGTTAGGGTTAGTATTAGGTTTAAGGTTGGGGTCAGGGTTAGGGTTAGGGTTATGGTTAGGTTTAGGGTTGGTGTTATTGTTAGGGTTAGGGTTGGGGTTAGGGTTAGCGTTAGGGTTAGGGTTAGAGTTAGGGTTGTGGTTAGGGTTAAGTTTAGGGGCAGGGTTAGGCTTAGGTTAGTGTTACGGTTTGGGTAGGGCTCAGGTTTAGGGTTAGGGTTAGGGTTGGGGATAGGGTTAGGGTTAGAGGTAGGGTTAGGGTTAGGGTTGGGGTCAGGGTTAGGGTAAGGGTTAGTGTTAGGTTTAGGGTTGGGGTTAGGGCTAGGGTTAGGGTTAGGGTTGGGGTTAGGATTAGTTTTAGTGTTGGGTTTGGGGTTAGGGTTAGGGTTAGGGTTAGGGTTAGGGTTAGGGTTGTGGTCAGGGTCAGGGTTAGAGTTCGGGTTAGGTTTAGGGTCGGGGTTAGGGTTGGGGTTAGGGTTAGGGTTAGGGTTAGGGTTGGGGTTAGGGTTGGGGTTAGGGTTAGGGTTGGGGTTAGTGTCGGGGTTAGGGTTCGGGTTGGGGTCAGGGTTAGGGTAAGGGCTAGTGTTAGGTTTAGGGTTGGGGTTAGGGCTAGAGTTAGGGTTAGGGTTGGGGTTAGGATTAGGTTTAGTGTTGGGTTTGGGGTTAGGGTTAGGGTTAGGGTTATGGTTAGGGTTAGGGTTGTGGTCAGGGTCAGGGTTAGGGTTCGGGTTAGGTTTAGTGTCGGGCTTAGGGTTGGGGTTAGGGTTAGGGTTATGGTTAGGGTTAGGTTTGGGGTTAGGGTTAGGGTTAGGGTTAGGTTTGGGGTTAGGGTTAATGTTAGGGTTAGGGTTGGATTTAGTTTTAGGGTCTGGGTTAGGGTTAGGGTTGGGGTTAGGATTAGGGTTAGGGTTGAGTTATGGTTAGGGGTAGGGTTAGGGTTTGGGTTAGGGTTAGGGTTACGGTTGTGTTAGGGTTGGGGTAGGGGTTAGGGTTAGGGTTACGGTTGGGGTCAGGTTTAGGGTAAGGGTTAGTGTTAGGTTTAGGGTTGGGGTTAGGGATAGGGTTATGGTTTGTGGTTAGGATTAGGTTTCGTGATGGGGTTGGGGTTAGGGTTAGGGTTAGGGTTATGGTTAGGGTTAGGGTTGGGGTCAGGGTTAGGGTTAGGGTTAGGGTTAGTGTTAGGTTTATGGTTGGGGTTAGGGTTAGTATTAGGTTTAAGGTTGGGGTCGGGGTTAGGGTTAGGGTTAGGGTTGGGGATATGGTTAGGGTTAAGGTTAGGGTTAGGGTTAGGGTTGGGTTAGGGTTGGGTTAGCGTTGGGTGAGGGTTAGGGTTAGGTTTAGTGTTGGGGTTCGGGTTAGGTTTAGTCTTGGGGTTGGGGTTAGGGTAGGGTTAGGGTTAGGGTAGGGTTAGGGTTAGGGTTGGGGTTAGGGTTAGGGTTAGGGTTAGGGTTAGGTTTTGGGTTAGGGTTAGGGGTAGGGGTAGGGTCGGGGTTAGGGTTAGGGTTGGGGTTAGTGTTGGGGTTAGGGTTAGGTTTAGGCTTAGTGTTAGGGTAGTGTTTAGGGTTAGGGTTAGGGTTAGGGTAGGGGTTAGGGTTAGGGTTAGGTTTGGGGTCAGGGTTAGGGTTAGGGTTAGGGTTAGGGTTGGGGTTAGGTTTAGCGTTAGGGTTAGGTTTGGGGTTAGGGTTAGTGTTAGGGTTAGGTTTGGATTTAGGGTTAGGGTCTGGGTTAGGGTTAGGGTTAGGGTTAGGTTTGGGGTTAGGGTTAATGTTAGGGTTAGGGTTGGATTTAGTTTTAGGGTCTGGGTTAGGGTTAGGGTTGGGGTTAGGGTTAGGGTTGAGTTATGGTTAGGGGTAGGGTTAGGGTTTGGGTTAGGGTTAGGGTTAGGGTTGTGTTAGGGTTGGGGTAGGGGTTAGGGTTAGGGTTACGGTTGGGGTCAGGGTTAGGGTAAGGGTTAGTGTTAGGTTTAGGGTTGGGGTTAGGGATAGGGTTAGGGTTTGTGGTTAGGATTTGGTTTAGTGGTGGGGTTGGGGTTAGGGTTAGGTTTATGGTTAGGGTTAGGGTTGGGGTCAGGGTTAGGGTTAGGGTTAGTGTTAGGTTTATGGTTGGGGTTAGGGTTAGGATTAGGTTTAAGGTTGGGGTTGGGGTTAGGGTTAGGGTTAGGGTTAGGGTTGGGGATAGGGTTAGGGTTAAGGTTAGGGTTAGGGTTAGGGTTAGGGTTGGGTTAGGTTTGGGGTAGGGGTAGGGTTAGGGTTAGTGTTGGGGTTCGGGTTAGGTTTAGTGTTGGGGTTGGGGTTAGGGTAGGGTTAGGGATAAGCTTGGGGTTAGGGTTAGGGATAGGGTTGTGGTTAGGGTTAGGGTTAGGGTTTGGGATAGGGTTAGGGTCAGGGTCAGGGTCAGGGTTAGGGTTAGGGTTAGGGTTAGGGTTAGGGTTAGGGTTAGGGTTAGGGTTAGGGTTGGATTTAGTTTTAGTGTCTGGGTTAGGGTTAGGGTTGGGGTTAGGGTTAGGGTTAGGGTTGAGTTATGGTTAGGGGTTAGGGTCAGGGTCAGGGTCAGGGTTAGGGTTAGGGTTAGGGTCGGGGTTAGGGTTCGGTTTGGGGTAGAGGTTAGGGTTAGTGTTAGGTTAGGGTTGGGTTAAGTTTAGAGTTGGGGTTAGGGTTAGGGTTGGTGATAGGATTGGGTTTAGTGTTGATGTTAAGGTTAGGGTTAGGGTTAGGGTTAGGGTAGTGGTTAGGGTTAGGTTTAGGGTTAGGGTTAGGTTTGGGGTTAGGGTTAGGGTTAGGGTTAGGTTTGGGGTTAGGGTTAATGTTAGGGTTAGGGTTGGATTTAGTTTTAGTGTCTGGGTTAGGGTTAGGGTTGGGGTTAGGGTTAGGGTTAGGGTTGAGTTATGGTTAGGGGTAGGGTTAGGGTTAGGGTTAGGGTTAAGGTTAGGGTTAGGGTTAGGGTTAGGGGTGGGTTAGGGTTGGGTTAGGGTTAGGGTTAGGGTTAGGGTTGGTGTTAGGGTTAGGGTTGGGTTAGGGTTAGGGTTAGGGTTGGTGTTAGGGTGAGGGTTGGGGTTAGCGTTGGGGTTAGGGTTAGGTTTAGGCTTAGTGTTAGGGTAGTGTTTAGGGTTAGGGTTAGGGTTAGGGTAGGGGTTAGGGTTAGGGTTAGGGTTTGGGCTGGGGTTAGGGTTAGGGTTAGGGTTGGTGTTAGGCTGAGCGTTAGGGTTCGGTTTGGGGTTAGGGTTAGTGTTAGGGTTAGGGTTGGATTTAGGGTTAGGGTCTGGGTTAGGGTTAGGGTTAGGGTTAGTGTTGGGGTTAGGGTTAGGGTTGAGTTAGGGTTAGGGTTAGGGTTAGGGTTAGGGTTAGGGTTAGGGATAGGGTCAGGGTCAGTGTTAGGGTTAGGGTTGTGATTAGGGTTAGGGTTAGGGTTAGGGTTAGGGTCAGGGTCAGGGTCAGGGTTAGGATTAGGATTAGGGTTAGGGTTAGGGTCGGGGTTAGGGTTCGGGTTGGGGTAGGGGTTAGGGTTAGGGTTGGGGTTA
>NC_139475.1:4025000-4032500 GCF_057233095.1 Heloderma suspectum
TTAGGGTTAGTGTAAGGGTTAGGGTTGGGTTAAGTTTAGTGTTAGGGTTGGGGTTAGGGTTGGTGTTAGGGTTAGGGTTAGGGTTAGGGTAGTGGTTAGGTTTAGGGTTAGGGTTAGGGTTAGGGTTAGGGTTAGGGTAGGGGTTAGGGTTAGGGTTAGGGTTAGAGTAAGGGTTGTGGTTAGGGTTAAGTTTAGGGGCAGGGTTAGGGTTAGGTTAGTGTTACGGTTTGGGTAGGGCTCAGGTTTAGGTTTAGGGTTGGGGTTAGGGTTGGGGTTAGGGTTAGGGTTAGGGTTGGGGTTAGGGTTGGGGTTAGGGTTAGGGTAGGGTTAGTGTCGGGGTTAGGGTTCGGGTTGGGGTCAGGGTTAGGGTAAGGGCTAGTGTTAGGTTTAGGGTTGGGGTTAGGGCTAGGGTTAGGGTTAGGGGTGGGGTTAGGATTAGGTTTAGTGTTGGGTTTGGGGTTAGGGTTAGGGTTAGGGTTATGGTTAGGGTTAGGGTTGTGGTCAGGGTCAGGGTTAGGGTTCGGGTTAGGTTTAGTGTCGGGCTTAGGGTTGGGGTTAGGGTTAGGGTTAGGGTTAGGGTTAGGTTTGGGGTTAGGGTTAGGGTTAGGGTTAGGTTTGGGGTTAGGGTTAATGTTAGGGTTAGGGTTGGATTTAGTTTTAGGGTCTGGGTTAGGGTTAGGGTTGGGATTAGGGTTAGGGTTAGGGTTGAGTTATGGTTAGAGGTAGGGTTAGGGTTTGGGTTAGGGTTAGGGTTAGGGTTGTGTTAGGGTTGGGGTAGGGGTTAGGGTTAGGGTTACGGTTGGGGTCAGGTTTAGGGTAAGGGTTAGTGTTAGGTTTAGGGTTGGGGTTAGGGATAGGGTTATGGTTTGTGGTTAGGATTAGGTTTCGTGATGGGGTTGGGGTTAGGGTTAGGGTTAGGGTTATGGTTAGGGTTAGGGTTGGGGTCAGGGTTAGGGTTAGGGTTAGGGTTAGTGTTAGGTTTATGGTTGGGGTTAGGGTTAGTATTAGGTTTAAGGTTGGGGTCGGGGTTAGGGTTAGGGTTAGGGTTAGGGTTGCGGATATGGTTAGGGTTAAGGTTAGGGTTAGGGTTAGGGTTGGGTTAGGGTTGGGTTAGGGTTGGGTGAGGGTTGGGTGAGGGTTAGGGTTAGGTTTAGTGTTGGGGTTCGGGTTAGGTTTAGTCTTGGGGTTGGGGTTAGGGTAGGGTTAGGGTTAGGGTAGGGTTAGGGTTAGGGTTAGGGTTGGGGTTAGGGTTAGGGTTAGGGTTAGGTTTTGGGTTAGGGTTAGGGTTAGGGGTAGGGTCGGGGTTAGGGTTAGGGTTGGGGTTAGTGTTGGGGTTAGGGTTAGGTTTAGGCTTAGTGTTAGGGTAGTGTTTAGGGTTAGTGTTAGGGTTAGGGTAGGGGTTAGGGTTAGGGTTAGGTTTGGGGTCAGGGTTAGGGTTAGGGTTAGGGTTAGGGTTGGGGTTAGGTTTAGCGTTAGGGTTAGGTTTGGGGATAGGGTTAGTGTTAGGGTTAGGTTTGGATTTAGGGTTAGGGTCTGGGTTAGGGTTAGGGTTAGGTTTGGGGTTAGGGTTAATGTTAGTGTTAGGGTTGGATTTAGTTTTAGGGTCTGGGTTAGGGTTAGGGTTGGGGTTAGGGTTAGGGTTGAATTATGGTTAGGGGTAGGGTTAGGGTTTGGGTTAGGGTTAGGGTTGTGTTAGGGTTGGGGTTAGGGTTGGGGTCAGGGTTAGGGTAAGGGTTAGTGTTAGGTTTAGGGTTGGGGTTAGGGTTAGGGTTAGGGTTGGGTTTAGGATTAGGTTTAGTGTTGGGGTTGGGGTTAGGGTTATGGTTAGGGTTGGGGTTGGGGTTAGGGTTAGGGTTAAGGTGAGAGTTAGGTTTTGGGTTGGGTTAGGGTGGGGTTAGGGTTAGGGTTAGGGTTAGGGTTAGGGTTAGGGTTGGGGTTAGGGTTAGGGTGGGGGTTAGTGTTGGGGTTAGGGTTAGGTTTAGGCTTAGTGTTAGGGTAGTGTTTAGTGTTAGGGTTAGGGTTAGGGTAGGGGTTAGGGTTAGGGTTAGGGTTTGGGCTGGGGTTCGGGTTAGGGTTAGGGTTAGGGTTAGGGTTGGGGTTAGGGTTAGCGTTAGGGTTAGGTTTGGGTTTAGGGTTAGTGTTAGGGTTAGGGATGGATTTAGGGTTAGTGTCTCGGTTAGGGTTAGGGTTAGGGTTGGGGTTAGGGTTGGGGTTAGGGTTGACTAAGGGTTAGGGTTAGGGTTAGGGTTAGGGTTAAGGTCAGGGTCAGGGTTAGGGTTCAGGTTAGGTTTAGGGTCGGGGTTAGGGTTGGGGTTAGGGTTTGGGTTGGGTTAGGGTTGGTGTTAGTATTAGGGTTAGGGTTGGGTTAAGTTTAGGGTTAGGGGTAGGGTAGGGTTAGGGTTGGGGTTAGGTTTAGGGATATGGTTAGGGTTCGGTTTGGGGTTAGGGTTAGTGTTAGGGTTAGGGTTGGATTTAGGGTTAGGGTCAGGTTTAGGGATAGGGTTAGGGTTGGGGTTCGGGTTAGGGTTAGGGTTTGGGTTAGGGTTAGGGTTAGGGTTAGGGTTGGGGTTAGGGTTAGCGTTAGGGTTAGGTTTGGGTTTAGGGTTAGTGTTAGGGTTAGGGTTGGATTTAGCGTTAGGGTCTGGGTTAAGGTTAGGGTTAGGGTTGGGGTTAGGGTTAGGGTTAGGGTTGAGTTAGGGTTAGGTTTAGGGTTAGGATTAGGGTTGGGGTTACGGTTCGGGTTGGGGTTACGGTTCAGGTTGGTTATGGTTGGTGTTAGTGTTAGGGTTAGGGTTGGGTTAAGTTTAGGGGTAGGGTTAGGGTAGGGTTAGGGTTGGGGTTAGGGTTAGGGTTAGGGTTAGGGTTAGGTTTGGGGTCAGGGTTAGGGTAAGGGTTAGTGTTAGGTTTAGGGTTGGGGTTACGGTTAGGGTTAGTGTTAGGGTTAGGGTTTGTGGTTAGCATTAGGTTTAGTGTTGGGGTTGGGGTTAGAATAAGGGTTAGGGTTATGGTTAGGGTTAGGGTTGGGGTCAGGGTTAGGGTTAGGGTTAGGGTTAGGGTTAGTGTTAGGTTTAGGGTTGGGGTTAGGGTTAGGGTTAGGATTAGGTTTAAGGTTGGGGTTGGGGTTAGGGTTAGGGTTAGGGTTAGGGTTAGGGTTGGGGTTAGGGTTAGGGTTAAGGTTAGGTTTAGGGTTAGGGTTGGGTTAGGGTTGGGTTAGGGTCAGGGTTAGGGTAAGTGTTGGGGTTCGGGTTAGGTTTAGTGTTGGGGTTGGGGTTAGGGTTAGGGTTAGGGTTAGGGTTAGGGTTGGGGTTAGGGTTAGGTTTAGGGTTAGGGTTGGGTTAGGGTTAGGGTTAGTTTTAGGGTTAGGGTTGGGGTTAGGGTTAGGGTTGGGGTTAGTGTTGGGGTTAGGGTTAGGTTTAGGCTGAGTGTTAGGGTAGTGTTTAGGGTTAGGGTTAGGGTTAGGGTTAGGGTAGGGGTTAGGGTTAGGGTTAGAGTTTTGGTTGGGGCTAGGGTTAGGGTTGGGGTTAGGTTTAGGGTTAGGGTTAGGTTTGGGGTTAGGGTTAGTGTTAGGTTTCGGCTTGGATTTAGGGTTAGGGTCTGGGTTAGGGTTAGGGTTAGGGTCAGGGTCAGGGTCAGGGTTAGGGTTCGGGTTAGGTTTAGGGTCGGGGTTAGGGTTGGGGTTAGGTTTCGGGTTGGGGTTAGGGTTAGGGTTAGTGTTAGTGATAGGGTTAGGGTTGTGGTTAGGGTTAGGGTTAGGGTTACGGTTAGGGTCAGCGTCAGGGTCAGGGTTAAGATTAGGGTTAGGGTTAGGGTTAGGGTTAGTGTTAGGGTTAGGGTTGGGTTAAGTTTAGTGTTAGGGTTGGGGTTAGGGTTGGTGTTAGGGTTAGGGTTAGGGTTAGGGTAGTGGTTAGGTTTAGGGTTTGGGTTAGGGTTAGGGTTAGGGTTAGGGTAGGGGTTAGGGTTAGGGTTAGGGTTAGAGTTAGGGTTGTGGTTAGGGTTAAGTTTAGGGGCAGGGTTAGGGTTAGGTTAGTGTTACGGTTTGGGTAGGGCTCAGGTTTAGGGTTAGGGTTAGGGTTGGGGATAGGGTTAGGGTTAGGGGTAGGGTTAGGGTTAGGGTTAGGGTTAGGGTTGGGGTCAGGGTTAGGGTAAGGGTTAGTGTTAGGTTTAGGGTTGGGGTTAGGGCTAGGGTTAGGGTTAGGGTTGGGGTTAGGATTAGGTTTAGTGTTGGGTTTGGGGTTAGGGTTAGGGTTAGGGTTAGGGTTGTGGTCAGGGTCAGGGTTAGGGTTCGGGTTAGGTTTAGGGTCGGGGTTAGGGTTGGGGTTAGGGTTAGGGTTAGGGTTAGGGTTGGGGTTAGGGTTGGGGTTAGGGTTAGGGTTGGGGTTAGGATCGGGGTTAGGGTTCGGGTTGGGGTCAGGGTTAGGGTAAGGGTTAGTGTTAGGTTTAGGGTTGGGGTTAGGGCTAGGGTTAGGGTTAGGGTTGGGGTTAGGATTAGGTTTAGTGTTGGGTTTGGGGTTAGGGTTAGGGTTATGGTTAGGGTTAGGGTTGTGGTCAGGGTCAGGGTTAGGGTTCAGGTTAGGTTTAGTGTCGGGGTTAGGGTTGGGGTTAGGGTTAGGGTTAGGGTTAGGGTTAGGGTTAGGTTTGGGGTTAGGGTTAGGGTTAGGTTTGGGTTTAGGGTTAATGTTAGGGTTAGGGTTGGATTAAGTTTTAGGGTCTGGGTTAGGGTTAGGGTTGGGGTTAGGGTTAGGGTTAGGGTTGAGTTATGGTTAGGGGTAGGGTTAGGGTTTGGGTTAGGGTTAGGGTTAGGGTTGTGTTAGGGTTGGGGTAGGGGTTAGGGTTAGGGTTACGGTTGGGGTCAGGTTTAGGGTAAGGGTTAGTGTTAGGTTTAGGGTTGGGGTTAGGGATAGGGTTATGGTTTGTGGTTAGGATTAGGTTTCGTGTTGGGGTTGGGGTTAGGGTTAGGGTTATGGTTAGGGTTAGGGTTGGGGTCAGGGTTAGGGTTAGGTTTAGGGTTAGAGTTAGGTTTGTGGTTGGGGTTAGGGTTAGTATTAGGTTTAAGGTTGGTGTCGGGGTTAGGGTTAGGGTTAGGGTTAGGGTTGGGGATAGGGTTAGGGTTAAGGTTAGGGTTAGGGTTAGGGTTGGGTTAGGGTTGGGTTAGGGTTAGGGTTAGGTTTAGTGTTGGAGTTCGGGTTAGGTTTAGTCTTGGGGTTGGGGTTAGGGTAGGGTTAGGGTTAGGGTAGGGTTAGGGTTAGGGTTGGAGTTAGGGTTAGGGTTAGGGTTAGGGTTAGGGTTAGGTTTTGGGTTAGGGTTAGGGGTAGGGGTAGGGTCGGGTTTAGGGTTAGGGTTGGGGTTAGTGTTGGGGTTAGGGTTAGGTTTAGGCTTAGTGTTAGGGTAGTGTTTAGGGTTAGGGTTAGGGTTAGGGTAGGGGTTAGGGTTAGGGTTAGGTTTGGGGTCAGGGTTAGGGATAGGGTTAGGGTTAGGGTTGGGGTTATGTTTAGCGTTAGGGTTAGGTTTGGGGTTAGGGTTAGTGTTAGGGTTAGGGTTGGATTTAGGGTTAGGGTTAATTTTAGGGTTAGGGTTGGATTTAGTTTTAGGGTCTGGGTTAGGGTTAGGGTTGGGGTTAGGGTTAGGGTTGAGTCATGGTTAGGGGTAGGGTTAGGGTTTGGGTTAGGGTTAGGGTTAGGGTTGTGTTAGGGTTGGGGTAGGGGTTAGGGTTAGGGTTACGGTTGGGGTCAGGGTTAGGGTAAGGGTTAGTGTTAGGTTTAGGGTAGGGGTTAGGGATAGGGTTAGGGTTTGTGGTTAGGATTTGGTTTAGTGTTGGGGTTGGGGTTAGGGTTAGGTTTATGGTTAGGGTTAGGGTTGGGGTCAGGGTAGGGTTAGTGTTAGTGTTAGGTTTATGGTTGGGGTTAGGGTTAGGATTAGGTTTAAGGTTGGGGTTGGGGTTAGGGTTAGGGTTAGGGTTAGGGTTGGGGATAGGGTTAGGGTTAAGGTTAGGGTTAGGGTTAGGGTTAGGGTTGGGTTAGGTTTGGGGTAGGGGTAGGGTTAGGGTTAGTGTTGGGGTTCGGGTTAGGTTTAGTGTTGGGGTTGGGGTTAGGGTAGGGTTAGGGATAAGCTTGGGGTTAGGGTTAGGGATAGGGTTGTGGTTAGGGTTAGGGTTAGGGTTTGGGATAGGGTTAGGGTCAGGGTCAGGGTCAGGGTTAGGGTTAGGGTTAGGGTTAGGGTTAGGGTTAGGGTTGGATTTAGTTTTAGTGTCTGGGTTAGGGTTAGGGTTGGGGTTAGGGTTAGGGTTAGGGTTGAGTTATGGTTAGGGGTTAGGGTCAGGGTCAGGGTCAGGGTCAGGGTTAGGGTTAGGGTTAGGGTCGGGGTTAGGGTTCGGTTTGGGGTAGAGGTTAGGGTTAGTGTTAGGTTAGGGTTGGGTTAAGTTTAGAGTTGGGGTTAGGGTTAGGGTTGGTGTTAGGGTTGTGTTTAGTGTTGATGTTAAGGTTAGGGTTAGGGTTAGGGTTAGGGTAGTGGTTAGGGTTAGGTTTAGGGTTAGGGTTAGGTTTGGGGTTAGGGTTAGGGTTAGGGTTAGGTTTGGGGTTAGGGTTAATGTTAGGGTTAGGGTTGGATTTAGTTTTAGTGTCTGGGTTAGGGTTAGGGTTGGGGTTAGGGTTAGGGTTAGGGTTGAGTTATGGTTAGGGGTAGGGTTAGGGTTAAGGTTAGGGTTAAGGTTAGGGTTAGGGTTAGGGTTAGGGGTGGGTTAGGGTTGGGTTAGGGTTAGGGTTAGGGTTAGGGTTGGTGTTAGGGTTAGGGTTGGGTTAGGGTTAGGGTTAGGGTTGGTGTTAGGGTTAGGGTTGGGGTTAGCGTTGGGGTTAGGGTTAGGTTTAGTCTTAGTGTTAGGGTAGTGTTTAGGGTTAGGGTTAGGGTTAGGGTAGGGGTTAGGGTTAGGGTTAGGGTTTGGGCTGGGGTTAGGGTTAGGGTTAGGGTTGGTGTTAGGCTGAGCGTTAGGGTTCGGTTTGGGGTTAGGGTTAGTGTTAGGGTTAGGGTTGGATTTAGGGTTAGGGTCTGGGTTAGGGTTAGGGTTAGGGTTAGTGTTGGGGTTAGGGTTAGGGTTGAGTTAGGGTTAGGGTTAGGGTTAGGGTTAGGGTTAGGGTTAGGGATAGGGTCAGGGTCAGTGTTAGGGTTAGGGTTGTGATTAGGGTTAGGGTTAGGGTTAGGGTTAGGGTCAGGGTCAGGGTCAGGGTTAGGATTAGGATTAGGGTTAGGGTTAGGGTCGGGGTTAGGGTTCGGGTTGGGGTAGGGGTTAGGGTTAGGGTTGGGGTTAGGGTTAGGGTTAGGGTTAAGTTTGGGTCAGGGTTAGGGTTAGGGTTAGGGTTAGGTTTAGGGTTGGTGTTAGGGTTAGGGTTAGGGTTGGGGTTAGGGTTAGCGTTAGGGTTAGGGTTAGAGTTAGGGTTGTGGTTAGGGTTAAGTTTAGGGGCAGGGTTAGGGTTAGGTTAGTGTTACGGTTTGGGTAGGGCTCAGGTTTAG
>NC_139475.1:4037500-4045000 GCF_057233095.1 Heloderma suspectum
TAGGGTTAGGGTTAGGGTTGGGGTTAGGGTTGGGGTTAGGGTTAGGGTAGGGTTAGTGTCGGGGTTAGGGTTCGGGTTGGGGTCAGGGTTAGGGTAAGGGCTAGTGTTAGGTTTAGGGTTGGGGTTAGGGCTAGGGTTAGGGTTAGGGGTGGGGTTAGGATTAGGTTTAGTGTTGGGTTTGGGGTTAGGGTTAGGGTTAGGGTTATGGTTAGGGTTAGGGTTGTGGTCAGGGTCAGGGTTAGGGTTCGGGTTAGGTTTAGTGTCGGGCTTAGGGTTGGGGTTAGGGTTAGGGTTAGGGTTAGGGTTAGGTTTGGGGTTAGGGTTAGGGTTAGGGTTAGGTTTGGGGTTAGGGTTAATGTTAGGGTTAGGGTTGGATTTAGTTTTAGGGTCTGGGTTAGGGTTAGGGTTGGGATTAGGGTTAGGGTTAGGGTTGAGTTATGGTTAGAGGTAGGGTTAGGGTTTGGGTTAGGGTTAGGGTTAGGGTTGTGTTAGGGTTGGGGTAGGGGTTAGGGTTAGGGTTACGGTTGGGGTCAGGTTTAGGGTAAGGGTTAGTGTTAGGTTTAGGGTTGGGGTTAGGGATAGGGTTATGGTTTGTGGTTAGGATTAGGTTTCGTGATGGGGTTGGGGTTAGGGTTAGGGTTAGGGTTATGGTTAGGGTTAGGGTTGGGGTCAGGGTTAGGGTTAGGGTTAGGGTTAGTGTTAGGTTTATGGTTGGGGTTAGGGTTAGTATTAGGTTTAAGGTTGGGGTCGGGGTTAGGGTTAGGGTTAGGGTTAGGGTTGGGGATATGGTTAGGGTTAAGGTTAGGGTTAGGGTTAGGGTTGGGTTAGGGTTGGGTTAGGGTTGGGTGAGGGTTAGGGTTAGGTTTAGTGTTGGGGTTCGGGTTAGGTTTAGTCTTGGGGTTGGGGTTAGGGTAGGGTTAGGGTTAGGGTAGGGTTAGGGTTAGGGTTAGGGTTGGGGTTAGGGTTAGGGTTAGGGTTAGGTTTTGGGTTAGGGTTAGGGTTAGGGGTAGGGTCGGGGTTAGGGTTAGGGTTGGGGTTAGTGTTGGGGTTAGGGTTAGGTTTAGGCTTAGTGTTAGGGTAGTGTTTAGGGTTAGGGTTAGGGTTAGGGTAGGGGTTAGGGTTAGGGTTAGGTTTGGGGTCAGGGTTAGGGTTAGGGTTAGGGTTAGGGTTGGGGTTAGGTTTAGCGTTAGGGTTAGGTTTGGGGATAGGGTTAGTGTTAGGGTTAGGTTTGGATTTAGGGTTAGGGTCTGGGTCAGGGTTAGGGTTAGGTTTGGGGTTAGGGTTAATGTTAGTGTTAGGGTTGGATTTAGTTTTAGGGTCTGGGTTAGGGTTAGGGTTGGGGTTAGGGTTAGGGTTGAATTATGGTTAGGGGTAGGGTTAGGGTTTGGGTTAGGGTTAGGGTTGTGTTAGGGTTGGGGTTAGGGTTGGGGTCAGGGTTAGGGTAAGGGTTAGTGTTAGGTTTAGGGTTGGGGTTAGGGTTAGGGTTAGGGTTGGGTTTAGGATTAGGTTTAGTGTTGGGGTTGGGGTTAGGGTTATGGTTAGGGTTGGGGTTGGGGTTAGGGTTAGGGTTAAGGTGAGAGTTAGGTTTCGGGTTGGGTTAGGGTGGGGTTAGGGTTAGGGTTAGGGTTAGGGTTAGGGTTAGGGTTGGGGTTAGGGTTAGGGTGGGGGTTAGTGTTGGGGTTAGGGTTAGGTTTAGGCTTAGTGTTAGGGTAGTGTTTAGTGTTAGGGTTAGGGTTAGGGTAGGGGTTAGGGTTAGGGTTAGGGTTAGGGTTTGGGCTGGGGTTCGGGTTAGGGTTAGGGTTAGGGTTAGGGTTAGGGTTGGGGTTAGGGTTAGCGTTAGGGTTAGGTTTGGGTTTAGGGTTAGTGTTAGGGTTAGGGATGGATTTAGGGTTAGTGTCTCGGTTAGGGTTAGGGTTAGGGTTGGGGTTAGGGTTGGGGTTAGGGTTGACTAAGGGTTAGGGTTAGGGTTAGGGTTAGGGTTAGGGTTAAGGTCAGGGTCAGGGTTAGGGTTCAGGTTAGGTTTAGGGTCGGGGTTAGGGTTGGGGTTAGGGTTTGGGTTGGGTTAGGGTTGGTGTTAGTATTAGGGTTAGGGTTGGGTTAAGTTTAGGGTTAGGGGTAGGGTAGGGTTAGGGTTGGGGTTAGGGTTAGGGATATGGTTAGGGTTCGGTTTGGGGTTAGGGTTAGTGTTAGGGTTAGGGTTGGATTTAGGGTTAGGGTCAGGTTTAGGGATAGGGTTAGGGTTGGGGTTCGGGTTAGGGTTAGGGTTTGGGTTAGGGTTAGGGTTAGGGTTAGGGTTGGGGTTAGGGTTAGCGTTAGGGTTAGGTTTGGGTTTAGGGTTAGTGTTAGGGTTAGGGTTGGATTTAGGGTTAGGGTCTGGGTTAAGGTTAGGGTTAGGGTTGGGGTTAGGGTTAGGGTTAGGGTTGAGTTAGGGTTAGGGTTAGGGTTAGGATTAGGGTTGGGGTTACGGTTCGGGTTGGGGTTACGGTTCAGGTTGGTTATGGTTGGTGTTAGTGTTAGGGTTAGGGTTGGGTTAAGTTTAGGGGTAGGGTTAGGGTAGGGTTAGGGTTGGGGTTAGGGTTAGGGTTAGGGTTAGGGTTAGGTTTGGGGTCAGGGTTAGGGTAAGGGTTAGTGTTAGGTTTAGGGTTGGGGTTACAGTTAGGGTTAGTGTTAGGGTTAGGGTTTGTGGTTAGCATTAGGTTTAGTGTTGGGGTTGGGGTTAGAATAAGGGTTAGGGTTATGGTTAGGGTTAGGGTTGGGGTCAGGGTTAGGGTTAGGGTTAGGGTTAGGGTTAGTGTTAGGTTTTGGGTTGGGGTTAGGGTTAGGGTTAGGATTAGGTTTAAGGTTGGGGTTGGGGTTAGGGTTAGGGTTAGGGTTAGGGTTAGGGTTGGGGTTAGGGTTAGGGTTAAGGTTAGGTTTAGGGTTAGGGTTGGGTTAGGGTTGGGTTAGGGTCAGGGTTAGGGTAAGTGTTGGGGTTCGGGTTAGGTTTAGTGTTGGGGTTGGGGTTAGGGTTAGGGTTAGGGTTAGGGTTAGGGTTGGGGTTAGGGTTAGGTTTAGGGTTAGGGTTGGGTTAGGGTTAGGGTTAGTTTTAGGGTTAGGGTTGGGGTTAGGGTTAGGGTTGGGGTTAGTGTTGGGGTTAGGGTTAGGTTTAGGCTGAGTGTTAGGGTAGTGTTTAGGGTTAGGGTTAGGGTTAGGGTTAGGGTAGGGGTTAGGGTTAGGGTTAGAGTTTTGGTTGGGGCTAGGGTTAGGGTTGGGGTTAGGTTTAGGGTTAGGGTTAGGTTTGGGGTTAGGGTTAGTGTTAGGTTTCGGCTTGGATTTAGGGTTAGGGTCTGGGTTAGGGTTAGGGTTAGGGTCAGGGTCAGGGTCAGGGTTAGGGTTCGGGTTAGGTTTAGGGTCGGGGTTAGGGTTGGGGTTAGGTTTCGGGTTGGGGTTAGGGTTAGGGTTAGTGTTAGTGATAGGGTTAGGGTTGTGGTTAGGGTTAGGGTTAGGGTTACGGTTAGGGTCAGCGTCAGGGTCAGGGTTAAGATTAGGGTTAGGGTTAGGGTTAGGGTTAGTGTTAGGGTTAGGGTTGGGTTAAGTTTAGTGTTAGGGTTGGGGTTAGGGTTGGTGTTAGGGTTAGGGTTAGGGTTAGGGTAGTGGTTAGGTTTAGGGTTTGGGTTAGGGTTAGGGTTAGGGTTAGGGTAGGGGTTAGGGTTAGGGTTAGGGTTAGAGTTAGGGTTGTGGTTAGGGTTAAGTTTAGGGGCAGGGTTAGGGTTAGGTTAGTGTTACGGTTTGGGTAGGGCTCAGGTTTAGGGTTAGGGTTAGGGTTGGGGATAGGGTTAGGGTTAGGGGTAGGGTTAGGGTTAGGGTTAGGGTTAGGGTTGGGGTCAGGGTTAGGGTAAGGGTTAGTGTTAGGTTTAGGGTTGGGGTTAGGGCTAGGGTTAGGGTTAGGGTTGGGGTTAGGATTAGGTTTAGTGTTGGGTTTGGGGTTAGGGTTAGGGTTAGGGTTAGGGTTGTGGTCAGGGTCAGGGTTAGGGTTCGGGTTAGGTTTAGGGTCGGGGTTAGGGTTGGGGTTAGGGTTAGGGTTAGGGTTAGGGTTGGGGTTAGGGTTGGGGTTAGGGTTAGGGTTGGGGTTAGGATCGGGGTTAGGGTTCGGGTTGGGGTCAGGGTTAGGGTAAGGGTTAGTGTTAGGTTTAGGGTTGGGGTTAGGGCTAGGGTTAGGGTTAGGGTTGGGGTTAGGATTAGGTTTAGTGTTGGGTTTGGGGTTAGGGTTAGGGTTATGGTTAGGGTTAGGGTTGTGGTCAGGGTCAGGGTTAGGGTTCAGGTTAGGTTTAGTGTCGGGGTTAGGGTTGGGGTTAGGGTTAGGGTTAGGGTTAGGGTTAGGTTTGGGGTTAGGGTTAGGGTTAGGGTTAGGTTTGGGTTTAGGGTTAATGTTAGGGTTAGGGTTGGATTAAGTTTTAGGGTCTGGGTTAGGGTTAGGGTTGGGGTTAGGGTTAGGGTTAGGGTTGAGTTATGGTTAGGGGTAGGGTTAGGGTTTGGGTTAGGGTTAGGGTTAGGGTTGTGTTAGGGTTGGGGTAGGGGTTAGGGTTAGGGTTACGGTTGGGGTCAGGTTTAGGGTAAGGGTTAGTGTTAGGTTTAGGGTTGGGGTTAGGGATAGGGTTATGGTTTGTGGTTAGGATTAGGTTTCGTGTTGGGGTTGGGGTTAGGGTTAGGGTTATGGTTAGGGTTAGGGTTGGGGTCAGGGTTAGGGTTAGGTTTAGGGTTAGAGTTAGGTTTGTGGTTGGGGTTAGGGTTAGTATTAGGTTTAAGGTTGGTGTCGGGGTTAGGGTTAGGGTTAGGGTTAGGGTTGGGGATAGGGTTAGGGTTAAGGTTAGGGTTAGGGTTAGGGTTGGGTTAGGGTTGGGTTAGGGTTAGGGTTAGGTTTAGTGTTGGGGTTCGGGTTAGGTTTAGTTTTGGGGTTGGGGTTAGGGTAGGGTTAGGGTTAGGGTAGGGTTAGGGTTAGGGTTGGAGTTAGGGTTAGGGTTAGGGTTAGGGTTAGGTTTTGGGTTAGGGTTAGGGGTAGGGGTAGGGTCGGGTTTAGGGTTAGGGTTGGGGTTAGTGTTGGGGTTAGGGTTAGGTTTAGGCTTAGTGTTAGGGTAGTGTTTAGGGTTAGGGTAAGGGTTAGGGTAGGGGTCAGGGTTAGGGTTAGGTTTGGGGTCAGGGTTAGGGATAGGGTTAGGGTTAGGGTTGGGGTTATGTTTAGCGTTAGGGTTAGGTTTGGGGTTAGGGTTAGTGTTAGGGTTAGGGTTGGATTTAGGGTTAGGGTCTGGGTTAGGGTTAGGGTTAGGGTTAGGTTTGGGGTTAGGGTTAATTTTAGGGTTAGGGTTGGATTTAGTTTTAGGGTCTGGGTTAGGGTTAGGGTTGGGGTTAGGGTTAGGGTTGAGTCATGGTTAGGGGTAGGGTTAGGGTTTGGGTTAGGGTTAGGGTTAGGGTTGTGTTAGGGTTGGGGTAGGGGTTAGGGTTAGGGTTACGGTTGGGGTCAGGGTTAGGGTAAGGGTTAGTGTTAGGTTTAGGGTTGGGGTTAGGGATAGGGTTAGGGTTTGTGGTTAGGATTTGGTTTAGTGTTGGGGTTGGGGTTAGGGTTAGGTTTATGGTTAGGGTTAGGGTTGGGGTCAGGGTAGGGTTAGTGTTAGTGTTAGGTTTATGGTTGGGGTTAGGGTTAGGATTAGGTTTAAGGTTGGGGTTGGGGTTAGGGTTAGGGTTAGGGTTGAGGATAGGGTTAGGGTTAAGGTTAGGGTTAGGGTTAGGGTTGGGTTAGGGTTGGGGTAGGGGTAGGGTTAGGGTTAGTGTTGGGGTTCGGGTTAGGTTTAGTGTTGGGGTTGGGGTTAGGGTAGGGTTAGGGATAAGCTTGGGGTTAGGGTTAGGGATAGGGTTGTGGTTAGGGTTAGGGTTAGGGTTTGGGATAGGGTTAGGGTCAGGGTCAGGGTCAGGGTCAGGGTTAGGGTTAGGGTCGGGGTTAGGGTTCGGGTTGGGGTAGAGGTTAGGGTTAGTGTTAGGTTAGGGTTGGGTTAAGTTTAGGGTTAGGGTTAGGGTTAGGGTTGGTGTTAGGGTTGGGTTTAGTGTTGACGTTAAGGTTATGGTTAGGGTTAGGGTTAGGGTAGTGGTTAGGGTTAGGGTTAGGGTTAGGGTTAGGTTTGGGGTTAGGGTTAGGGTTAGGGTTAGGTTTGGGGTTAGGGTTAATGTTAGGGTTAGGGTTGGATTTAGTTTTAGGGTCTGGGTTAGGGTTAGGGTTGGGGTTAGGGTTAGGGTTAGGGTTGAGTTATGGTTAGGGGTAGGGTTAGGGTTTGGGTTAGGGTTAGGGTTAGGGTTGTGTTAGGGTTGGGGTAGGGGTTAGGGTTAGGGTTACGGTTGGGGTCAGGTTTAGGGTAAGGGTTAGTGTTAGGTTTAGGGTTGGGGTTAGGGATAGGGTTAGGGTTTGTGGTTAGGATTAGGTTTAGTGTTGGGGTTGGGGTTAGGGTTAGGGTTATGGTTAGGGTTAGGGTTGGGGTCAGGGTTAGGGTTAGGGTTAGGGTTAGGGTTAGGGTTAGTGTTAGGTTTATGGTTGGGGTTAGGGTTAGTATTAGGTTTAAGGTTGGGGTCAGGGTTAGGGATAGGGTTAGGGTTAGGTTTAGGGTTGGTGTTATTGTTAGGGTTAGGGTTGGGGTTAGGGTTAGCGTTAGGGTTAGGGTTAGAGTTAGGGTTGTGGTTAGGGTTAAGTTTAGGGGCAGGGTTAGGGTTAGGTTAGTGTTACGGTTTGGGTAGGGCTCAGGTTTAGGGTTAGGGTTAGGATTGGGGATAGGGTTAGGGTTAGGGGTAGGGTTAGGGTTAGGGTTGGGGTCAGGGTTAGGGTAAGGGTTAGTGTTAGGTTTAGGGTTGGGGTTAGGGCTAGGGTTAGGGTTAGGGTTGGGGTTAGGATTAGGTTTAGTGTTGGGTTTGGGGTTAGGGTTAGGGTTAGGGTTAGGGTTAGGGTTAGTGTTAGGGTTGTGGTCAGGGTCAGGGTTAGAGTTCGGGTTAGGTTTAGGGTCGGGGTTAGGGTTGGGGTTAGGGTTAGGGTTAGGGTTAGGGTTAGGGTTAGGGTTGGGGTTAGGGTTGGGGTTAGGGTTAGGGTTGGGGTTAGTGTCGGGGTTAGGGTTCGGGTTGGGGTCAGGGTTAGGGTAAGGGTAGTGTTAGGTTTAGGGTTGGGGTTAGGGCTAGGGTTAGGGTTAGGGTTGGGGTTAGGATTAGGTTTAGTGTTGGGTTTGGGGTTAGGGTTAGGGTTAGGGTTATGGTTAGGGTTAGGGTTGTGGTCAGGGTCAGGGTTAGGGTTCGGGTTAGGTTTAGTGTCGGGCTTAGGGTTGGGGTTAGGGTTTGTGGTTAGGATTTGGTTTAGTGTTGGGGTTGGGGTTAGGGTTAGGTTTATGGTTAGGGTTAGGGTTGGGGTCAGGGTAGGGTTAGTGTTAGTGTTAGGTTTATGGTTGGGGTTAGGGTTAGGATTAGGTTTAAGGTTGGGGTTGGGGTTAGGGTTAG
>NC_139475.1:4062500-4065000 GCF_057233095.1 Heloderma suspectum
CGGTTTGGGTAGGGCTCAGGTTTAGGGTTAGGGTTAGGGTTGGGGATAGGGTTAGGGTTAGGGGTAGGGTTAGGGTTAGGGTTGGGGTCAGGGTTAGGGTAAGGGTTAGTGTTAGGTTTAGGGTTGGGGTTAGGGCTAGGGTTAGGGTTAGGGTTGGGGTTAGGATTAGGTTTAGTGTTGGGTTTGGGGTTAGGGTTAGGGTTAGGGTTAGGGTTGTGGTCAGGGTCAGGGTTAGAGTTCGGGTTAGGTTTAGGGTCGGGGTTAGGGTTGGGGTTAGGGTTAGGGTTAGGGTTAGGGTTAGGGTTGGGGTTAGGGTTGGGGTTAGGGTTAGGGTTGGGGTTAGTGTCGGGGTTAGGGTTCGGGTTGGGGTCAGGGTTAGGGTAAGGGTAGTGTTAGGTTTAGGGTTGGGGTTAGGGCTAGGGTTAGGGTTAGGGTTGGGGTTAGGATTAGGTTTAGTGTTGGGTTTGGGGTTAGGGTTAGGGTTAGGGTTATGGTTAGGGTTAGGGTTGTGGTCAGGGTCAGGGTTAGGGTTCGGGTTAGGTTTAGTGTCGGGCTTAGGGTTGGGGTTAGGGTTAGGGTTAGGGTTAGGGTTAGGTTTGGGGTTAGGGTTAGGGTTAGGGTTAGGTTTGGGGTTAGGGTTAATGTTAGGGTTAGGGTTGGATTTAGTTTTCGGGTCTGGGTTAGGGTTAGGGTTGGGGTTAGGGTTAGGGTTAGGGTTGAGTTATGGTTAGGGGTAGGGTTAGGGTTTGGGTTAGGGTTAGGGTTACGGTTGTGTTAGGGTTGGGGTAGGGGTTAGGGTTAGGGTTACGGTTGGGGTCAGGTTTAGGGTAAGGGTTAGTGTTAGGTTTAGGGTTGGGGTTAGGGATAGGGTTATGGTTTGTGGTTAGGATTAGGTTTCGTGATGGGGTTGGGGTTAGGGTTAGGGTTAGGGTTATGGTTAGGGTTAGGGTTGGGGTCAGGGTTAGGGTTAGGGTTAGGGTTAGTGTTAGGTTTATGGTTGGGGTTAGGGTTAGTATTAGGTTTAAGGTTGGGGTCGGGGTTAGTGTTAGGGTTAGGGTTAGGGTTGGGGATATGGTTAGGGTTAAGGTTAGGGTTAGGGTTAGGGTTGGGTTAGGGTTGGGTTAGCGTTGGGTGAGGGTTAGGGTTAGGTTTAGTGTTGGGGTTCGGGTTAGGTTTAGTCTTGGGGTTGGGGTTAGGGTAGGGTTAGGGTTAGGGTAGGGTTAGGGTTAGGGTTGGGGTTAGGGTTAGGGTTAGGGTTAGGGTTAGGTTTTGGGTTAGGGTTAGGGTTAGGGGTAGGGTCGGGGTTAGGGTTAGGGTTGGGGTTAGTGTTGGGGTTAGGGTTAGGTTTAGGCTTAGTGTTAGGGTAGTGTTTAGGGTTAGGGTTAGGGTTAGGGTAGGGGTTAGGGTTAGGGTTAGGTTTGGGGTCAGGGTTAGGGTTAGGGTTAGGGTTGGGGTTAGGTTTAGCGTTAGGGTTAGGTTTGGGGTTAGGGTTAGTGTTAGGGTTAGGTTTGGATTTAGGGTTAGGGTCTGGGTTAGGGTTAGGGTTAGGGTTAGGTTTGGGGTTAGGGTTAATGTTAGGGTTAGGGTTGGATTTAGTTTTAGGGTCTGGGTTAGGGTTAGGGTTGGGGTTAGGGTTAGGGTTGAGTTATGGTTAGGGGTAGGGTTAGGGTTTGGGTTAGGGTTAGGGTTAGGGTTGTGTTAGGGTTGGGGTAGGGGTTAGGGTTAGGGTTACGGTTGGGGTCAGGGTTAGGGTAAGGGTTAGTGTTAGGTTTAGGGTTGGGGTTAGGGATAGGGTTAGGGTTTGTGGTTAGGATTTGGTTTAGTGGTGGGGTTGGGGTTAGGGTTAGGTTTATGGTTAGGGTTAGGGTTGGGGTCAGGGTTAGGGTTAGGGTTAGTGTGAGGTTTATGGTTGGGGTTAGGGTTAGGATTAGGTTTAAGGTTGGGGTTGGGGTTAGGGTTAGGGTTAGGGTTAGGGTTGGGGATAGGGTTAGGGTTAAGGTTAGGGTTAGGGTTAGGGTTGGGTTAGGGTTGGGGTAGGGGTAGGGTTAGGGTTAGTGTTGGGGTTCGGGTTAGGTTTAGTGTTGGGGTTGGGGTTAGGGTAGGGTTAGGGATAAGCTTGGGGTTAGGGTTAGGGATAGGGTTGTGGTTAGGGTTAGGGTTAGGGTTTGGGATAGGGTTAGGGTCAGGGTCAGGGTCAGGGTTAGGGTTAGGGTTAGGGTCGGGGTTAGGGTTCGGGTTGGGGTAGAGGTTAGGGTTAGTGTTAGGTTAGGGTTGGGTTAAGTTTAGAGTTAGGGTTAGGGTTAGGGTTGGTGTTAGGGTTGGGTTTAGTGTTGACGTTAAGGTTAGGGTTAGGGTTAGGGTTAGGGTAGTGGTTAGGGTTAGGGTTAGGGTTAGGGTTAGGTTTGGGGTTAGGGTTAGGGTTAGGGTTAGGTTTGGGGTTAGGGTTAATGTTAGGGTTAGGGTTGGATTTAGTTTTAGTGTCTGGGTTAGGGTTAGGGTT
>NC_139475.1:4075000-4077500 GCF_057233095.1 Heloderma suspectum
TAGGGTGGGCTTTAGGATTAGGGTTAGGGTTAGGTTTGTGGTTAGGGTCAGGGTCAGGGTTAGGGTTAGGGTTAGGGTTAGGGTTGGGGTAGGGGTTAGGGTTAGGGTTGGGGTTAGGGTTAGGGTTAGGGTTAGGTTTGGGGTCAGGGATAGGGTGAGGGTTAGGGTTAGGGTTAAGCTTGGGGTTAGGGTTAGGGTTAGGGTTGTGGTTAGGGTTAGTGTTAGGGTTAGGGTTGGATTAAGGGTTAGGGTCTGGGTTAGGGTTAAGGTTAGGGTTGGATTTAGGGTTAGGGTCTGGGTTAGGGTTAGGGTTAGGGTTAGGGTTAAGCTTGTGGTTAGGGTTAGGGTTAGGGTTAGGGTTGTGGTTAGGGTTAGGGTTAGGGATAGGGATATGGATAGGGATAGGGATAGGGATAGGGTTAGGGTCAGTGTCAGGGTCAGGGTTAGGGTTAGGGTTAGGGTCGGGGTTAGGGTTCGGGTTGGGGTAGAGGTTAGGTTTAGTGTTAGGGTTAGGGTTGGGTTAAGTTTAGGGTTATGGTTAGGGTTAGGGTTGGTGTTAGGGTTGGGATTAGTGTTGACGTTAGGGTTAGGGTTAGGGTTAGGGTAGTGTTTAGGGTTAGGGTTAGGGTTAGGGTTGGGGTTAGGGTTAGGTTTAGGGTTAGGGTTAATGTTAGGGTTAGGGTTGGATTTAGTTTTAGGGTCTGGGTTAGGGTTAGGGTTGGGGTTAGGGTTAGGGTTAGGGTTGAGTTATGGTTAGGGGTAGGGTTAGGGTTTGGGTTAGGGTTAGGGTTAGGGTTGTGTTTAGGGTTAAGTTTAGGGGCAGGGTTATGGTTAGGGTAGGGTTAGGGTTGGGGTAGGGGTTAAGTTTAGGGTTAGGGTTAGGTTTGGGGTTAGGGTTAGGGTTAGGGTTAGGTTCAGGGTCAGGGTCAGGGTTAGGATTAGGGTTAGGGTTAGGTTCGGGGTTAGGGTTCGGGTTGGGGTAGGGTTTAGGTTTACTGTTAGAGTTAGGGTTGGGTTAAGTTTAGTGTTAGGGTTGGGGTTAGGGTTGGTGTTAGGGTTAGGGTTAGGGTTAGGGTAGTGGTTAGGTTTGGGGTTAGGGTTAGGGTTAGGGTAGGGGTTAGGGTTAGTATTAGGGTTAGGGTCAGGTTTGGGGTTAGGGTTAGTGTTAGGGTAAGGGTTAGGGTTGAGTTATGGTTAGGGATAGGGTTAGGGTTTGGAATAGGGTTGTGGTTAGGGTTAGGGTTAGTGTCATGGTTAGGATTAGGGTAGTGTTAGGGTTCTGGTAGGGGTTAGGTTTAGGTTTAGGGTTAGGGTTGGGGTTAGGGTTGGATTTAGGGTTAGGGTCTGGGTTAGGGTTAGGGTTAGGGTTAGGGTTGGGGTTAGGGTTAGGGTTAGGGTTGAGTTAGGGTTAGGGTTAGGGTTAGGGTTAGGGTTAGGGTTAGGGTCAGGGTCAGGGTTCGGGTTCGGGTTAGGTTTAGGATCGGGGTTAGGGTTGGGGTTAGGGTTTGGGTTGTGTTAGGGTTGGTGTTAGTGTTAGGGTTAGGGTTGGGTTAAGTTTAGGGTTAGGGGTAGGGTAGGGTTAGGGTTGGGGTTAGGGTTAGGGTTAGGGTTAGGGTTCGGTTTGGGGTTAGGGTTAGGTTTAGGGTTAGGGTTGGATTTAGGGTTAGGGTCAGGTTTAGGGTTATGGTTACGGTTGGGGTTAGGGTTAGGGTTAAGCTTAGGGTTAGGGTTAGGGTTAGGGTTGTGGTTAGGGTCAGGGTCAGGGTTAGGGTTAGGGTTAGGGTTAGGTTTAGGGTTGGGGTAGGAGTAGGGGTTAGGGTTAGGGTTGGGGTTAGGGTTAGGGTTAGGTTTGGGGTCAGGGTTAGGGTTAGGGTTAGGGTTAGGTTTAGGGTTGGTGTTAGGGTTAGGGTTAGGGTTAGGGTTGGGGTAGGGGTTAGGGTTAGGGTGGGCTTTAGGATTAGGGTTAGGGTTAGGTTTGTGGTTAGGGTCAGGGTCAGGGTTAGGGTTAGGGTTAGGGTTGGGGTAGGGGTTAGGGTTAGGGTTGGGGTTAGGGTTAGGGTTAGGGTTAGGTTTGGGGTCAGGGATAGTGTTAGGGTAAGGGTTAGGGTTGAGTTATGGTTAGGGATAGGGTTAGGGTTTGGGATAGGGTTGTGGTTAGGGTTAGGGTTAGTGTCATGGTTAGGATTAGGGTAGTGTTAGGGTTCTGGTAGGGGTTAGGTTTAGGTTTAGGGTTAGGGTTGGGGTTAGGGTTAGGGTTAGGGTTGGGGTCAGGGTTAGGGTAAGGGTTAGTGTTAGGTTAAGGGTTGGGGTTAGGGTTAGGGTTAGGGTTGGGTTTAGGATTAGGTTTAGTGTTGGGGTTGGGGTTAGGGTTATGGTTAGGGTTGGGGTTGGGGTTAGGGTTAGGGTTAAGGTGAGAGTTAGGTTTAGGGTTGGGTTAGGGTGGGGTTAGGGTTAGGGTTAGGGTTAGGGTTGGGGTTAGGGTTAGGGTGGGGGTTAGTGT
>NC_139475.1:4090000-4092500 GCF_057233095.1 Heloderma suspectum
GTTAAGCTTGGGGTTAGGGTTAGGGTTAGGGTTGTGGTTAGGGTTAGTGTTAGGGTTAGGGTTGGATTAAGGGTTAGGGTCTGGGTTAGGGTTAAGGTTAGGGTTGGATTTAGGGTTAGGGTCTGGGTTAGGGTTAGGGTTAGGGTTAGGGTTAAGCTTGTGGTTAGGGTTAGGGTTAGGGTTAGGGTTGTGGTTAGGGTTAGGGTTAGGGATAGGGATAGGGATAGGGTTAGGGTCAGTGTCAGGGTCAGGGTTAGGGTTAGGGTTAGGGTCGGGGTTAGGGTTCGGGTTGGGGTAGAGGTTAGGTTTAGTGTTAGGGTTAGGGTTGGGTTAAGTTTAGGGTTATGGTTAGGGTTAGGGTTGGTGTTAGGGTTGGGTTTAGTGTTGACGTTAGGGTTAGGGTTAGGGTTAGGGTAGTGTTTAGGGTTAGGGTTAGGGTTAGGTTTGGGGTTAGGGTTAGGTTTAGGGTTAGGGTTAATGTTAGGGTTAGGGTTGGATTTAGTTTTAGGGTCTGGGTTAGGGTTAGGGTTGGGGTTAGGGTTAGGGTTAGGGTTGAGTTATGGTTAGGGGTAGGGTTAGGGTTTGGGTTAGGGTTAGGGTTAGGGTTGTGTTTAGGGTTAAGTTTAGGGGCAGGGTTATGGTTAGGGTAGGGTTAGGGTTGGGGTAGGGGTTAAGTTTAGGGTTAGGGTTAGGTTTGGGGTTAGGGTTAGGGTTAGGGTTAGGTTCAGGGTCAGGGTCAGGGTTAGGATTAGGGTTAGGGTTAGGTTCGGGGTTAGGGTTCGGGTTGGGGTAGGGTTTAGGTTTACTGTTAGAGTTAGGGTTGGGTTAAGTTTAGTGTTAGGGTTGGGGTTAGGGTTGGTGTTAGGGTTAGGGTTAGGGTTAGGGTAGTGGTTAGGTTTGGGGTTAGGGTTAGGGTTAGGGTAGGGGTTAGGGTTAGTATTAGGGTTAGGGTTAGGTTTGGGGTTAGGGTTAGTGTTAGGGTAAGGGTTAGGGTTGAGTTATGGTTAGGGATAGGGTTAGGGTTTGGGATAGGGTTGTGGTTAGGGTTAGGGTTAGTGTCATGGTTAGGATTAGGGTAGTGTTAGGGTTCTGGTAGGGGTTAGGTTTAGGTTTAGGGTTAGGGTTGGGGTTAGGGTTGGATTTAGGGTTAGGGTCTGGGTTAGGGTGAGGGTTAGGGTTGGGGTTAGGGTTAGGGTTAGGGTTGAGTTAGGGTTAGGGTTAGGGTTAGGGTTAGGGTTAGGGTCAGGGTCAGGGTTAGGGTTCGGGTTAGGTTTAGGGTCGGGGTTAGGGTTGGGGTTAGGGTTTGGGTTGTGTTAGGGTTGGTGTTAGTGTTAGGGTTAGGGTTGGGTTAAGTTTAGGGTTAGGGGTAGGGTAGGGTTAGGGTTGGGGTTAGGGTTAGGGTTAGGGTTAGGGTTCGGTTTGGGGTTAGGGTTAGGTTTAGGGTTAGGGTTGGATTTAGGGTTAGGGTCAGGTTTAGGGTTATGGTTACGGTTGGGGTTAGGGTTAAGCTTAGGGTTAGGGTTAGGGTTAGGGTTAGGGTTAGGGTTGTGGTTAGGGTCAGGGTCAGGGTTAGGGTTAGGGTTAGGTTTAGGGTTGGGGTAGGAGTAGGGGTTAGGGTTAGGGTTGGGGTTAGGGTTAGGGTTAGGTTTGGGGTCAGGGTTAGGGTTAGGGTTAGGGTTAGGTTTAGGGTTGGTGTTAGGGTTAGGGTTAGGGTTAGGGTTGGGGTAGGGGTTAGGGTTAGGGTGGGCTTTAGGATTAGGGTTAGGCTTAGGTTTGTGGTTAGGGTCAGGGTCAGGGTTAGGGTTAGGGTTAGGGTTGGGGTAGGGGTTAGGGTTAGGGTTGGGGTTAGGGTTAGGGTTAGGGTTAGGTTTGGGGTCAGGGATAGTGTTAGGGTAAGGGTTAGGGTTGAGTTATGGTTAGGGATAGGGTTAGGGTTTGGGATAGGGTTGTGGTTAGGGTTAGGGTTAGTGTCATGGTTAGGATTAGGGTAGTGTTAGGGTTCTGGTAGGGGTTAGGTTTAGGTTTAGGGTTAGGGTTGGGGTTAGGGTTAGGGTTGGGGTCAGGGTTAGGGTAAGGGTTAGTGTTAGGTTAAGGGTTGGGGTTAGGGTTAGGGTTAGGGTTGGGTTTAGGATTAGGTTTAGTGTTGGGGTTGGGGTTAGGGTTATGGTTAGGGTTGGGGTTGGGGTTAGGGTTAGGGTTAAGGTGAGAGTTAGGTTTAGGGTTGGGTTAGGGTGGGGTTAGGGTTAGGGTTAGGGTTAGGGTTAGGGTTGGGGTTAGGGTTAGGGTGGGGGTTAGTGTTGGGGTTACGGTTAGGTTTAGGCTTAGTGTTAGGGTAGTGTTTAGTGTTAGGGTTAGGGTTAGGGTAGGGGTTAGGGTTAGGGTTAGGGTTTGGGCTGGGGTTCGGGTTAGCGTTAGGGTTAGGGTTAGGGTTGGGGTTAGGGTTAGCGTTAGGGTTAGGTTTGGGTTTAGGGTTAGTGTTAGGGTTAGGGATGGATTTAGG
>NC_139475.1:4112500-4115000 GCF_057233095.1 Heloderma suspectum
ATAGGGTTAGGGTCAGTGTCAGGGTCAGGGTTAGGGTTAGGGTTAGGGTCGGGGTTAGGGTTCGGGTTGGGGTAGAGGTTAGGTTTAGTGTTAGGGTTAGGGTTGGGTTAAGTTTAGGGTTATGGTTAGGGTTAGGGTTGGTGTTAGGGTTGGGTTTAGTGTTGACGTTAGGGTTAGGGTTAGGGTTAGGGTAGTGTTTAGGGTTAGGGTTAGGGTTAGGTTTGGGGTTAGGGTTAGGTTTAGGGTTAGGGTTAATGTTAGGGTTAGGGTTGGATTTAGTTTTAGGGTCTGGGTTAGGGTTAGGGTTGGGGTTAGGGTTAGGGTTAGGGTTGAGTTATGGTTAGGGGTAGGGTTAGGGTTTGGGTTAGGGTTAGGGTTAGGGTTGTGTTTAGGGTTAAGTTTAGGGGCAGGGTTATGGTTAGGGTAGGGTTAGGGTTGGGGTAGGGGTTAAGTTTAGGGTTAGGGTTAGGTTTGGGGTTAGGGTTAGGGTTAGGGTTAGGTTCAGGGTCAGGGTCAGGGTTAGGATTAGGGTTAGGGTTAGGTTCGGGGTTAGGGTTCGGGTTGGGGTAGGGTTTAGGTTTACTGTTAGAGTTAGGGTTGGGTTAAGTTTAGTGTTAGGGTTGGGGTTAGGGTTGGTGTTAGGGTTAGGGTTAGGGTTAGGGTAGTGGTTAGGTTTGGGGTTAGGGTTAGGGTTAGGGTAGGGGTTAGGGTTAGTATTAGGGTTAGGGTTAGGTTTGGGGTTAGGGTTAGTGTTAGGGTAAGGGTTAGGGTTGAGTTATGGTTAGGGATAGGGTTAGGGTTTGGGATAGGGTTGTGGTTAGGGTTAGGGTTAGTGTCATGGTTAGGATTAGGGTAGTGTTAGGGTTCTGGTAGGGGTTAGGTTTAGGTTTAGGGTTAGGGTTGGGGTTAGGGTTGGATTTAGGGTTAGGGTCTGGGTTAGGGTGAGGGTTAGGGTTGGGGTTAGGGTTAGGGTTAGGGTTGAGTTAGGGTTAGGGTTAGGGTTAGGGTTAGGGTTAGGGTCAGGGTCAGGGTTAGGGTTCGGGTTAGGTTTAGGGTCGGGGTTAGGGTTGGGGTTAGGGTTTGGGTTGTGTTAGGGTTGGTGTTAGTGTTAGGGTTAGGGTTGGGTTAAGTTTAGGGTTAGGGGTAGGGTAGGGTTAGGGTTGGGGTTAGGGTTAGGGTTAGGGTTAGGGTTCGGTTTGGGGTTAGGGTTAGGTTTAGGGTTAGGGTTGGATTTAGGGTTAGGGTCAGGTTTAGGGTTATGGTTACGGTTGGGGTTAGGGTTAAGCTTAGGGTTAGGGTTAGGGTTAGGGTTAGGGTTAGGGTTGTGGTTAGGGTCAGGGTCAGGGTTAGGGTTAGGGTTAGGTTTAGGGTTGGGGTAGGAGTAGGGGTTAGGGTTAGGGTTGGGGTTAGGGTTAGGGTTAGGTTTGGGGTCAGGGTTAGGGTTAGGGTTAGGGTTAGGTTTAGGGTTGGTGTTAGGGTTAGGGTTAGGGTTAGGGTTGGGGTAGGGGTTAGGGTTAGGGTGGGCTTTAGGATTAGGGTTAGGCTTAGGTTTGTGGTTAGGGTCAGGGTCAGGGTTAGGGTTAGGGTTAGGGTTGGGGTAGGGGTTAGGGTTAGGGTTGGGGTTAGGGTTAGGGTTAGGGTTAGGTTTGGGGTCAGGGATAGTGTTAGGGTAAGGGTTAGGGTTGAGTTATGGTTAGGGATAGGGTTAGGGTTTGGGATAGGGTTGTGGTTAGGGTTAGGGTTAGTGTCATGGTTAGGATTAGGGTAGTGTTAGGGTTCTGGTAGGGGTTAGGTTTAGGTTTAGGGTTAGGGTTGGGGTTAGGGTTAGGGTTGGGGTCAGGGTTAGGGTAAGGGTTAGTGTTAGGTTAAGGGTTGGGGTTAGGGTTAGGGTTAGGGTTGGGTTTAGGATTAGGTTTAGTGTTGGGGTTGGGGTTAGGGTTATGGTTAGGGTTGGGGTTGGGGTTAGGGTTAGGGTTAAGGTGAGAGTTAGGTTTAGGGTTGGGTTAGGGTGGGGTTAGGGTTAGGGTTAGGGTTAGGGTTAGGGTTGGGGTTAGGGTTAGGGTGGGGGTTAGTGTTGGGGTTACGGTTAGGTTTAGGCTTAGTGTTAGGGTAGTGTTTAGTGTTAGGGTTAGGGTTAGGGTAGGGGTTAGGGTTAGGGTTAGGGTTTGGGCTGGGGTTCGGGTTAGCGTTAGGGTTAGGGTTAGGGTTGGGGTTAGGGTTAGCGTTAGGGTTAGGTTTGGGTTTAGGGTTAGTGTTAGGGTTAGGGATGGATTTAGGGTTAGTGTCTGGGTTAGGGTTAGGGTTAGGGTTGGGGTTAGGGTTGGGGTTAGGGTTGACTAAGGGTTAGGGTTAGGGTTAGGGTTAGGGTTGGGGTTAGGGTTAGCGTTAGGGTTAGGTTTGGGTTTAGGGTTAGTGTTAGGGTTAGGGATAGATTTAGGGTTAGTGTCTGGGTTAGGGTTAGGGTTAGGGTTGGGGTCAGGGTTAAGATTAGGGTTAGGGT
>NC_139475.1:4122500-4125000 GCF_057233095.1 Heloderma suspectum
GGGTTAGGCTTAGTGTTAGGGTAGTGTTTAGGGTTAGGGTTAGGGTTAGGGTAGGGGTTAGGGTTAGGTTTGGGGTCAGGGTTAGGGTTAGGGTTAGGGTTAGGGTTGGGGTTAGGTTTAGCGTTAGGGTTAGGTTTGGGGTTAGGGTTAGTGTTAGGGTTAGGGTTGGATTTAGGGTTAGGGTCTGGGTTAGGGTTAGGGTTAGGGTTAGGTTTGGGGTTAGGGTTAATGTTAGGGTTAGGGTTGGATTTAGTTTTAGGGTCTGGGTTAGGGTTAGGGTTGGGGTTAGGGTTAGGGTTGAGTTATGGTTAGGGGTAGGGTTAGGGTTTGGGTTAGGGTTAGGGTTGTGTTAGGGTTGGGGTAGGGGTTAGGGTTAGGGTTACGGTTGGGGTCAGGGTTAGGGTAAGGGTTAGTGTTAGGTTTAGGGTTGGGGTTAGGGATAGGGTTAGGGTTTGTGGTTAGGATTTGGTTTAGTGTTGGGGTTGGGGTTAGGGTTAGGTTTATGGTTAGGGTTAGGGTTGGGGTCAGGGTAGGGTTAGGGTTAGTGTTAGGTTTATGGTTGGGGTTAGGGTTAGGATTAGGTTTAAGGTTGGGGTTGGGGTTAGGGTTAGGGTTAGGGTTAGGGTTAGGGTTAGGGTTGAGGATAGGGTTAGGGTTAAGGTTAGGGTTAGGGTTAGGGTTGTGTTAGGGTTGGGGTAGGGGTAGGGTTTGGGTTAGTGTTGGGGTTCGGGTTAGGTTTAGTGTTGGGGTTGGGGTTAGGGTAGGGTTAGGGATAAGCTTGGGGTTAGGGTTAGGGATAGGGTTGTGGTTAGGGTTAGGGTTAGGGTTTGGGATAGGGTTAGGGTCAGGGTCAGGGTCAGGGTTAGGGTTAGGGTTAGGGTCGGGGTTAGGGTTCGGGTTGGGGTAGAGGTTAGGGTTAGTGTTAGGTTAGGGTTGGGTTAAGTTTAGGGTTAGGGTTAGGGTTAGGGTTGGTGTTAGGGTTGGGTTTAGTGTTGACGTTAAGGTTAGGGTTAGGGTTAGGGTTGGGGATAGGGTTAGGGTTAGGGTTAGGGTTAGGGTTAGGGTTAGGGTTGGGGTCAGGGTTAGGGTAAGGGTTAGTGTTAGGTTTAGGGTTGGGGTTAGGGCTAGGGTTAGGGTTAGGGTTGGGGTTAGGATTAGGTTTAGTGTTGGGTTTGGGGTTAGGGTTAGGGTTAGGGTTAGGGTTGTGGTCAGGGTCAGGGTTAGGGTTCGGGTTAGGTTTAGGGTCGGGGTTAGGGTTGGGGTTAGGGTTAGGGTTAGGGTTAGGGTTGGGGTTAGGGTTGGGGTTAGGGTTAGGGTTGGGGTTAGGATCGGGGTTAGGGTTCGGGTTGGGGTCAGGGTTAGGGTAAGGGTTAGTGTTAGGTTTAGGGTTGGGGTTAGGGCTAGGGTTAGGGTTAGGGTTGGGGTTAGGATTAGGTTTAGTGTTGGGTTTGGGGTTAGGGTTAGGGTTATGGTTAGGGTTAGGGTTGTGGTCAGGGTCAGGGTTAGGGTTCGGGTTAGGTTTAGTGTCGGGGTTAGGGTTGGGGTTAGGGTTAGGGTTAGGGTTAGGGTTAGGTTTGGGGTTAGGGTTAGGGTTAGGGTTAGGTTTGGGTTTAGGGTTAATGTTAGGGTTAGGGTTGGATTAAGTTTTAGGGTCTGGGTTAGGGTTAGGGTTGGGGTTAGGGTTAGGGTTAGGGTTGAGTTATGGTTAGGGGTAGGGTTAGGTTTTGGGTTAGGGTTAGGGTTAGGGTTGTGTTAGGGTTGGGGTAGGGGTTAGAGTTAGGGTTACGGTTGGGGTCAGGTTTAGGGTAAGGGTTAGTGTTAGGTTTAGGGTTGGGGTTAGGGATAGGGTTATGGTTTGTGGTTAGGATTAGGTTTCGTGTTGGGGTTGGGGTTAGGGTTAGGGTTATGGTTAGGGTTAGGGTTGGGGTCAGGGTTAGGGTTAGGGTTAGGGTTAGTGTTAGGTTTATGGTTGGGGTTAGGGTTAGTATTAGGTTTAAGGTTGGGGTCGGGGTTAGGGTTAGGGTTAGGGTTAGGGTTGGGGATAGGGTTAGGGTTAAGGTTAGGGTTAGGGTTAGGGTTGGGTTAGGGTTGGGTTAGGGTTAGGGTTAGGTTTAGTGTTGGGGTTCGGGTTAGGTTTAGTCTTGGGGTTGGGGTTAGGGTAGGGTTAGGGTTAGGGTAGGGTTAGGGTTAGGGTTGGAGTTAGGGTTAGGGTTAGGGTTAGGGTTAGGGTTAGGGTTAGGTTTTGGGTTAGGGTTAGGGTTAGGGGTAGGGTCGGGGATAGGGTTAGGGTTGGGGTTAGTGTTGGGGTTAGGGTTAGGGTTAGGCTTAGTGTTAGGGTAGTGTTTAGGGTTAGGGTTAGGGTTAGGGTAGGGGTTAGGGTTAGGTTTGGGGTCAGGGTTAGGGTTAGGGTTAGGGTTAGGGTTGGGGTTAGGTTTAGCGTTAGGGTTAGGTTTGGGGTTAGGGTTAGTGTTAGGGTTAGGGTTGGATTTAGGGTTAGGGT
>NC_139475.1:4147500-4155000 GCF_057233095.1 Heloderma suspectum
AGGGTTAGGTTTAGGCTTAGTGTTAGGGTAGTGTTTAGGGTTAGGGTTAGGGTTAGGGTAGGGGTTAGGGTTAGGGTTAGGTTTGGGGTCAGGGTTAGGGATAGGGTTAGGGTTAGGGTTGGGGTTATGTTTAGCGTTAGGGTTAGGTTTGGGGTTAGGGTTCGTGTTAGGGTTAGGGTTGGATTTAGGGTTAGGGTCTGGGTTAGGGTTAGGGTTAGGGTTAGGTTTGGGGTTAGGGTTAATGTTAGGGTTAGGGTTGGATTTAGTTTTAGGGTCTGGGTTAGGGTTAGGGTTGGGGTTAGGGTTAGGGTTGAGTCATGGTTAGGGGTAGGGTTAGGGTTTGGGTTAGGGTTAGGGTTAGGGTTGTGTTAGGGTTGGGGTAGGGGTTAGGGTTAGGGTTACGGTTGGGGTCAGGGTTAGGGTAAGGGTTAGTGTTAGGTTTAGGGTTGGGGTTAGGGATAGGGTTAGGGTTTGTGGTTAGGATTTGGTTTAGTGTTGGGGTTGGGGTTAGGGTTAGGTTTATGGTTAGGGTTAGGGTTGGGGTCAGGGTAGGGTTAGTGTTAGTGTTAGGTTTATGGTTGCGGTTAGGGTTAGGATTAGGTTTAAGGTTGGGTTTGGGGTTAGGGTTAGGGTTAGGGTTAGGGTTAGGGTTGAGGATAGGGTTAGGGTTAAGGTTAGGGTTAGGGTTAGGGTTGGGTTAGGGTTGGGGTAGGGGTAGGGTTAGGGTTAGTGTTGGGGTTCGGGTTAGGTTTAGTGTTGGGGTTGGGGTTAGGGTAGGGTTAGGGATAAGCTTGGGGTTAGGGTTAGGGATAGGGTTGTGGTTAGGGTTAGGGTTAGGGTTTGGGATAGGGTTAGGGTCAGGGTCAGGGTCAGGGTTAGGGTTAGGGTTAGGGTCGGGGTTAGGGTTCGGGTTGGGGTAGAGGTTAGGGTTAGTGTTAGGTTAGGGTTGGGTTAAGTTTAGAGTTAGGGTTAGGGTTAGGGTTGGTGTTAGGGTTGGGTTTAGTGTTGACGTTAAGGTTAGGGTTAGGGTTAGGGTTAGGGTAGTGGTTAGGGTTAGGGTTAGGGTTAAGGTTAGGTTTGGGGTTAGGGTTAGGGTTAGGGTTAGGTTTGGGGTTAGGGTTAATGTTAGGGTTAGGGTTGGATTTAGTTTTAGTGTCTGGGTTAGGGTTAGGGTTGGGGTTAGGGTTAGGGTTAGGGTTGAGTTATGGTTAGGGGTTTGGGTTAGGGTTAGGGTTAGGGTTAGGGTTTGGGATAGGGTTAGGGTCAGGGTCAGGGTCAGGGTTAGGGTTAGGGTTAGGGTCGGGGTTAGGGTTCGGTTTGGGGTAGAGGTTAGGGTTAGTGTTAGGTTAGGGTTGGGTTAAGTTTAGAGTTGGGGTTAGGGTTAGGGTTGGTGTTAGGGTTGGGTTTAGTATTGATGTTAAGGTTAGGGTTAGGGTTAGGGTTAGGGTTAGGGTAGTGGTTAGGGTTAGGGTTAGGGTTAGGGTTAGGTTTGGGGTTAGGGTTAGGGTTAGGGTTAGGGTTGAGGATAGGGTTAGGGTTAAGGTTAGGGTTAGGGTTAGGGTTGGGTTAGGGTTGGGGTAGGGGTAGGGTTAGGGTTAGTGTTGGGGTTCGGGTTAGGTTTAGTGTTGGGATTGGGGTTAGGGTAGGGTTAGGGATAAGCTTGGGGTTAGGGTTAGGGATAGGGTTGTGGTTAGGGTTAGGGTTAGGGTTTGGGATAGGGTTAGGGTCAGGGTCAGGGTCAGGGTTAGGGTTAGGGTTAGGGTCGGGGTTAGGGTTCGGGTTGGGGTAGAGGTTAGGGTTAGTGTTAGGTTAGGGTTGGGTTAAGTTTAGGGTTAGGGTTAGGGTTAGGGTTGGTGTTAGGGTTGGGTTTAGTGTTGACGTTAAGGTTATGGTTAGGGTTAGGGTTAGGGTAGTGGTTAGGGTTAGGGTTAGGGTTAGGGTTAGGTTTGGGGTTAGGGTTAGGGTTAGGGTTAGGTTTGGGGTTAGGGTTAATGTTAGGGTTAGGGTTGGATTTAGTTTTAGGGTCTGGGTTAGGGTTAGGGTTGGGGTTAGGGTTAGGGTTAGGGTTGAGTTATGGTTAGGGGTAGGGTTAGGGTTTGGGTTAGGGTTAGGGTTAGGGTTGTGTTAGGGTTGGGGTAGGGGTTAGGGTTAGGGTTACGGTTGGGGTCAGGTTTAGGGTAATGGTTAGTGTTAGGTTTAGGGTTGGGGTTAGGGATAGGGTTAGGGTTTGTGGTTAGGATTAGGTTTAGTGTTGGGGTTGGGGTTAGGGTTAGGGTTATGGTTAGGGTTAGGGTTGGGGTCAGGGTTAGGGTTAGGGTTAGGGTTAGGGTTAGTGTTAGGTTTATGGTTGGGGTTAGGGTTAGTATTAGGTTTAAGGTTGGGGTCAGGGTTAGGGTTAGGGTTAGGGTTAGGTTTAGGGTTGGTGTTATTGTTAGGGTTAGGGTTGGGGTTAGGGTTAGCGTTAGGGTTAGGGTTAGAGTTAGGGTTGTGGTTAGGGTTAAGTTTAGGGGCAGGGTTAGGCTTAGGTTAGTGTTACGGTTTGGGTAGGGCTCAGGTTTAGGGTTAGGGTTAGGGTTGGGGATAGGGTTAGGGTTAGGGGTAGGGTTAGGGTTAGGGTTGGGGTCAGGGTTAGGGTAAGGGTTAGTGTTAGGTTTAGGGTTGGGGTTAGGGCTAGGGTTAGGGTTAGGGTTGGGGTTAGGATTAGGTTTAGTGTTGGGTTTGGGGTTAGGGTTAGGGTTAGGGTTAGGGTTAGGGTTGTGGTCAGGGTCAGGGTTAGAGTTCGGGTTAGGTTTAGGGTCGGGGTTAGGGTTGGGGTTAGGGTTAGGGTTAGGGTTAGGGTTGGGGTTAGGGTTGGGGTTAGGGTTAGGGTTGGGGTTAGTGTCGGGGTTAGGGTTCGGGTTGGGGTCAGGGTTAGGGTAAGGGCTAGTGTTAGGTTTAGGGTTGGGGTTAGGGCTAGAGTTAGGGTTAGGGTTGGGGTTAGGATTAGGTTTAGTGTTGGGTTTGGGGTTAGGGTTAGGGTTAGGGTTATGGTTAGGGTTAGGGTTGTGGTCAGGGTCAGGGTTAGGGTTCGGGTTAGGTTTAGTGTCGGGCTTAGGGTTGGGGTTAGGGTTAGGGTTAGGGTTAGGTTTGGGGTTAGGGTTAGGGTTAGGGTTTGGGTTGGATTTAGTTTTAGGGTCTGGGTTAGGGTTAGGGTTGGGGTTAGGATTAGGGTTAGGGTTGAGTTATGGTTAGGGGTAGGGTTAGGGTTTGGGTTAGGGTTAGGGTTACGGTTGTGTTAGGGTTGGGGTAGGGGTTAGGGTTAGGGTTACGGTTGGGGTCAGGTTTAGGGTAAGGGTTAGTGTTAGGTTTAGGGTTGGGGTTAGGGATAGGGTTATGGTTTGTGGTTAGGATTAGGTTTCGTGATGGGGTTGGGGTTAGGGTTAGGGTTAGGGTTATGGTTAGGGTTAGGGTTGGGGTCAGGGTTAGGGTTAGGGTTAGGGTTAGTGTTAGGTTTATGGTTGGGGTTAGGGTTAGTATTAGGTTTAAGGTTGGGGTCGGGGTTAGGGTTAGGGTTCGGGTTAGGGTTGGGGATATGGTTAGGGTTAAGGTTAGGGTTAGGGTTAGGGTTGGGTTAGGGTTGGGTTAGCGTTGGGTGAGGGTTAGGGTTAGGTTTAGTGTTGGGGTTCGGGTTAGGTTTAGTCTTGGGGTTGGGGTTAGGGTAGGGTTAGGGTTAGGGTAGGGTTAGGGTTAGGGTTGGGGTTAGGGTTAGGGTTAGGGTTAGGGTTAGGTTTTGGGTTAGGGTTAGGGTTAGGGGTAGGGTCGGGGTTAGGGTTAGGGTTGGGGTTAGTGTTGGGGTTAGGGTTAGGTTTAGGCTTAGTGTTAGGGTAGTGTTTAGGGTTAGGGTTAGGGTTAGGGTAGGGGTTAGGGTTAGGGTTAGGTTTGGGGTCAGGGTTAGGGTTAGGGTTAGGGTTAGGGTTGGGGTTAGGTTTAGCGTTAGGGTTAGGTTTGGGGTTAGGGTTAGTGTTAGGGTTAGGTTTGGATTTAGGGTTAGGGTCTGGGTTAGGGTTAGGGTTAGGGTTAGGTTTGGGGTTAGGGTTAATGTTAGGGTTAGGGTTGGATTTAGTTTTAGGGTCTGGGTTAGGGTTAGGGTTGGGGTTAGGGTTAGGGTTGAGTTATGGTTAGGGGTAGGGTTAGGGTTTGGGTTAGGGTTAGGGTTAGGGTTGTGTTAGGGTTGGGGTAGGGGTTAGGGTTAGGGTTACGGTTGGGGTCAGGGTTAGGGTAAGGGTTAGTGTTAGGTTTAGGGTTGGGGTTAGGGATAGGGTTAGGGTTTGTGGTTAGGATTTGGTTTAGTGGTGGGGTTGGGGTTAGGGTTAGGTTTATGGTTAGGGTTAGGGTTGGGGTTAGGGCTAGGGTTAGGGTTAGGGTTGGGGTTAGGATTAGGTTTAGTGTTGGGTTTGGGGTTAGGGTTAGGGTTAGGGTTAGGGTTAGGGTTGTGGTCAGGGTCAGGGTTAGAGTTCGGGTTAGGTTTAGGGTCGGGGTTAGGGTTGGGGTTAGGGTTAGGGTTAGGGTTAGGGTTGGGGTTAGGGTTGGGGTTAGGGTTAGGGTAGGGTTAGTGTCGGGGTTAGGGTTCGGGTTGGGGTCAGGGTTAGGGTAAGGGCTAGTGTTAGGTTTAGGGATGGGGTTAGGGCTAGGGTTAGGGTTATGGTTGGGGTTAGGATTAGGTTTAGTGTTGGGTTTGGGGTTAGGGTTAGGGTTAGGGTTATGGTTAGGGTTAGGGTTGTGGTCAGGGTCAGGGTTAGGGTTCGGGTTAGGTTTAGTGTCGGGCTTAGGGTTGGGGTTAGGGTTAGGGTTAGGGTTAGGGTTAGGGTTAGGTTTGGGGTTAGGGTTAGGGTTAGGGTTAGGTTTGGGGTTAGGGTTAATGTTAGGGTTAGGGTTGGATTTAGTTTTAGGGTCTGGGTTAGGGTTAGGGTTGGGGTTAGGGTTAGGGTTAGGGTTGAGTTATGGTTAGAGGTAGGGTTAGGGTTTGGGTTAGGGTTAGGGTTAGGGTTGTGTTAGGGTTGGGGTAGGGGTTAGGGTTAGGGTTACGGTTGGGGTCAGGTTTAGGGTAAGGGTTAGTGTTAGGTTTAGGGTTGGGGTTAGGGATAGGGTTATGGTTTGTGGTTAGGATTAGGTTTCGTGATGGGGTTGGGGTTAGGGTTAGGGTTAGGGTTATGGTTAGGGTTAGGGTTGGGGTCAGGGTTAGGGTTAGGGTTAGGGTTAGTGTTAGGTTTATGGTTGGGGTTAGGGTTAGTATTAGGTTTAAGGTTGGGGTCGGGGTTAGGGTTAGGGTTAGGGTTAGGGTTGGGGATATGGTTAGGGTTAAGGTTAGGGTTAGGGTTAGGGTTGGGTTAGGGTTGGGTTAGGGTTGGGTGAGGGTTAGGGTTAGGTTTAGTGTTGGGGTTCGGGTTAGGTTTAATCTTGGGGTTGGGGTTAGGGTAGGGTTAGGGTTAGGGTAGGGTTAGGGTTAGGGTTGGGGTTAGGGTTAGGGTTAGGGTTAGGGTTAGGTTTTGGGTTAGGGTTAGGGTTAGGGGTAGGGTCGGGGTTAGGGTTAGGGTTGGGGTTAGTGTTGGGGTTAGGGTTAGGTTTAGGCTTAGTGTTAGGGTAGTGTTTAGGGTTAGGGTTAGGGTTAGGGTAGGGGTTAGGGTTAGGGTTAGGTTTGGGGTCAGGGTTAGGGTTAGGGTTAGGGTTAGGGTTGGGGTTAGGTTTAGCGTTAGGGTTAGGTTTGGGGTTAGGGTTAGTGTTAGGGTTAGGTTTGGATTTAGGGTTAGGGTCTAAGTTAGGGTTAGGGTTAGGTTTGGGGTTAGGGTTAATGTTAGTGTTAGGGTTGGATTTAGTTTTAGGGTCTGGGTTAGGGTTAGGGTTGGGGTTAGGGTTAGGGTTGAATTATGGTTAGGGGTAGGGTTACGGTTGGGGTCAGGGTTAGGGTAAGGGTTAGTGTTAGGTTTAGGGTTGGGGTTAGGGATAGGGTTAGGGTTTGTGGTTAGGATTTGGTTTAGTGGTGGGGTTGGGGTTAGGGTTAGGTTTATGGTTAGGGTTAGGGTTGGGGTCAGGGTTAGGGTTAGGGTTAGTGTTAGGTTTATGGTTGGGGTTAGGGTTAGGATTAGGTTTAAGGTTGGGGTTGGGGTTAGGGTTAGGGTTAGGGTTAGGGTTGGGGATAGGGTTAGGGTTAAGGTTAGGGTTAGGGTTAGGGTTAGGGTTGGGTTAGGGTTGGGGTAGGGGTAGGGTTAGGGTTAGTGTTGGGGTTCGGGTTAGGTTTAGTGTTGGGGTTGGGGTTAGGGTAGGGTTAGGGATAAGCTTGGGGTTAGGGTTAGGGATAGGGTTGTGGTTAGGGTTAGGGTTAGGGTTTGGGATAGGGTTAGGGTCAGGGTCAGGGTCAGGGTTAGGGTTAGGGTTAGGGTCGGGGTTAGGGTTCGGGTTGGGGTAGAGGTTAGGGTTAGTGTTAGGTTAGGGTTGGGTTAAGTTTAGAGTTAGGGTTAGGGTTAGGGTTGGTGTTAGGGTTGGGTTTAGTGTTGACGTTAAGGTTAGGGTTAGGGTTAGGGTTAGGGTAGTGGTTAGGGTTAGGGTTAGGGTTAAGGTTAGGTTTGGGGTTAGGGTTAGGGTTAGGGTTAGGTTTGGGGTTAGGGTTAATGTTAGGGTTAGGGTTGGATTTAGTTTTAGTGTCTGGGTTAGGGTTAGGGTTGGGGTTAGGGTTAGGGTTAGGGTTGAGTTATGGTTAGGGGTTTGGGTTAGGGTTAGGGTTAGGGTTAGGGTTTGGGATAGGGTTAGGGTCAGGGTCAGGGTCAGGGTTAGGGTTAGGGTTAGGGTCGGGGTTAGGGTTCGGTTTGGGGTAGAGGTTAGGGTTAGTGTTAGGTTAGGGTTGGGTTAAGTTTAGAGTTGGGGTTAGGGTTAGGGTTGGTGTTAGGGTTGGGTTTAGTATTGATGTTAAGGTTAGGGTTAGGGTTAGGGTTAGGGTTAGGGTAGTGGTTAGGGTTAGGGTTAGGGTTAGGGTTAGGTTTGGGGTTAGGGTTAGGGTTAGGGTTAGGGTTGAGGATAGGGTTAGGGTTAAGGTTAGGGTTAGGGTTAGGGTTGGGTTAGGGTTGGGGTAGGGGTAGGGTTAGGGTTAGTGTTGGGGTTCGGGTTAGGTTTAGTGTTGGGATTGGGGTTAGGGTAGGGTTAGGGATAAGCTTGGGGTTAGGGTTAGGGATAGGGTTGTGGTTAGGGTTAGGGTTAGGGTTTGGGATAGGGTTAGGGTCAGGGTCAGGGTCAGGGTTAGGGTTAGGGTTAGGGTCGGGGTTAGGGTTCGGGTTGGGGTAGAGGTTAGGGTTAGTGTTAGGTTAGGGTTGGGTTAAGTTTAGGGTTAGGGTTAGGGTTAGGGTTGGTGTTAGGGTTGGGTTTAGTGTTGACGTTAAGGTTATGGTTAGGGTTAGGGTTAGGGTAGTGGTTAGGGTTAGGGTTAGGGTTAGGGTTAGGTTTGGGGTTAGGGTTAGGGTTAGGGTTAGGTTT
>NC_139475.1:4175000-4177500 GCF_057233095.1 Heloderma suspectum
GGTTGGGGTTAGGGTTGGGGTTAGGGTTAGGGTTGGGGTTAGTGTCGGGGTTAGGGTTCGGGTTGGGGTCAGGGTTAGGGTAAGAGCTAGTGTTAGGTTTAGGGTTGGGGTTAGGGCTAGGGTTAGGGTTAGGGTTGGGGTTAGGATTAGGTTTAGTGTTGGGTTTGGGGTTAGGGTTAGGGTTAGGGTTATGGTTAGGGTTAGGGTTGTGGTCAGGGTCAGGGTTTGGGTTCGGGTTAGGTTTAGTGTCGGGCTTAGGGTTGGGGTTAGGGTTAGGGTTAGGGTTAGGGTTAGGTTTGGGGTTAGGGTTAGGGTTAGGGTTAGGTTTGGGGTTAGGGTTAATGTTAGGGTTAGGGTTGGATTTAGTTTTAGGGTCTGGGTTAGGGTTAGGGTTGGGGTTAGGGTTAGGGTTAGGGTTGAGTTATGGTTAGGGGTAGGGTTAGGTTTTGGGTTAGGGTTAGGGTTACGGTTGTGTTAGGGTTGGGGTAGGGGTTAGGGTTAGGGTTACGGTTGGGGTCAGGTTTAGGGTAAGGGTTAGTGTTAGGTTTAGGGTTGGGGTTAGGGATAGGGTTATGGTTTGTGGTTAGGATTAGGTTTCGTGATGGGGTTGGGGTTAGGGTTAGGGTTAGGGTTAGGGTTATGGTTAGGGTTAGGGTTGGGGTCAGGGTTAGGGTTAGGGTTAGGGTTAGTGTTAGGTTTATGGTTGGGGTTAGGGTTAGTATTAGGTTTAAGGTTGGGGTCGGGGTTAGGGTTAGGGTTCGGGTTAGGGTTGGGGATATGGTTAGGGTTAAGGTTAGGGTTAGGGTTAGGGTTGGGTTAGGGTTGGGTTAGCGTTGGGTGAGGGTTAGGGTTAGGTTTAGTGTTGGGGTTCGGGTTAGGTTTAGTCTTGGGGTTGGGGTTAGGGTAGGGTTAGGGTTAGGGTAGGGTTAGGGTTAGGGTTGGGGTTAGGGTTAGGGTTAGGGTTAGGGTTAGGTTTTGGGTTAGGGTTAGGGTTAGGGGTAGGGTCGGGGTTAGGGTTAGGGTTGGGGTTAGTGTTGGGGTTAGGGTTAGGTTTAGGCTTAGTGTTAGGGTAGTGTTTAGGGTTAGGGTTAGGGTTAGGGTAGGGGTTAGGGTTAGGGTTAGGTTTGGGGTCAGGGTTAGGGTTAGGGTTAGGGTTAGGGTTGGGGTTAGGTTTAGCGTTAGGGTTAGGTTTGGGGTTAGGGTTAGTGTTAGGGTTAGGTTTGGATTTAGGGTTAGGGTCTGGGTTAGGGTTAGGGTTAGGGTTAGGTTTGGGGTTAGGGTTAATGTTAGGGTTAGGGTTGGATTTAGTTTTAGGGTCTGGGTTAGGGTTAGGGTTGGGGTTAGGGTTAGGGTTGAGTTATGGTTAGGGGTAGGGTTAGGGTTTGGGTTAGGGTTAGGGTTAGGGTTGTGTTAGGGTTGGGGTAGGGGTTAGGGTTAGGGTTACGGTTGGGGTCAGGGTTAGGGTAAGGGTTAGTGTTAGGTTTAGGGTTGGGGTTAGGGATAGGGTTAGGGTTTGTGGTTAGGATTTGGTTTAGTGGTGGGGTTGGGGTTAGGGTTAGGTTTATGGTTAGGGTTAGGGTTGGGGTCAGGGTTAGGGTTAGGGTTAGTGTTAGGTTTATGGTTGGGGTTAGGGTTAGGATTAGGTTTAAGCTTGGGGTTGGGGTTAGGGTTAGGGTTAGGGTTAGGGTTGGGGATAGGGTTAGGGTTAAGGTTAGGGTTAGGGTTAGGGTTAGGGTTAGGGTTGGGTTAGGGTTGGGGTAGGGGTAGGGTTAGGGTTAGTGTTGGGGTTCGGGTTAGGTTTAGTGTTGGGGTTGGGGTTAGGGTAGGGTTAGGGATAAGCTTGGGGTTAGGGTTAGGGATAGGGTTGTGGTTAGGGTTAGGGTTAGGGTTTGGGATAGGGTTAGGTTTAGGGTCAGGGTCAGGGTCAGGGTTAGGGTTAGGGTTAGGGTCGGGGTTAGGGTTCGGGTTGGGGTAGAGGTTAGGGTTAGTGTTAGGTTAGGGTTGGGTTAAGTTTAGAGTTAGGGTTAGGGTTAGGGTTGGTGTTAGGGTTGGGTTTAGTGTTGACGTTAAGGTTAGGGTTAGGGTTAGGGTTAGGGTAGTGGTTAGGGTTAGGGTTAGGGTTAGGTTTAAGGTTAGGGTTAGGGTTAGGGTTAGGTTTGGGGTTAGGGTTAATGTTAGGGTTAGGGTTGGATTTAGTTTTAGTGTCTGGGTTAGGGTTAGGGTTGGGGTTAGGCTTAGGGTTAGGGTTGAGTTATGGTTAGGGGTAGGGTTAGGGTTTGGGTTAGGGTCAGGGTTAGGGTTGTGTTAGGGTTGGGGTAGGGGTTAGGGTTAGGGTTAGGGTTTGTGGTTAGGATTAGGTTTAGTGTTGGGGTTGGGGTTAGGGTTAGGGTTATGGTTAGGGTTAGGGTTGGGGTCAGGGTTAGGGTTAGGTTTACGGTTAGTGTTAGGTTTATGGTTGGGGTTAGGGTTAGTATTAGGTTGAAGGTTGGGGTCGGGGTTA
>NC_139475.1:4182500-4185000 GCF_057233095.1 Heloderma suspectum
GGGTTATGGTTAGGGTTAGGGTTGGGGTCAGGGTTAGGGTTAGGGTTAGGGTTAGGGTTAGTGTTAGGTTTATGGTTGGGGTTAGGGTTAGTATTAGGTTTAAGGTTGGGGTCAGGGTTAGGGTTAGGGTTAGGGTTAGGTTTAGGGTTGGTGTTATTGTTAGGGTTAGGGTTGGGGTTAGGGTTAGCGTTAGGGTTAGGGTTAGAGTTAGGGTTGTGGTTAGGGTTAAGTTTAGGGGCAGGGTTAGGCTTAGGTTAGTGTTACGGTTTGGGTAGGGCTCAGGTTTAGGGTTAGGGTTAGGGTTGGGGATAGGGTTAGGGTTAGGGGTAGGGTTAGGGTTAGGGTTGGGGTCAGGGTTAGGGTAAGGGTTAGTGTTAGGTTTAGGGTTGGGGTTAGGGCTAGGGTTAGGGTTAGGGTTGGGGTTAGGATTAGGTTTAGTGTTGGGTTTGGGGTTAGGGTTAGGGTTAGGGTTAGGGTTGTGGTCAGGGTCAGGGTTAGAGTTCGGGTTAGGTTTAGGGTCGGGGTTAGGGTTGGGGTTAGGGTTAGGGTTAGGGTTAGGGTTGGGGTTAGGGTTGGGGTTAGGGTTAGGGTTGGGGTTAGTGTCGGGGTTAGGGTTCGGGTTGGGGTCAGGGTTAGGGTAAGGGCTAGTGTTAGGTTTAGGGTTGGGGTTAGGGCTAGAGTTAGGGTTAGGGTTGGGGTTAGGATTAGGTTTAGTGTTGGGTTTGGGGTTAGGGTTAGGGTTAGGGTTATGGTTAGGGTTAGGGTTGTGGTCAGGGTCAGGGTTAGGGTTCGGGTTAGGTTTAGTGTCGGGCTTAGGGTTGGGGTTAGGGTTAGGGTTAGGGTTAGGTTTGGGGTTAGGGTTAGGGTTAGGGTTTGGGTTGGATTTAGTTTTAGGGTCTGGGTTAGGGTTAGGGTTGGGGTTAGGATTAGGGTTAGGGTTGAGTTATGGTTAGGGGTAGGGTTAGGGTTTGGGTTAGGGTTAGGGTTACGGTTGTGTTAGGGTTGGGGTAGGGGTTAGGGTTAGGGTTACGGTTGGGGTCAGGTTTAGGGTAAGGGTTAGTGTTAGGTTTAGGGTTGGGGTTAGGGATAGGGTTATGGTTTGTGGTTAGGATTAGGTTTCGTGATGGGGTTGGGGTTAGGGTTAGGGTTAGGGTTATGGTTAGGGTTAGGGTTGGGGTCAGGGTTAGGGTTAGGGTTAGGGTTAGTGTTAGGTTTATGGTTGGGGTTAGGGTTAGTATTAGGTTTAAGGTTGGGGTCGGGGTTAGGGTTAGGGTTAGGGTTAGGGTTGGGGATATGGTTAGGGTTAAGGTTAGGGTTAGGGTTAGGGTTGGGTTAGGGTTGGGTTAGCGTTGGGTGAGGGTTAGGGTTAGGTTTAGTGTTGGGGTTCGGGTTAGGTTTAGTCTTGGGGTTGGGGTTAGGGTAGGGTTAGGGTTAGGGTAGGGTTAGGGTTAGGGTTGGGGTTAGGGTTAGGGTTAGGGTTAGGGTTAGGTTTTGGGTTAGGGTTAGGGTTAGGGGTAGGGTCGGGGTTAGGGTTAGGGTTGGGGTTAGTGTTGGGGTTAGGGTTAGGTTTAGGCTTAGTGTTAGGGTAGTGTTTAGGGTTAGGGTTAGGGTTAGGGTAGGGGTTAGGGTTAGGGTTAGGTTTGGGGTCAGGGTTAGGGTTAGGGTTAGGGTTAGGGTTGGGGTTAGGTTTAGCGTTAGGGTTAGGTTTGGGGTTAGGGTTAGTGTTAGGGTTAGGTTTGGATTTAGGGTTAGGGTCTGGGTTAGGGTTAGGGTTAGGGTTAGGTTTGGGGTTAGGGTTAATGTTAGGGTTAGGGTTGGATTTAGTTTTAGGGTCTGGGTTAGGGTTAGGGTTGGGGTTAGGGTTAGGGTTGAGTTATGGTTAGGGGTAGGGTTAGGGTTTGGGTTAGGGTTAGGGTTAGGGTTGTGTTAGGGTTGGGGTAGGGGTTAGGGTTAGGGTTACGGTTGGGGTCAGGGTTAGGGTAAGGGTTAGTGTTAGGTTTAGGGTTGGGGTTAGGGATAGGGTTAGGGTTTGTGGTTAGGATTTGGTTTAGTGGTGGGGTTGGGGTTAGGGTTAGGTTTATGGTTAGGGTTAGGGTTGGGGTCAGGGTTAGGGTTAGGGTTAGTGTGAGGTTTATGGTTGGGGTTAGGGTTAGGATTAGGTTTAAGGTTGGGGTTGGGGTTAGGGTTAGGGTTAGGGTTAGGGTTGGGGATAGGGTTAGGGTTAAGGTTAGGGTTAGGGTTAGGGTTAGGGTTGGGTTAGGGTTGGGGTAGGGGTAGGGTTAGGGTTAGTGTTGGGGTTCGGGTTAGGTTTAGTGTTGGGGTTGGGGTTAGGGTAGGGTTAGGGATAAGCTTGGGGTTAGGGTTAGGGATAGGGTTGTGGTTAGGGTTAGGGTTAGGGTTTGGGATAGGGTTAGGGTCAGGGTCAGGGTCAGGGTTAGGGTTAGGGTTAGGGTCGGGGTTAGGGTTCGGGTTGGGGTAGAGGTTAGGGTTAGTGTTAGGT
>NC_139475.1:4217500-4220000 GCF_057233095.1 Heloderma suspectum
GGGTTAGGGTTCGGGTTGGGGTAGGGTTTAGGTTTACTGTTAGAGTTAGGGTTGGGTTAAGTTTAGTGTTAGGGTTGGGGTTAGGGTTGGTGTTAGGGTTAGGGTTAGGGTTAGGGTAGTGGTTAGGTTTGGGGTTAGGGTTAGGGTTAGGGTAGGGGTTAGGGTTAGTATTAGGGTTAGGGTTAGGTTTGGGGTTAGGGTTAGTGTTAGGGTAAGGGTTAGGGTTGAGTTATGGTTAGGGATAGGGTTAGGGTTTGGGATAGGGTTGTGGTTAGGGTTAGGGTTAGTGTCATGGTTAGGATTAGGGTAGTGTTAGGGTTCTGGTAGGGGTTAGGTTTAGGTTTAGGGTTAGGGTTGGGGTTAGGGTTGGATTTAGGGTTAGGGTCTGGGTTAGTGTCGGGCTTAGGGTTGGGGTTAGGGTTAGGGTTAGGGTTAGGGTTAGGTTTGGGGTTAGGGTTAGGGTTAGGGTTAGGTTTGGGGTTAGGGTTAATGTTAGGGTTAGGGTTGGATTTAGTTTTAGGGTCTGGGTTAGGGTTAGGGTTGGGGTTAGGGTTAGGGTTGAGTTATGGTTAGAGGTAGGGTTAGGGTTTGGGTTAGGGTTAGGGTTAGGGTTGTGTTAGGGTTGGGGTAGGGGTTAGGGTTAGGGTTACGGTTGGGGTCAGGTTTAGGGTAAGGGTTAGTGTTAGGTTTAGGGTTGGGGTTAGGGATAGGGTTATGGTTTGTGGTTAGTATTAGGTTTCGTGATGGGGTTGGGGTTAGGGTTAGGGTTAGGGTTAGGGTTATGGTTAGGGTTAGGGTTGGGGTCAGGGTTAGGGTTAGGGTTAGGGTTAGTGTTAGGTTTATGGTTGGGTTTAGGGTTAGTATTAGGTTTAAGGTTGGGGTCGGGGTTAGGGTTAGGGTTAGGGTTAGGGTTGGGGATATGGTTAGGGTTAAGGTTAGGGTTAGGGTTAGGGTTGGGTTAGGGTTGGGTTAGGGTTGGGTGAGGGTTAGGGTTAGGTTTAGTGTTGGGGTTCGGGTTAGGTTTAGTCTTGGGGTTGGGGTTAGGGTAGGGTTAGGGTTAGGGTAGGGTTAGGGTTAGGGTTGGGGTTAGGGTTAGGGTTAGGGTTAGGGTTAGGTTTTGGGTTAGGGTTAGGGTTAGGGGTAGGGTCGGGGTTAGGGTTAGGGTTGGGGTTAGTGTTGGGGTTAGGGTTAGGTTTAGGCTTAGTGTTAGGGTAGTGTTTAGGGTTAGGGTTAGGGTTAGGGTAGGGGTTAGGGTTAGGGTTAGGTTTGGGGTCAGGGTTAGGGTTAGGGTTAGGGTTGGGGTTAGGTTTAGCGTTAGGGTTAGGTTTGGGGTTAGGGTTAGTGTTAGGGTTAGGTTTGGATTTAGGGTTAGGGTCTGGGTTAGGGTTAGGGTTAGGGTTAGGTTTGGGGTTAGGGTTAATGTTAGGGTTAGGGTTGGATTTAGTTTTAGGGTCTGGGTTAGGGTTAGGGTTGGGGTTAGGGTTAGGGTTGAGTTATGGTTAGGGGTAGGGTTAGGGTTTGGGTTAGGGTTAGGGTTAGGGTTGTGTTAGGGTTGGGGTAGGGGTTAGGGTTAGGGTTACGGTTGGGGTCAGGGTTAGGGTAAGGGTTAGTGTTAGGTTTAGGGTTGGGGTTAGGGATAGGGTTAGGGTTTGTGGTTAGGATTTGGTTTAGTGGTGGGGTTGGGGTTAGGGTTAGGTTTATGGTTAGGGTTAGGGTTGGGGTCAGGGTTAGGGTTAGGGTTAGTGTTAGGTTTATGGTTGGGGTTAGGGTTAGGATTAGGTTTAAGGTTGGGGTTGGGGTTAGGGTTAGGGTTAGGGTTAGGGTTGGGGATAGGGTTAGGGTTAAGGTTAGGGTTAGGGTTAGGGTTGGGTTAGGGTTGGGGTAGGGGTAGGGTTAGGGTTAGTGTTGGGGTTCGGGTTAGGTTTAGTGTTGGGGTTGGGGTTAGGGTAGGGTTAGGGATAAGCTTGGGGTTAGGGTTAGGGATAGGGTTGTGGTTAGGGTTAGGGTTAGGGTTTGGGATAGGGTTAGGGTCAGGGTCAGGGTCAGGGTTAGGGTTAGGGTTAGGGTCGGGGTTAGGGTTCGGGTTGGGGTAGAGGTTAGGGTTAGTGTTAGGTTAGGGTTGGGTTAAGTTTAGAGTTAGGGTTAGGGTTAGGGTTGGTGTTAGGGTTGGGTTTAGTGTTGACGTTAAGGTTAGGGTTAGGGTTAGGGTTAGGGTAGTGGTTAGGGTTAGGGTTAGGGTTAGGGTTAGGTTTGGGGTTAGGGTTAGGGTTAGGGTTAGGTTTGGGGTTAGGGTTAATGTTAGGGTTAGGGTTGGATTTAGTTTTAGTGTCTGGGTTAGGGTTAGGGTTGGGGTTAGGGTTAGGGTTAGGGTTGAGTTATGGTTAGGGGTTAGGGTCAGGGTCAGGGTCAGGGTTAGGGTTAGGGTTAGGGTCGGGGTTAGGGTTCGGTTTGGGGTAGAGGTTAGGGTTAGTGTTAGGTTAGGGTTGGGTTAAGTTTAGAG
>NC_139475.1:4222500-4225000 GCF_057233095.1 Heloderma suspectum
CAGGGTCAGGGTTAGGGTTAGGGTTAGGGTCGGGGTTAGGGTTCGGGTTGGGGTAGAGGTTCGGTTTAGTGTTAGGGTTAGGGTTGGGTTAAGTTTAGGGTTATGGTTAGGGTTAGGGTTGGTGTTAGGGTTGGGTTTAGTGTTGACGTTAGGGTTAGGGTTAGGGTTAGGGTAGTGTTTAGGGTTAGGGTTAGGGTTAGGTTTGGGGTTAGGGTTAGGTTTAGGGTTAGGGTTAATGTTAGGGTTAGGGTTGGATTTAGTTTTAGGGTCTGGGTTAGGGTTAGGGTTGGGGTTAGGGTTAGGGTTAGGGTTGAGTTATGGTTAGGGGTAGGGTTAGGGTTTGGGTTAGGGTTAGGGTTAGGGTTGTGTTTAGGGTTAAGTTTAGGGGCAGGGTTATGGTTAGGGTAGGGTTAGGGTTGGGGTAGGGGTTAAGTTTAGGGTTAGGGTTAGGTTTGGGGTTAGGGTTAGGGTTAGGGTTAGGTTCAGGGTCAGGGTCAGGGTTAGGATTAGGGTTAGGGTTAGGTTCGGGGTTAGGGTTCGGGTTGGGGTAGGGTTTAGGTTTACTGTTAGAGTTAGGGTTGGGTTAAGTTTAGTGTTAGGGTTGGGGTTAGGGTTGGTGTTAGGGTTAGGGTTAGGGTTAGGGTAGTGGTTAGGTTTGGGGTTAGGGTTAGGGTTAGGGTAGGGGTTAGGGTTAGTATTAGGGTTAGGGTTAGGTTTGGGGTTAGGGTTAGTGTTAGGGTAAGGGTTAGGGTTGAGTTATGGTTAGGGATAGGGTTAGGGTTTGGGATAGGGTTGTGGTTAGGGTTAGGGTTAGTGTCATGGTTAGGATTAGGGTAGTGTTAGGGTTCTGGTAGGGGTTAGGTTTAGGTTTAGGGTTAGGGTTGGGGTTAGGGTTGGATTTAGGGTTAGGGTCTGGGTTAGGGTTAGGGTTAGGGTTGGGGTTAGGGTTAGGGTTAGGGTTGAGTTAGGGTTAGGGTTAGGGTTAGGGTTAGGGTTAGGGTCAGGGTCAGGGTTAGGGTTCGGGTTAGGTTTAGGGTCGGGGTTAGGGTTGGGGTTAGGGTTTGGGTTGTGTTAGGGTTGGTGTTAGTGTTAGGGTTAGGGTTGGGTTAAGTTTAGGGTTAGGGGTAGGGTAGGGTTAGGGTTGGGGTTAGGGTTAGGGTTAGGGTTAGGGTTCGGTTTGGGGTTAGGGTTAGGTTTAGGGTTAGGGTTGGATTTAGGGTTAGGGTCAGGTTTAGGGTTATGGTTACGGTTGGGGTTAGGGTTAAGCTTAGGGTTAGGGTTAGGGTTAGGGTTAGGGTTAGGGTTAGGGTTGTGGTTAGGGTCAGGGTCAGGGTTAGGGTTAGGGTTAGGTTTAGGGTTGGGGTAGGAGTAGGGGTTAGTGTTAGGGTTGGGGTTAGGGTTAGGGTTAGGTTTGGGGTCAGGGTTAGGGTTAGGGTTAGGGTTAGGTTTAGGGTTGGTGTTAGGGTTAGGGTTAGGGTTAGGGTTGGGGTAGGGGTTAGGGTTAGGGTGGGCTTTAGGATTAGGGTTAGGCTTAGGTTTGTGGTTAGGGTCAGGGTCAGGGTTAGGGTTAGGGTTAGGGTTGGGGTAGGGGTTAGGGTTAGGGTTGGGGTTAGGGTTAGGGTTAGGGTTAGGTTTGGGGTCAGGGATAGTGTTAGGGTAAGGGTTAGGGTTGAGTTATGGTTAGGGATAGGGTTAGGGTTTGGGATAGGGTTGTGGTTAGGGTTAGGGTTAGTGTCATGGTTAGGATTAGGGTAGTGTTAGGGTTCTGGTAGGGGTTAGGTTTAGGTTTAGGGTTAGGGTTGGGGTTAGGGTTAGGGTTGGGGTCAGGGTTAGGGTAAGGGTTAGTGTTAGGTTAAGGGTTGGGGTTAGGGTTAGGGTTAGGGTTGGGTTTAGGATTAGGTTTAGTGTTGGGGTTGGGGTTAGGGTTATGGTTAGGGTTGGGGTTGGGGTTAGGGTTAGGGTTAAGGTGAGAGTTAGGTTTAGGGTTGGGTTAGGGTGGGGTTAGGGTTAGGGTTAGGGTTAGGGTTAGGGTTGGGGTTAGGGTTAGGGTGGGGGTTAGTGTTGGGGTTACGGTTAGGTTTAGGCTTAGTGTTAGGGTAGTGTTTAGTGTTAGGGTTAGGGTTAGGGTAGGGGTTAGGGTTAGGGTTAGGGTTTGGGCTGGGGTTCGGGTTAGCGTTAGGGTTAGGGTTAGGGTTGGGGTTAGGGTTAGCGTTAGGGTTAGGTTTGGGTTTAGGGTTAGTGTTAGGGTTAGGGATGGATTTAGGGTTAGTGTCTGGGTTAGGGTTAGGGTTAGGGTTGGGGTTAGGGTTGGGGTTAGGGTTGACTAAGGGTTAGGGTTAGGGTTAGGGTTAGGGTTGGGGTTAGGGTTAGCGTTAGGGTTAGGTTTGGGTTTAGGGTTAGTGTTAGGGTTAGGGATAGATTTAGGGTTAGTGTCTGGGTTAGGGTTAGGGTTAGGGTTGGGGTCAGGGTTAAGATTAGGGTTAGGGTTAGGGTTAGGGTT
>NC_139475.1:4245000-4247500 GCF_057233095.1 Heloderma suspectum
TAGGGTTAGGTTTAGGGTTGGGGTCAGGGTTAGGGTTAGGGTGAGGGTTAGGGTTGGTGTTAGGGTTAGGGTTAGGGTTAGGGTTAATATTAGGGTTAGGGTTAGGGTTAGGGGTGGGTTAGGGTTGGGTTAGGGTTAGGGTTAGGGTTAGGGTTGGTGTTAGGGTTAGGGTTGGGTTAGGGTTAGGGTTAGGGTTGGTTTTAGGGTTAGGGTTGGGGTTAGCGTTGGGGTTAGGGTTAGGTTTAGGCTTAGTGTTAGGGTAGTGTTTAGGGTTAGGGTTAGGGTTAGGGTAGGGGTTAGGGTTAGGGTTAGGGTTTGGGCTGGGGTTAGGGTTAGGGTTAGGGTTGGTGTTAGGCTGAGCGTTAGGGTTCGGTTTGGGGTTAGGGTTAGTGTTAGGGTTGGGTTGGATTTAGGGTTAGGGTCTGGGTTGTGGTTAGGGTTAGGGTTCGGGTTAGGGTTGGGGTTGAGTTAGGGTTAGGGTTAGGGTTAGTGTTAGGGTTAGGGTTAGGATCAGGGTCAGGGTTAGGGTTCGTGTTAGGTTTAGGGTCGGGGTTAGGATTGGGGTTAGGGTTTGGTTTGGGGTTAGGGTTAGGGTTAGGGTAGTGGTTAGGTTTAGGGTTAGGGTTAGGGTTAGGGTAGGGGTTAGGGTTAGTGTTAGGGTTAGGCTTAGGTTTGGGGTTAGGGTTAGGGTTAGGTTTGGGGTTAGGGTTAATGTTAGGGTTAGGGTTGAGTTATGGTTAGGCTTAGGGTTAGGGATAGGGTTCTGGTTAGGGTTAGGGTTAGGGTCATGGTTAGGATTAGGGTAGTGTTAGGGTTGGGGTAGGGGTTAGGTTTAGGTTTAGGGTTAGGGTTGGGGTTAGGGTTAGGGTTAGGGTTGGGGTCAGGGTTAGGGTTAGGGTTGGCGTTAGGGTTAGGGTTAAGGTGAGAGTTAGGGTTAGGGTTGGGTTAGGGTTGGGTTAGGGTTAGGGTTAGGGTTAGGGTTGGCGTTAGGGTTAGGGTGCGGGTTAGTGTTGGGGTTAGGGTTAGGTTTAGGCTTAGTGTTAGGGTAGTGTTTAGTGTTAGGGTTAGGGTTAGGGTAGGGGTTAGGGTTAGGGTTAGGGTTTGGGCTGAAGTTCGGGTTTGGGTTAGGGTTAGGGTTAGGGTTGGGGTTAGGGTTAGCGTTAGGGGTAGGTTTCGGTTTAGGGTTAGTGTTAGGGTTAGGGTTGGATTTAGGGTTAGGGTCTGGGTTAGGGTTAGGGTTAGGGTTAGGGTTGGGGTTAGGGTTAGGGTTAGGGTTGAGTTAGGGTTAGGGTTAGGGTTAGGGTTAGGGTTAGGGTCAGGGTCAGGGTTAGGGTTCGGGTTAGGTTTAGGGTCGGGGTTAGGGTTGGGGTTAGGGTTTGGGTTGTGTTAGGGTTGGTGTTAGTGTTAGGGTTAGGGTTGGGTTAAGTTTAGGGTTAGGGGTAGGGTAGGGTTAGGGTTGGGGTTAGGGTTAGGGTTAGGGTTAGGGTTCGGTTTGGGGTTAGGGTTAGGTTTAGGGTTAGGGTTGGATTTAGGGTTAGGGTCAGGTTTAGGGTTATGGTTACGGTTGGGGTTAGGGTTAGGGTTAAGCTTAGGGTTAGGGTTAGGGTTAGGGTTAGGGTTAGGGTTGTGGTTAGGGTCAGGGTCAGGGTTAGGGTTAGGGTTAGGGTTAGGTTTAGGGTTGGGTAGGAGTAGGGGTTAGGGTTAGGGTTGGGGTTAGGGTTAGGGTTAGGTTTGGGGTCAGGGTTAGGGTTAGGGTTAGGGTTAGGTTTAGGGTTGGTGTTAGGGTTAGGGTTAGGGTTAGGGTTAGGGTTGGGGTAGGGGTTAGGGTTAGGGTGGGCTTTAGGATTAGGGTTAGGGTTAGGTTTGTGGTTAGGGTCAGGGTCAGGGTTAGGGTTAGGGTTAGGGTTGGGGTAGGGGTTAGGGTTAGGGTTGGGGTTAGGGTTAGGGTTAGGGTTAGGTTTGGGGTCAGGGATAGGGTGAGGGTTAGGGTTAGGGTTAAGCTTGGGGTTAGGGTTAGGGTTAGGGTTGTGGTTAGGGTTAGTGTTAGGGTTAGGGTTGGATTAAGGGTTAGGGTCTGGGTTAGGGTTAAGGTTAGGGTTGGATTTAGGGTTAGGGTCTGGGTTAGGGTTAGGGTTAGGGTTAGGGTTAAGCTTGTGGTTAGGGTTAGGGTTAGGGTTAGGGTTGTGGTTAGGGTTAGGGTTAGGGATAGGGATAGGGATAGGGTTAGGGTCAGTGTCAGGGTCAGGGTTAGGGTTAGGGTTAGGGTCGGGGTTAGGGTTCGGGTTGGGGTAGAGGTTAGGTTTAGTGTTAGGGTTAGGGTTGGGTTAAGTTTAGGGTTATGGTTAGGGTTAGGGTTGGTGTTAGGGTTGGGTTTAGTGTTGACGTTAGGGTTAGGGTTAGGGTTAGGGTAGTGTTTAGGGTTAGGGTTAGGGTTAGGTTTGGGGTTAGGGTTAGGTTTAGGGTTAGGGTTAATGTTAGGGTTAGGGTTGGATTTAGTTTT
>NC_139475.1:4260000-4262500 GCF_057233095.1 Heloderma suspectum
GGGTTAGGGTTACGGTTGGGGTCAGGTTTAGGGTAAGGGTTAGTGTTAGGTTTAGGGTTGGGGTTAGGGATAGGGTTAGGGTTTGTGGTTAGGATTAGGTTTAGTGTTGGGGTTGGGGTTAGGGTTAGGGTTATGGTTAGGGTTAGGGTTGGGGTCAGGGTTAGGGTTAGGGTTAGGGTGAGGGTTAGTGTTAGGTTTATGGTTGGGGTTAGGGTTAGTATTAGGTTTAAGGTTGGGGTCAGGGTTAGGGTTAGGGTTAGGGTTAGGTTTAGGGTTGGTGTTAGGGTTAGGGTTAGGGTTGGGGTTAGGGTTAGCGTTAGGGTTAGGGTTAGAGTTAGGGTTGTGGTTAGGGTTAAGTTTAGGGGCAGGGTTAGGGTTAGGTTAGTGTTACGGTTTGGGTAGGGCTCAGGTTTAGGGTTAGGGTTAGGGTTGGGGATAGGGTTAGGGTTAGGGGTAGGGTTAGGGTTAGGGTTAGGGTTGGGGTCAGGGTTAGGGTAAGGGTTAGTGTTAGGTTTAGGGTTGGGGTTAGGGCTAGGGTTAGGGTTAGGGTTGGGGTTAGGATTAGGTTTAGTGTTGGGTTTGGGGTTAGGGTTAGGGTTAGGGTTAGGGTTGTGGTCAGGGTCAGGGTTAGAGTTCGGGTTAGGTTTAGGGTCGGGGTTAGGGTTGGGGTTAGGGTTAGGGTTAGGGTTAGGGTTGGGGTTAGGGTTGGGGTTAGGGTTAGGGTTGGGGTTAGTGTCGGGGTTAGGGTTCGGGTTGGGGTCAGGGTTAGGGTAAGGGCTAGTGTTAGGTTTAGGGTTGGGGTTAGGGCTAGGGTTAGGGTTAGGGTTGGGGTTAGGATTAGGTTTAGTGTTGGGTTTGGGGTTAGGGTTAGGGTTAGGGTTATGGTTAGGGTTAGGGTTGTGGTCAGGGTCAGGGTTTGGGTTCGGGTTAGGTTTAGTGTCGGGCTTAGGGTTGGGGTTAGGGTTAGGGTTAGGGTTAGGGTTAGGTTTGGGGTTAGGGTTAGGGTTAGGGTTAGGTTTGGGGTTAGGGTTAATGTTAGGGTTAGGGTTGGATTTAGTTTTAGGGTCTGGGTTAGGGTTAGGGTTGGGGTTAGGGTTAGGGTTAGGGTTGAGTTATGGTTAGGGGTAGGGTTAGGGTTTGGGTTAGGGTTAGGGTTACGGTTGTGTTAGGGTTGGGGTAGGGGTTAGGGTTAGGGTTACGGTTGGGGTCAGGTTTAGGGTAAGGGTTAGTGTTAGGTTTAGGGTTGGGGTTAGGGATAGGGTTATGGTTTGTGGTTAGGATTAGGTTTCGTGATGGGGTTGGGGTTAGGGTTAGGGTTAGGGTTAGGGTTATGGTTAGGGTTAGGGTTGGGGTCAGGGTTAGGGTTAGGGTTAGGGTTAGTGTTAGGTTTATGGTTGGGGTTAGGGTTAGTATTAGGTTTAAGGTTGGGGTCGGGGTTAGGGTTAGGGTTCGGGTTAGGGTTGGGGATATGGTTAGGGTTAAGGTTAGGGTTAGGGTTAGGGTTGGGTTAGGGTTGGGTTAGCGTTGGGTGAGGGTTAGGGTTAGGTTTAGTGTTGGGGTTCGGGTTAGGTTTAGTCTTGGGGTTGGGGTTAGGGTAGGGTTAGGGTTAGGGTAGGGTTAGGGTTAGGGTTGGGGTTAGGGTTAGGGTTAGGGTTAGGGTTAGGTTTTGGGTTAGGGTTAGGGTTAGGGGTAGGGTCGGGGTTAGGGTTAGGGTTGGGGTTAGTGTTGGGGTTAGGGTTAGGTTTAGGCTTAGTGTTAGGGTAGTGTTTAGGGTTAGGGTTAGGGTTAGGGTAGGGGTTAGGGTTAGGGTTAGGTTTGGGGTCAGGGTTAGGGTTAGGGTTAGGGTTAGGGTTGGGGTTAGGTTTAGCGTTAGGGTTAGGTTTGGGGTTAGGGTTAGTGTTAGGGTTAGGTTTGGATTTAGGGTTAGGGTCTGGGTTAGGGTTAGGGTTAGGGTTAGGTTTGGGGTTAGGGTTAATGTTAGGGTTAGGGTTGGATTTAGTTTTAGGGTCTGGGTTAGGGTTAGGGTTGGGGTTAGGGTTAGGGTTGAGTTATGGTTAGGGGTAGGGTTAGGGTTTGGGTTAGGGTTAGGGTTAGGGTTGTGTTAGGGTTGGGGTAGGGGTTAGGGTTAGGGTTACGGTTGGGGTCAGGGTTAGGGTAAGGGTTAGTGTTAGGTTTAGGGTTGGGGTTAGGGATAGGGTTAGGGTTTGTGGTTAGGATTTGGTTTAGTGGTGGGGTTGGGGTTAGGGTTAGGTTTATGGTTAGGGTTAGGGTTGGGGTCAGGGTTAGGGTTAGGGTTAGTGTTAGGTTTATGGTTGGGGTTAGGGTTAGGATTAGGTTTAAGCTTGGGGTTGGGGTTAGGGTTAGGGTTAGGGTTAGGGTTGGGGATAGGGTTAGGGTTAAGGTTAGGGTTAGGGTTAGGGTTAGGGTTAGGGTTGGGTTAGGGTTGGGGTAGGGGTAGGGTTAGGGTTAGTGTTGGGGTTCGGGTTAGGTTTAGTGTTGG
>NC_139475.1:4265000-4267500 GCF_057233095.1 Heloderma suspectum
AGGGTTAGGTTTAGGGTTAGGGTTAATGGTTAGGGGTAGGGTTAGGGTTTGGGTTAGGGTTAGGGTTAGGGTTGTGTTTAGGGTTAAGTTTAGGGGCAGGGTTATGGTTAGGGTAGGGTTAGGGTTGGGGTAGGGGTTAAGTTTAGGGTTAGGGTTAGGTTTGGGGTTAGGGTTAGGGTTAGGGTTAGGTTCAGGGTCAGGGTCAGGGTTAGGATTAGGGTTAGGGTTAGGTTCGGGGTTAGGGTTCGGGTTGGGGTAGGGTTTAGGTTTACTGTTAGAGTTAGGGTTGGGTTAAGTTTAGTGTTAGGGTTGGGGTTAGGGTTGGTGTTAGGGTTAGGGTTAGGGTTAGGGTAGTGGTTAGGTTTAGGGTTAGGGTTAGGGTTAGGGTAGGGGTTAGGGTTAGTATTAGGGTTAGGGTTAGGTTTGGGGTTAGGGTTAGTGTTAGGGTAAGGGTTAGGGTTGAGTTATGGTTAGGGATAGGGTTAGGGTTTGGGATAGGGTTGTGGTTAAGGTTAGGGTTAGTGTCATGGTTAGGATTAGGGTAGTGTTAGGGTTGGGGTAGGGGTTAGGTTTAGGTTTAGGGTTAGGGTTGGGGTTAGGGTTAGGGTTAGGGTTGGGGTCAGGGTTAGGGTAAGGGTTAGTGTTAGGTTTAGGGTTGGGGTTAGGGTTAGGGTTAGGGTTGGGTTTAGGATTAGGTTTAGTGTTGGGGTTGGGGTTAGGGTTATGGTTAGGGTTGGGGTTGGGGTTAGGGTTAGGGTTAAGGTGAGAGTTAGGTTTAGGGTTGGGTTAGGGTGGGGTTAGGGCTAGGGTTAGGGTTAGGGTTGGGGTTAGGGTTAGGGTGGGGGTTAGTGTTGGGGTTAGGGTTAGGTTTAGGCTTAGTGTTAGGGTAGTGTTTAGTGTTAGGTTTAGGGTTAGGGTAGGGGTTAGGGTTAGGGTTAGGGTTTGGGCTGGGGTTCGGGTTAGCGTTAGGGTTAGGGTTAGGGTTGGGGTTAGGGTTAGCGTTAGGGTTAGGTTTGGGTTTAGGGTTAGTGTTAGGGTTAGGGTTAGGGTTAGGGTTAGGGTTGGGGTTAGGGTTAGGGTGGGGGTTAGTGTTGGGGTTAGGGTTAGGTTTAGGCTTAGTGTTAGGGTAGTGTTTAGTGTTAGGGTTAGGGTTAGGGTAGGGGTTAGGGTTAGGGTTAGGGTTTGGGCTGGGGTTCGGGTTATCGTTAGGGTTAGGGTTAGGGTTGGGGTTAGGGTTAGCGTTAGGGTTAGGTTTGGGTTTAGGGTTAGTGTTAGGGTTAGGGATGGATTTAGGGTTAGTGTCTGGGTTAGGGTTAGGGTTAGGGTTGGGGTCAGGGTTAAGATTAGGGTTAGGGTTAGGGTTAGGGTTAGTGTTAGGGTTAGGGTTGGGTTAAGTTTAGTGTTAGGGTTGGGGTTAGTGTTGGTGTTAGGGTTAGGGTTAGGGTAGTGGTTAGGTTTAGGGTTAGGGTTAGGGTTAGGGTTAGGGTTAGGGTTAGGGTAGGGGTTAGGGTTAGGGTTAGGGTTAGAGTTAGGGTTGTGGTTAGGGTTAAGTTTAGGGGCAGGGTTAGGGTTAGGTTAGTGTTACGGTTTGGGTAGGGCTCAGGTTTAGGGTTAGGGTTAGGGTTGGGGATAGGGTTAGGGTTAGGGTTAGGGTTAGGGTTAGGGTTGGGGTCAGGGTTAGGGTAAGGGTTAGTGTTAGGTTTAGGGTTGGGGTTAGGGCTAGGGTTAGGGTTAGGGTTGGGGTTAGGATTAGGTTTAGTGTTGGGTTTGGGGTTAGGGTTAGGGTTAGGGTTAGGGTTGTGGTCAGGGTCAGGGTTAGGGTTCGCGTTAGGTTTAGGGTCGGGGTTAGGGTTGGGGTTAGGGTTAGGGTTAGGGTTAGGGTTGGGGTTAGGGTTGGGGTTAGGGTTAGGGTTGGGGTTAGGATCGGGGTTAGGGTTCGGGTTGGGGTCAGGGTTAGGGTAAGGGTTAGTGTTAGGTTTAGGGTTGGGGTTAGGGCTAGGGTTAGGGTTAGGGTTGGGGTTAGGATTAGGTTTAGTGTTGGGTTTGGGGTTAGGGTTAGGGTTATGGTTAGGGTTAGGGTTGTGGTCAGGGTCAGGGTTAGGGTTCGGGTTAGGTTTAGTGTCGGGGTTAGGGTTGGGGTTAGGGTTAGGGTTAGGGTTAGGGTTAGGTTTGGGGTTAGGGTTAGGGTTAGGGTTAGGTTTGGGGTTAGGGTTAATGTTAGGGTTAGGGTTGGATTAAGTTTTAGGGTCTGGGTTAGGGTTAGGGTTGGGGTTAGGGTTAGGGTTAGGGTTGAGTTATGGTTAGGGGTAGGGTTAGGGTTTGGGTTAGGGTTAGGGTTAGGGTTGTGTTAGGGTTGGGGTAGGGGTTAGGGTTAGCGTTACGGTTGGGGTCAGGTTTAGGGTAAGGGTTAGTGTTAGGTTTAGGGTTGGGGTTAGGGATAGGGTTATGGTTTGTGGTTAGGATTAGGTTTCGTGTTGGGGTTGGGGTTAGGGTTAGGGTT
>NC_139475.1:4297500-4300000 GCF_057233095.1 Heloderma suspectum
TGTTACGGTTTGGGTAGGGCTCAGGTTTAGGGTTAGGGTTAGGGTTGGGGATAGGGTTAGGGTTAGGGGTAGGGTTAGGGTTAGGGTTGGGGTCAGGGTTAGGGTAAGGGTTAGTGTTAGGTTTAGGGTTGGGGTTAGGGCTAGGGTTAGGGTTAGGGTTGGGGTTAGGATTAGGTTTAGTGTTGGGTTTGGGGTTAGGGTTAGGGTTAGGGTTAGGGTTGTGGTCAGGGTCAGGGTTAGAGTTCGGGTTAGGTTTAGGGTCGGGGTTAGGGTTGGGGTTAGGGTTAGGGTTAGGGTTAGGGTTAGGGTTGGGGTTAGGGTTGGGGTTAGGGTTAGGGTTGGGGTTAGTGTCGGGGTTAGGGTTCGGGTTGGGGTCAGGGTTAGGGTAAGGGTAGTGTTAGGTTTAGGGTTGGGGTTAGGGCTAGGGTTAGGGTTAGGGTTGGGGTTAGGATTAGGTTTAGTGTTGGGTTTGGGGTTAGGGTTAGGGTTAGGGTTATGGTTAGGGTTAGGGTTGTGGTCAGGGTCAGGGTTAGGGTTCGGGTTAGGTTTAGTGTCGGGCTTAGGGTTGGGGTTAGGGTTAGGGTTAGGGTTAGGGTTAGGTTTGGGGTTAGGGTTAGGGTTACGGTTAGGTTTGGGGTTAGGGTTAATGTTAGGGTTAGGGTTGGATTTAGTTTTCGGGTCTGGGTTAGGGTTAGGGTTGGGGTTAGGGTTAGGGTTAGGGTTGAGTTATGGTTAGGGGTAGGGTTAGGGTTTGGGTTAGGGTTAGGGTTACGGTTGTGTTAGGGTTGGGGTAGGGGTTAGGGTTAGGGTTACGGTTGGGGTCAGGTTTAGGGTAAGGGTTAGTGTTAGGTTTAGGGTTGGGGTTAGGGATAGGGTTATGGTTTGTGGTTAGGATTAGGTTTCGTGATGGGGTTGGGGTTAGGGTTAGGGTTAGGGTTATGGTTAGGGTTAGGGTTGGGGTCAGGGTTAGGGTTAGGGTTAGGGTTAGTGTTAGGTTTATGGTTGGGGTTAGGGTTAGTATTAGGTTTAAGGTTGGGGTCGGGGTTAGGGTTAGGGTTAGGGTTAGGGTTGGGGATATGGTTAGGGTTAAGGTTAGGGTTAGGGTTAGGGTTGGGTTAGGGTTGGGTTAGCGTTGGGTGAGGGTTAGGGTTAGGTTTAGTGTTGGGGTTCGGGTTAGGTTTAGTCTTGGGGTTGGGGTTAGGGTAGGGTTAGGGTTAGGGTAGGGTTAGGGTTAGGGTTGGGGTTAGGGTTAGGGTTAGGGTTAGGGTTAGGTTTTGGGTTAGGGTTAGGGTTAGGGGTAGGGTCGGGGTTAGGGTTAGGGTTGGGGTTAGTGTTGGGGTTAGGGTTAGGTTTAGGCTTAGTGTTAGGGTAGTGTTTAGGGTTAGGGTTAGGGTTAGGGTAGGGGTTAGGGTTAGGGTTAGGTTTGGGGTCAGGGTTAGGGTTAGGGTTAGGGTTGGGGTTAGGTTTAGCGTTAGGGTTAGGTTTGGGGTTAGGGTTAGTGTTAGGGTTAGGTTTGGATTTAGGGTTAGGGTCTGGGTTAGGGTTAGGGTTAGGGTTAGGTTTGGGGTTAGGGTTAATGTTAGGGTTAGGGTTGGATTTAGTTTTAGGGTCTGGGTTAGGGTTAGGGTTGGGGTTAGGGTTAGGGTTGAGTTATGGTTAGGGGTAGGGTTAGGGTTTGGGTTAGGGTTAGGGTTAGGGTTGTGTTAGGGTTGGGGTAGGGGTTAGGGTTAGGGTTACGGTTGGGGTCAGGGTTAGGGTAAGGGTTAGTGTTAGGTTTAGGGTTGGGGTTAGGGATAGGGTTAGGGTTTGTGGTTAGGATTTGGTTTAGTGGTGGGGTTGGGGTTAGGGTTAGGTTTATGGTTAGGGTTAGGGTTGGGGTCAGGGTTAGGGTTAGGGTTAGTGTTAGGTTTATGGTTGGGGTTAGGGTTAGGATTAGGTTTAAGGTTGGGGTTGGGGTTAGGGTTAGGGTTAGGGTTAGGGTTGGGGATAGGGTTAGGGTTAAGGTTAGGGTTAGGGTTAGGGTTGGGTTAGGGTTGGGGTAGGGGTAGGGTTAGGGTTAGTGTTGGGGTTCGGGTTAGGTTTAGTGTTGGGGTTGGGGTTAGGGTAGGGTTAGGGATAAGCTTGGGGTTAGGGTTAGGGATAGGGTTGTGGTTAGGGTTAGGGTTAGGGTTTGGGATAGGGTTAGGGTCAGGGTCAGGGTCAGGGTTAGGGTTAGGGTCGGGGTTAGGGTTCGGGTTGGGGTAGAGGTTAGGGTTAGTGTTAGGTTAGGGTTGGGTTAAGTTTAGAGTTAGGGTTAGGGTTAGGGTTGGTGTTAGGGTTGGGTTTAGTGTTGACGTTAAGGTTAGGGTTAGGGTTAGGGTTAGGGTAGTGGTTAGGGTTAGGGTTAGGGTTAGGTTTGGGGTTAGGGTTAGGGTTAGGGTTAGGTTTGGGGTTAGGGTTAATGTTAGGGTTAGGGTTGGATTTAGTTTTAGTGTCTGGGTTAGGGTTAGGGTTGGGGTTA
>NC_139475.1:4332500-4337500 GCF_057233095.1 Heloderma suspectum
GGTTACGGTTGGGGTCAGGTTTAGGGTAAGGGTTAGTGTTAGGTTTAGGGTTGGGGTTAGGGATAGGGTTAGGGTTTGTGGTTAGGATTAGGTTTAGTGTTGGGGTTGGGGTTAGGGTTAGGGTTAGGGTTATGGTTAGGGTTAGGGTTGGGGTCAGGGTTAGGGTTAGGGTTAGGGTTAGGGTTAGTGTTAGGTTTATGGTTGGGGTTAGGGTTAGTATTAGGTTTAAGGTTGGGGTCAGGGTTAGGGTTAGGGTTAGGGTTAGGTTTAGGTTTGGTGTTAGGGTTAGGGTTAGGGTTGGGGTTAGGGTTAGCGTTAGGGTTTGGGTTAGAGTTAGGGTTGTGGTTAGGGTTAAGTTTAGGGGCAGGGTTAGGGTTAGGTTAGTGTTACGGTTTGGGTAGGGCTCAGGTTTAGGGTTAGGGTTAGGGTTGGGGATAGGGTTAGGGTTAGGGGTAGGGTCAGGGTTAGGGTTAGGGTTGTGGTCAGGGTCAGGGTTAGAGTTCGGGTTAGGTTTAGGGTCGGGGTTAGGGTTGGGGTTAGGGTTAGGGTTGGGGTTAGGGTTGGGGTTAGGGTTAGGGTTGGGGTTAGTGTCGGGGTTAGGGTTCGGGTTGGGGTCAGGGTTAGGGTAAGGGCTAGTGTTAGGTTTAGGGTTGGGGTTAGGGCTAGGGTTAGGGTTAGGGTTGGGGTTAGGATTAGGTTTAGTGTTGGGTTTGGGGTCTGGGTTAGGGTTAGGGTTATGGTTAGGGTTAGGGTTGTGGTCAGGGTCAGGGTTAGGGTTCGGGTTAGGTTTAGTGTCGGGCTTAGGGTTGGGGTTAGGGTTAGGGTTAGGGTTAGGGTTAGGTTTGGGGTTAGGGTTAGGGTTAGGGTTAGGTTTGGGGTTAGGGTTAATGTTAGGGTTAGGGTTGGATTTAGTTTTAGGGTCTGGGTTAGGGTTAGGGTTGGGGTTAGGGTTAGGGTTAGGGTTGAGTTATGGTTAGGGGTAGGGTTAGGGTTTGGGTTAGGGTTAGGGTTAGGGTTGTGTTAGGGTTGGGGTAGGGGTTAGGGTTAGGGTTACGGTTGGGGTCAGGTTTAGGGTAAGGGTTAGTGTTAGGTTTAGGGTTGGGGTTAGGGATAGGGTTAGGGTTTGTGGTTAGGATTAGGTTTAGTGTTGGGGTTGGGGTTAGGGTTAGGGTTATGGTTAGGGTTAGGGTTGGGGTCAGGGTTAGGGTTAGGGTTAGGGTTAGGGTTAGTGTTAGGTTTATGGTTGGGGTTAGGGTTAGTATTAGGTTTAAGGTTGGGGTCAGGGTTAGGGTTAGGGTTAGGGTTAGGTTTAGGGTTGGTGTTAGGGTTAGGGTTAGGGTTGGGGTTAGGGTTAGCGTTAGGGTTAGGGTTAGAGTTAGGGTTGTGGTTAGGGTTAAGTTTAGGGGCAGGGTTAGGGTTAGGTTAGTGTTACGGTTTGGGTAGGGCTCAGGTTTAGGGTTAGGGTTAGGGTTGGGGATAGGGTTAGGGTTAGGGGTAGGGTTAGGGTTAGGGTTAGGGTTGGGGTCAGGGTTAGGGTAAGGGTTAGTGTTAGGTTTAGGGTTGGGGTTAGGGCTAGGGTTAGGGTTAGGGTTGGGGTTAGGATTAGGTTTAGTGTTGGGTTTGGGGTTAGGGTTAGGGTTAGGGTTAGGGTTGTGGTCAGGGTCAGGGTTAGAGTTCGGGTTAGGTTTAGGGTCGGGGTTAGGGTTGGGGTTAGGGTTAGGGTTAGGGTTAGGGTTGGGGTTAGGGTTGGGGTTAGGGTTAGGGTTGGGGTTAGTGTCGGGGTTAGGGTTCGGGTTGGGGTCAGGGTTAGGGTAAGGGCTAGTGTTAGGTTTAGGGTTGGGGTTAGGGCTAGGGTTAGGGTTAGGGTTGGGGTTAGGATTAGGTTTAGTGTTGGGTTTGGGGTTAGGGTTAGGGTTAGGGTTATGGTTAGGGTTAGGGTTGTGGTCAGGGTCAGGGTTTGGGTTCGGGTTAGGTTTAGTGTCGGGCTTAGGGTTGGGGTTAGGGTTAGGGTTAGGGTTAGGGTTAGGTTTGGGGTTAGGGTTAGGGTTAGGGTTAGGTTTGGGGTTAGGGTTAATGTTAGGGTTAGGGTTGGATTTAGTTTTAGGGTCTGGGTTAGGGTTAGGGTTGGGGTTAGGGTTAGGGTTAGGGTTGAGTTATGGTTAGGGGTAGGGTTAGGGTTTGGGTTAGGGTTAGGGTTACGGTTGTGTTAGGGTTGGGGTAGGGGTTAGGGTTAGGGTTACGGTTGGGGTCAGGTTTAGGGTAAGGGTTAGTGTTAGGTTTAGGGTTGGGGTTAGGTATAGGGTTATGGTTTGTGGTTAGGATTAGGTTTCGTGATGGGGTTGGGGTTAGGGTTAGGGTTAGGGTTATGGTTAGGGTTAGGGTTGGGGTCAGGGTTAGGGTTAGGGTTAGGGTTAGTGTTAGGTTTATGGTTGGGGTTAGGGTTAGTATTAGGTTTAAGGTTGGGGTCGGGGTTAGGGTTAGGGTTCGGGTTAGGGTTGGGGATATGGTTAGGGTTAAGGTTAGGGTTAGGGTTAGGGTTGGGTTAGGGTTGGGTTAGCGTTGGGTGAGGGTTAGGGTTAGGTTTAGTGTTGGGGTTCGGGTTAGGTTTAGTCTTGGGGTTGGGGTTAGGGTAGGGTTAGGGTTAGGGTAGGGTTAGGGTTAGGGTTGGGGTTAGGGTTAGGGTTAGGGTTAGGGTTAGGTTTTGGGTTAGGGTTAGGGTTAGGGGTAGGGTCGGGGTTAGGGTTAGGGTTGGGGTTAGTGTTGGGGTTAGGGTTAGGTTTAGGCTTAGTGTTAGGGTAGTGTTTAGGGTTAGGGTTAGGGTTAGGGTAGGGGTTAGGGTTAGGGTTAGGTTTGGGGTCAGGGTTAGGGTTAGGGTTAGGGTTAGGGTTGGGGTTAGGTTTAGCGTTAGGGTTAGGTTTGGGGTTAGGGTTAGTGTTAGGGTTAGGTTTGGATTTAGGGTTAGGGTCTGGGTTAGGGTTAGGGTTAGGGTTAGGGTTAGGTTTGGGGTTAGGGTTAATGTTAGGGTTAGGGTTGGATTTAGTTTTAGGGTCTGGGTTAGGGTTAGGGTTGGGGTTAGGGTTAGGGTTGAGTTATGGTTAGGGGTAGGGTTAGGGTTTGGGTTAGGGTTAGGGTTAGGGTTGTGTTAGGGTTGGGGTAGGGGTTAGGGTTAGGGTTACGGTTGGGGTCAGGGTTAGGGTAAGGGTTAGTGTTAGGTTTAGGGTTGGGGTTAGGGTTAGGTTTGGATTTAGGGTTGTGGTTAGGGTCAGGGTCAGGGTTAGGGTTAGGGTTAGGGTTAGGTTTAGGGTTGGGGTAGGAGTAGGGGTTAGGGTTAGGGTTGGGGTTAGGGTTAGGGTTAGGTTTGGGGTCAGGGTTAGGGTTAGGGTTAGGGTTAGGTTTAGGGTTGGTGTTAGGGTTAGGGTTAGGGTTAGGGTTAGGGTTGGGGTAGGGGTTAGGGTTAGGGTGGGCTTTAGGATTAGGGTTAGGGTTAGGTTTGTGGTTAGGGTCAGGGTCAGGGTTAGGGTTAGGGTTAGGGTTAGGGTTGGGGTAGGGGTTAGGGTTAGGGTTGGGGTTAGGGTTAGGGTTAGGGTTAGGTTAGGGTTAAGCTTGGGGTTAGGGTTAGGGTTAGGGTTGTGGTTAGGGTTAGTGTTAGGGTTAGGGTTGGATTAAGGGTTAGGGTCTGGGTTAGGGTTAAGGTTAGGGTTGGATTTAGGGTTAGGGTCTGGGTTAGGGTTAGGGTTAGGGTTAGGGTTAAGCTTGTGGTTAGGGTTAGGGTTAGGGTTAGGGTTAGGGTTGTGGTTAGGGTTAGGGTTAGGGTTAGGGATAGGGATAGGGATAGGGTTAGGGTCAGTGTCAGGGTCAGGGTTAGGGTTAGGGTTAGGGTCGGGGTTAGGGTTCGGGTTGGGGTAGAGGTTAGGTTTAGTGTTAGGGTTAGGGTTAGGTTAAGTTTAGGGTTATGGTTAGGGTTAGGGTTGGTGTTAGGGTTGGGTTTAGTGTTGACGTTAGGGTTAGGGTTAGGGTTAGGGTAGTGTTTAGGGTTAGGGTTAGGGTTAGGTTTGGGGTTAGGGTTAGGTTTAGGGTTAGGGTTAATGGTTAGGGGTAGGGTTTGGGTTAGGGTTAGGGTTAGGGTTGTGTTTAGGGTTAAGTTTAGGGGCAGGGTTATGGTTAGGGTAGGGTTAGGGTTGGGGTAGGGGTTAAGTTTAGGGTTAGGGTTAGGTTTGGGGTTAGGGTTAGGGTTAGGGTTAGGTTCAGGGTCAGGGTCAGGGTTAGGATTAGGGTTAGGGTTAGGTTCGGGGTTAGGGTTCGGGTTGGGGTAGGGTTTAGGTTTACTGTTAGAGTTAGGGTTGGGTTAAGTTTAGTGTTAGGGTTGGGGTTAGGGTTGGTGTTAGGGTTAGGGTTAGGGTTAGGGTAGTGGTTAGGTTTAGGGTTAGGGTTAGGGTTAGGGTAGGGGTTAGGGTTAGTATTAGGGTTAGGGTTAGGTTTGGGGTTAGGGTTAGTGTTAGGGTAAGGGTTAGGGTTGAGTTATGGTTAGGGATAGGGTTAGGGTTTGGGATAGGGTTGTGGTTAAGGTTAGGGTTAGTGTCATGGTTAGGATTAGGGTAGTGTTAGGGTTGGGGTAGGGGTTAGGTTTAGGTTTAGGGTTAGGGTTGGGGTTAGGGTTAGGGTTAGGGTTGGGGTCAGGGTTAGGGTAAGGGTTAGTGTTAGGTTTAGGGTTGGGGTTAGGGATAGGGTTAGGGTTTGTGGTTAGGATTTGGTTTAGTGGTGGGGTTGGGGTTAGGGTTAGGTTTATGGTTAGGGTTAGGGTTGGGGTCAGGGTTAGGGTTAGGGTTAGTGTTAGGTTTATGGTTGGGGTTAGGGTTAGGATTAGGTTTAAGCTTGGGGTTGGGGTTAGGGTTAGGGTTAGGGTTAGGGTTGGGGATAGGGTTAGGGTTAAGGTTAGGGTTAGGGTTAGGGTTAGGGTTGGGTTAGGGTTGGGGTAGGGGTAGGGTTAGGGTTAGTGTTGG
>NC_139475.1:4340000-4342500 GCF_057233095.1 Heloderma suspectum
AGGGTTAGGGTTAGGTTTGGGGTTAGGGTTAGGTTTAGGGTTAGGGTTAATGGTTAGGGGTAGGGTTAGGGTTTGGGTTAGGGTTAGGGTTAGGGTTGTGTTTAGGGTTAAGTTTAGGGGCAGGGTTATGGTTAGGGTAGGGTTAGGGTTGGGGTAGGGGTTAAGTTTAGGGTTAGGGTTAGGTTTGGGGTTAGGGTTAGGGTTAGGGTTAGGTTCAGGGTCAGGGTCAGGGTTAGGATTAGGGTTAGGGTTAGGTTCGGGGTTAGGGTTCGGGTTGGGGTAGGGTTTAGGTTTACTGTTAGAGTTAGGGTTGGGTTAAGTTTAGTGTTAGGGTTGGGGTTAGGGTTGGTGTTAGGGTTAGGGTTAGGGTTAGGGTAGTGGTTAGGTTTAGGGTTAGGGTTAGGGTAGGGGTTAGGGTTAGTATTAGGGTTAGGGTTAGGTTTGGGGTTAGGGTTAGTGTTAGGGTAAGGGTTAGGGTTGAGTTATGGTTAGGGATAGGGTTAGGGTTTGGGATAGGGTTGTGGTTAAGGTTAGGGTTAGTGTCATGGTTAGGATTAGGGTAGTGTTAGGGTTGGGGTAGGGGTTAGGTTTAGGTTTAGGGTTAGGGTTGGGGTTAGGGTTAGGGTTAGGGTTGGGGTCAGGGTTAGGGTAAGGGTTAGTGTTAGGTTTAGGGTTGGGGTAAGGGTTAGGGTTAGGGTTGGGTTTAGGATTAGGTTTAGTGTTGGGGTTGGGGTTAGGGTTATGGTTAGGGTTGGGGTTGGGGTTAGGGTTAGGGTTAAGGTGAGAGTTAGGTTTAGGGTTGGGTTAGGGTGGGGTTAGGGCTAGGGTTAGGGTTAGGGTTAGGGTTGGGGTTAGGGTTAGGGTGGGGGTTAGTGTTGGGGTTAGGGTTAGGTTTAGGCTTAGTGTTAGGGTAGTGTTTAGTGTTAGGTTTAGGGTTAGGGTAGGGGTTAGGGTTAGGGTTAGGGCTTGGGCTGGGGTTCGGGTTAGCGTTAGGGTTAGGGTTAGGGTTGGGGTTAGGGTTAGCGTTAGGGTTAGGTTTGGGTTTAGGGTTAGTGTTAGGGTTAGGGTTAGGGTTAGGGTTAGGGTTGGGGTTAGGGTTAGGGTGGGGGTTAGTGTTGGGGTTAGGGTTAGGTTTAGGCTTAGTGTTAGGGTAGTGTTTAGTGTTAGGGTTAGGGTTAGGGTAGGGGTTAGGGTTAGGGTTAGGGTTTGGGCTGGGGTTCGGGTTATCGTTAGGGTTAGGGTTAGGGTTGGGGTTAGGGTTAGCGTTAGGGTTAGGTTTGGGTTTAGGGTTAGTGTTAGGGTTAGGGATGGATTTAGGGTTAGTGTCTGGGTTAGGGTTAGGGTTAGGGTTGGGGTCAGGGTTAAGATTAGGGTTAGGGTTAGGGTTAGGGTTAGTGTTAGGGTTAGGGTTGGGTTAAGTTTAGTGTTAGGGTTGGGGTTAGTGTTGGTGTTAGGGTTAGGGTTAGGGTAGTGGTTAGGTTTAGGGTTAGGGTTAGGGTTAGGGTTAGGGTTAGGGTTAGGGTAGGGGTTAGGGTTAGGGTTAGGGTTAGAGTTAGGGTTGTGGTTAGGGTTAAGTTTAGGGGCAGGGTTAGGGTTAGGTTAGTGTTACGGTTTGGGTAGGGCTCAGGTTTAGGGTTAGGGTTAGGGTTGGGGATAGGGTTAGGGTTAGGGTTAGGGTTAGGGTTAGGGTTAGGGTTGGGGTCAGGGTTAGGGTAAGGGTTAGTGTTAGGTTTAGGGTTGGGGTTAGGGCTAGGGTTAGGGTTAGGGTTGGGGTTAGGATTAGGTTTAGTGTTGGGTTTGGGGTTAGGGTTAGGGTTAGGGTTAGGGTTGTGGTCAGGGTCAGGGTTAGGGTTCGCGTTAGGTTTAGGGTCGGGGTTAGGGTTGGGGTTAGGGTTAGGGTTAGGGTTAGGGTTGGGGTTAGGGTTGGGGTTAGGGTTAGGGTTGGGGTTAGGATCGGGGTTAGGGTTCGGGTTGGGGTCAGGGTTAGGGTAAGGGTTAGTGTTAGGTTTAGGTTTGGGGTTAGGGCTAGGGTTAGGGTTAGGGTTGGGGTTAGGATTAGGTTTAGTGTTGGGTTTGGGGTTAGGGTTAGGGTTATGGTTAGGGTTAGGGTTGTGGTCAGGGTCAGGGTTAGGGTTCGGGTTAGGTTTAGTGTCGGGGTTAGGGTTGGGGTTAGGGTTAGGGTTAGGGTTAGGGTTAGGTTTGGGGTTAGGGTTAGGGTTAGGGTTAGGTTTGGGGTTAGGGTTAATGTTAGGGTTAGGGTTGGATTAAGTTTTAGGGTCTGGGTTAGGGTTAGGGTTGGGGTTAGGGTTAGGGTTAGGGTTGAGTTATGGTTAGGGGTAGGGTTAGGGTTTGGGTTAGGGTTAGGGTTAGGGTTGTGTTAGGGTTGGGGTAGGGGTTAGGGTTAGCGTTACGGTTGGGGTCAGGTTTAGGGTAAGGGTTAGTGTTAGGTTTAGGGTTGGGGTTAGGGATAGGGTTATGGTTTGTGGTTAGGATTAGGTTT
>NC_139475.1:4347500-4360000 GCF_057233095.1 Heloderma suspectum
GTTAGGGATAAGCTTGGGGTTAGGGTTAGGGATAGGGTTGTGGTTAGGGTTAGGGTTAGGGTTTGGGATAGGGTTAGGGTCAGGGTCAGGGTCAGGGTTAGGGTTAGGGTTAGGGTCGGGGTTAGGGTTCGAGTTGGGGTAGAGGTTAGGGTTAGTGTTAGGTTAGGGTTGGGTTAAGTTTAGAGTTAGGGTTAGGGTTGGTGTTAGGGTTGGGTTTAGTGTTGACGTTAAGGTTAGGGTTAGGGTTAGGGTTAGGGTAGTGGTTAGGGTTAGGGTTAGGGTTAGGTTTGGGGTTAGGGTTAGGGTTAGGGTTAGGTTTGGGGTTAGGGTTAGGGTTAGGGTTAGAGTTAGGGTTGTGGTTAGGGTTAAGTTTAGGGGCAGGGTTAGGGTTAGGTTAGTGTTACGGTTTGGGTAGGGCTCAGGTTTAGGTTTAGGGTTGGGGTTAGGGTTGGGGTTAGGGTTAGGGTTAGGGTTAGGGTTAGGGTTGGGGTTAGGGTTGGGGTTAGGGTTAGTGTAGGGTTAGTGTCGGGGTTAGGGTTCGGGTTGGGGTCAGGGTTAGGGTAAGGGCTAGTGTTAGGTTTAGGGTTGGGGTTAGGGCTAGGGTTAGGGTTAGGGTTGGGGTTAGGATTAGGTTTAGTGTTGGGTTTTGGGTTAGGGTTAGGGTTAGGGTTATTGTTAGGGTTAGGGTTGTGGTCAGGGTCAGGGTTAGGGTTCGGGTTAGGTTTAGTGTCGGGCTTAGGGTTGGGGTTAGGGTTAGGGTTAGGGTTAGGTTTGGGGTTAGGGTTAGGGTTAGGGTTAGGTTTGGGGTTAGGGTTAATGTTAGGGTTAGGGTTGGATTTAGTTTTAGGGTCTGGGTTAGGGTTAGGGTTGGGATTAGGGTTAGGGTTAGGGTTGAGTTATGGTTAGAGGTAGGGTTAGGGTTTGGGTTAGGGTTAGGGTTAGGGTTGTGTTAGGGTTGGGGTAGGGGTTAGGGTTAGGGTTACGGTTGGGGTCAGGTTTAGGGTAAGGGTTAGTGTTAGGTTTAGGGTTGGGGTTAGGGATAGGGTTATGGTTTGTGGTTAGGATTAGGTTTCGTGATGGGGTTGGGGTTAGGGTTAGGGTTAGGGTTATGGTTAGGGTTAGGGTTGGGGTCAGGGTTAGGGTTAGGGTTAGGGTTAGTGTTAGGTTTATGGTTGGGGTTAGGGTTAGTATTAGGTTTAAGGTTGGGGTCGGGGTTAGGGTTAGGGTTAGGGTTAGGGTTGGGGATATGGTTAGGGTTAAGGTTAGGGTTAGTGTTAGGGTTGGGTTAGGGTTGGGTGAGGGTTAGGGTTAGGTTTAGTGTTGGGGTTCGGGTTAGGTTTAGTCTTGGGGTTGGGGTTAGGCTAGGGTTAGGGTTAGGGTAGGGTTAGGGTTAGGGTTGGGGTTAGGGTTAGGGTTAGGGTTAGGGTTAGGTTTTGGGTTAGGGTTAGGGTTAGGGGTAGGGTCGGGGTTAGGGTTAGGGTTGGGGTTAGTGTTGGGGTTAGGGTTAGGTTTAGGCTTAGTGTTAGGGTAGTGTTTAGGGTTAGGGTTAGGGTTAGGGTAGGGGTTAGGGTTAGGGTTATGTTTGGGGTCAGGGTTAGGGTTAGGGTTAGGGTTAGGGTTGGGGTTAGGTTTAGCGTTAGGGTTAGGTTTGGGGATAGGGTTAGTGTTAGGGTTAGGTTTGGATTTAGGGTTAGGGTCTGGGTTAGGGTTAGGGTTAGGTTTGGGGTTAGGGTTAATGGTAGTGTTAGGGTTGGATTTAGTTTTAGGGTCTGGGTTAGGGTTAGGGTTGGGGTTAGGGTTAGGGTTGAATTATGGTTAGGGGTAGGGTTAGGGTTTGGGTTAGGGTTAGGGTTAGGGTTGTGTTAGGGTTGGGGTTAGGGTTGGGGTCAGGGTTAGGGTAAGGGTTAGTGTGAGGTTTAGGGTTGGGGTTAGGGTTAGGGTTAGGGTTGGGTTTAGGATTTGGTTTAGTGTTGGGGTTGGGGTTAGGGTTATGGTTAGGGTTGGGGTTGGGGTTAGGGTTAGGGTTAAGGTGAGAGTTAGGTTTAGGGTTGGGTTAGGGTGGGGTTAGGGTTAGGGTTAGGGTTAGGGTTAGGGTTGGGGTTAGGGTTAGGGTGGGGGTTAGTGTTGGGGTTAGGGTTAGGTTTAGGCTTAGTGTTAGGGTAGTGTTTAGTGTTAGGGTTAGGGTTAGGGTAGGGGTTAGGGTTAGGGTTAGGGTTTGGGCTGGGGTTCGGGTTAGGGTTAGGGTTAGGGTTAGGGTTGGGGTTAGGCTTATCGTTAGGGTTAGGTTTGGGTTTAGGGTTAGTGTTAGTGTTAGGGATGGATTTAGGGTTAGTGTCTCGGTTAGGGTTAGGGTTAGGGTTGGGGTTAGGGTTGGGGTTAGGGTTGACTAAGGGTTAGGGTTAGGGTTAGGGTTAGGGTTAGGGTTAAGGTCAGGGTCAGGGTTAGGGTTCAGGTTAGGTTTAGGGTCGGGGTTAGGGTTGGGGTTAGGGTTTGGGTTGGGTTAGGGTTGGTGTTAGTATTAGGGTTAGGGTTGGGTTAAGTTTAGGGTTAGGGGTAGGGTAGGGTTAGGGTTGGGGTTAGGGTTAGGGATATGGTTAGGGTTCGGTTTGGGGTTAGGGTTAGTGTTAGGGTTAGGGTTGGATTTAGGGTTAGGGTCAGGTTTAGGGATAGGGTTAGGGTTGGGGTTCGGGTTAGGGTTAGGGTTTGGGTTAGGGTTAGGGTTAGGGTTAGGGTTGGGGTTAGGGTTAGCGTTAGGGTTAGGTTTGGGGTTAGGGTTAGTGTTAGGGTTAGGGTTGGATTTAGGGTTAGGGTCTGGGTTAGGGTTAGGGTTAGGGTTGGGGTTAGGGTTAGGGTTAGGGTTGAGTTAGGGTTAGGGTTAGGGTTAGGATTAGGGTTGGGGTTACGGTTCGGGTTGGGGTTACGGTTCAGGTTGGTTATGGTTGGTGTTAGTGTTAGGGTTAGGGTTGGGTTAAGTTTAGGGTTAGGGTTAGGGTAGGGTTAGGGTTGGGGTTAGGGTTAGGGTTAGGGTTAGGGTTAGGTTTGGGGTCAGGTTTAGGGTAAGGGTTAGTGTTAGGTTTAGGGTTGGGGTTACGGTTAGGGTTAGTGTTAGGGTTAGGGTTTGTGGTTAGCATTAGGTTTAGTGTTGGGGTTGGGGTTAGAATAAGGGTTAGGGTTATGGTTAGGGTTAGGGTTGGGGTCAGGGTTAGGGTTAGGGTTAGGGTTAGGGTTGGGGTAGGGGTTAGGGTTAGGGTTGGGGTTAGGGTTAGGGTTAGGGTTAGGGTTAGGTTTGGGGTCAGGGATAGGGTTAGGGTTAGGGTTAGGGTTAAGCTTGGGGTTAGGGTTAGGGTTAGGGTTGTGGTTAGGGTTAGTGTTAGGGTTAGGGTTGGATTAAGGGTTAGGGTCTGGGTTAGGGTTAAGGTTAGGGTTGGATTTAGGGTTAGGGTCTGGGTTAGGGTTAGGGTTAGGGTTAAGCTTGTGGTTAGGGTTAGGGTTAGGGTTAGGGTTGTGGTTAGGGTTAGGGTTAGGGATAGGGATAGGGATAGGGTTAGGGTCAGTGTCAGGGTCAGGGTTAGGGTTAGGGTTAGGGTCGGGGTTAGGGTTCGGGTTGGGGTAGAGGTTAGGTTTAGTGTTAGGGTTAGGGTTGGGTTAAGTTTAGGGTTATGGTTAGGGTTAGGGTTGGTGTTAGGGTTGGGTTTAGTGTTGACGTTAGGGTTAGGGTTAGGGTTAGGGTAGTGTTTAGGGTTAGGGTTAGGGTTAGGTTTGGGGTTAGGGTTAGGTTTAGGGTTAGGGTTAATGTTAGGGTTAGGGTTGGATTTAGTTTTAGGGTCTGGGTTAGGGTTAGGGTTGGGGTTAGGGTTAGGGTTAGGGTTGAGTTATGGTTAGGGGTAGGGTTAGGGTTTGGGTTAGGGTTAGGGTTAGGGTTGTGTTTAGGGTTAAGTTTAGGGGCAGGGTTATGGTTAGGGTAGGGTTAGGGTTGGGGTAGGGGTTAAGTTTAGGGTTAGGGTTAGGTTTGGGGTTAGGGTTAGGGTTAGGGTTAGGTTCAGGGTCAGGGTCAGGGTTAGGATTAGGGTTAGGGTTAGGTTCGGGGTTAGGGTTCGGGTTGGGGTAGGGTTTAGGTTTACTGTTAGAGTTAGGGTTCGGTTAAGTTTAGTGTTAGGGTTGGGGTTAGGGTTGGGGTTACGGTTAGGGTTAGGGTTAGGGTAGTGGTTAGGTTTAGGGTTAGGGTTAGGGTTAGGGTAGGGGTTAGGGTTAGTATTAGGGTTAGGGTTAGGTTTGGGGTTAGGGTTAGTGTTAGGGTAAGGGTTAGGGTTGAGTTATGGTTAGGGATAGGGTTAGGGTTTGGGATAGGGTTGTGGTTAGGGTTAGGGTTAGTGTCATGGTTAGGATTAGGGTAGTGTTAGGGTTGGGGTAGGGGTTAGGTTTAGGTTTAGGGTTAGGGTTGGGGTTAGGGTTAGGGTTGGGGTCAGGGTTAGGGTAAGGGTTAGTGTTAGGTTTAGGGTTGGGGTTAGGGTTAGGGTTAGGGTTGGGTTTAGGATTAGGTTTAGTGTTGGGGTTGGGGTTAGGGTTATGGTTAGGGTTGGGGTTGGGGTTAGGGTTAGGGTTAAGGTGAGAGTTAGGTTTAGGGTTGGGTTAGGGTGGGGTTAGGGTTAGGGTTAGGGTTAGGGTTATGGTTGGGGTTAGGGTTAGGGTGGGGGTTAGTGTTGGGGTTAGGGTTAGGTTTAGGCTTAGTGTTAGGGTAGTGTTTAGTGTTAGGGTTAGGGTTAGGGTAGGGGTTAGGGTTAGGGTTAGGGTTTGGGCTGGGGTTCGGGTTAGCGTTAGGGTTAGGGTTAGGGTTGGGGTTAGGGTTAGCGTTAGGGTTAGGTTTGGGTTTAGGGTTAGTGTTAGGGTTAGGGATGGATTTAGGGTTAGTGTCTGGGTTAGGGTTAGGGTTAGGGTTGGGGTTAGGGTTGGGGTTAGGGTTGACTAAGGGTTAGGGTTAGGGTTAGGGTTAGGGTTGGGGTTAGGGTTAGCGTTAGGGTTAGGTTTGGGTTTAGGGTTAGTGTTAGGGTTAGGGATGGATTTAGGGTTAGTGTCTGGGTTAGGGTTAGGGTTAGGGTTGGGGTCAGGGTTAAGATTAGGGTTAGGGTTAGGGTTAGGGTTAGTGTTAGGGTTAGGGTTGGGTTAAGTTTAGTGTTAGGGTTGGGGTTAGGGTTGGTGTTAGGGTTAGGGTTAGGGTAGTGGTTAGGTTTAGGGTTAGGGTTAGGGTTAGGGTTAGGGTTAGGGTTAGGGTTAGGGTTAGGGTAGGGGTTAGGGTTAGGGTTAGGGTTAGAGTTAGGGTTGTGGTTAGGGTTAAGTTTAGGGGCAGGGTTAGGGTTAGGTTAGTGTTACGGTTTGGGTAGGGCTCAGGTTTAGGGTTAGGGTTAGGGTTGGGGATAGGGTTAGGGTTATGGTTAGGGTTAGGGTTAGGGTTAGGGTTGGGGTCAGGGTTAGGGTAAGGGTTAGTGTTAGGTTTAGGGTTGGGGTTAGGGCTAGGGTTAGGGTTAGGGTTGGGGTTAGGATTAGGTTTAGTGTTGGGTTTGGGGTTAGGGTTAGGGTTAGGGTTAGGGTTGTGGTCAGGGTCAGGGTTAGGGTTCGGGTTAGGTTTAGGGTCGGGGTTAGGGTTGGGGTTAGGGTTAGGGTTAGGGTTAGGGTTGGGGTTAGGGTTAGGGTTGGGGTTAGGATCGGGGTTAGGGTTCGGGTTGGGGTCAGGGTTAGGGTAAGGGTTAGTGTTAGGTTTAGGGTTGGGGTTAGGGCTAGGGTTAGGGTTAGGGTTGGGGTTAGGATTAGGTTTAGTGTTGGTTTTGGGGTTAGGGTTAGGGTTATGGTTAGGGTTAGGGTTGTGGTCAGGGTCAGGGTTAGGGTTCGGGTTAGGTTTAGTGTCGGGGTTAGGGTTGGGGTTAGGGTTAGGGTTAGGGTTAGGTTTGGGGTTAGGGTTAGGGTTAGGGTTAGGTTTGGGTTTAGGGTTAATGTTAGGGTTAGGATTGGATTAAGTTTTAGGGTCTGGGTTAGGGTTAGGGTTGGGGTTAGGGTTAGGGTTAGGGTTGAGTTATGGTTAGGGGTAGGGTTAGGGTTTGGGTTAGGGTTAGGGTTAGGGTTGTGTTAGGGTTGGGGTAGGGGTTAGGGTTAGGGTTACGGTTGGGGTCAGGTTTAGGGTAAGGGTTAGTGTTAGGTTTAGGGTTGGGGTTAGGGATAGGGTTATGGTTTGTGGTTAGGATTAGGTTTCGTGTTGGGGTTGGGGTTAGGGTTAGGGTTATGGTTAGGGTTAGGGTTGGGGTCAGGGTTAGGGTTAGGGTTAGGGTTAGTGTTAGGTTTATGGTTGGGGTTAGGGTTAGTATTAGGTTTAAGGTTGGGGTCGGGGTTAGGGTTAGGGTTAGGGTTGGGGATAGGGTTAGGGTTAAGGTTAGGGTTAGGGTTAGGGTTGGGTTAGGGTTGGGTTAGGGTTAGGGTTAGGTTTAGTGTTGGGGTTCGGGTTAGGTTTAGTCTTGGGGTTGGGGTTAGGGTAGGGTTAGGGTTAGGGTAGGGTTAGGGTTAGGGTTCGAGTTAGGGTTAGGGTTAGGGTTAGGGTTAGGGTTAGGTTTTGGGTTAGGGTTAGGGTTAGGGGTAGGGTTGGGGTTAGGGTTAGGGTTGGGGTTAGTGTTGGGGTTAGGGTTAGGTTTAGGCTTAGTGTTAGGGTAGTGTTTAGGGTTAGGGTTAGGGTTAGGGTAGGGGTTAGGGTTAGGGTTAGGTTTGGGGTCAGGGTTAGGGTTAGGGTTAGGGTTATGGTTGGGGTTAGGTTTAGTGTTAGGGTTAGGTTTGGGGTTAGGGTTAGTGTTAGGGTTAGGGTTGGATTTAGGGTTAGGGTCTGGGTTAGGGTTAGGGTTAGGGTTAGGTTTGGGGTTAGGGTTAATGTTAGGGTTAGGGTTGGATTTAGTTTTAGGGTCTGGGTTAGGGTTAGGGTTGGGGTTAGGGTTAGGGTTGAGTTATGGTTAGGGGTAGGGTTAGGGTTTGGGTTAGGGTTAGGGTTGTGTTAGGGTTGGGGTAGGGGTTAGGGTTAGGGTTACGGTTGGGGTCAGGGTTAGGGTAAGGGTTAGTGTTAGGTTTAGGGTTGGGGTTAGGGATAGGGTTAGGGTTTGTGGTTAGGATTTGGTTTAGTGTTGGGGTTGGGGTTAGGGTTAGGTTTATGGTTAGGGTTAGGGTTGGGGTCAGGGTAGGGTTAGGGTTAGTGTTAGGTTTATGGTTGGGGTTAGGGTTAGGATTAGGTTTAAGGTTGGGGTTGGGGTTAGGGTTAGGGTTAGGGTTAGGGTTAGGGTTGAGGATAGGGTTAGGGTTAAGGTTAGGGTTAGGGTTAGGGTTGGGTTAGGGTTGGGGTAGGGGTAGGGTTAGGGTTAGTGTTGGGGTTCGGGTTAGGTTTAGTGTTGGGGTTGGGGTTAGGGTAGGGTTAGGGATAAGCTTGGGGTTAGGGTTAGGGATAGGGTTGTGGTTAGGGTTAGGGTTAGGGTTTGGGATAGGGTTAGGGTCAGGGTCAGGGTCAGGGTTAGGGTTAGGGTTAGGGTCGGGGTTAGGGTTCGAGTTGGGGTAGAGGTTAGGGTTAGTGTTAGGTTAGGGTTGGGTTAAGTTTAGAGTTAGGGTTAGGGTTGGTGTTAGGGTTGGGTTTAGTGTTGACGTTAAGGTTAGGGTTAGGGTTAGGGTTAGGGTAGTGGTTAGGGTTAGGGTTAGGGTTAGGTTTGGGGTTAGGGTTAGGGTTAGGGTTAGGTTTGGGGTTAGGGTTAGGGTTAGGGTTAGAGTTAGGGTTGTGGTTAGGGTTAAGTTTAGGGGCAGGGTTAGGGTTAGGTTAGTGTTACGGTTTGGGTAGGGCTCAGGTTTAGGTTTAGGGTTGGGGTTAGGGTTGGGGTTAGGGTTAGGGTTAGGGTTAGGGTTAGGGTTGGGGTTAGGGTTGGGGTTAGGGTTAGGGTAGGGTTAGTGTCGGGGTTAGGGTTCGGGTTGGGGTCAGGGTTAGGGTAAGGGCTAGTGTTAGGTTTAGGGTTGGGGTTAGGGCTAGGGTTAGGGTTAGGGTTGGGGTTAGGATTAGGTTTAGTGTTGGGTTTTGGGTTAGGGTTAGGGTTAGGGTTATTGTTAGGGTTAGGGTTGTGGTCAGGGTCAGGGTTAGGGTTCGGGTTAGGTTTAGTGTCGGGCTTAGGGTTGGGGTTAGGGTTAGGGTTAGGGTTAGGTTTGGGGTTAGGGTTAGGGTTAGGGTTAGGTTTGGGGTTAGGGTTAATGTTAGGGTTAGGGTTGGATTTAGTTTTAGGGTCTGGGTTAGGGTTAGGGTTGGGATTAGGGTTAGGGTTAGGGTTGAGTTATGGTTAGAGGTAGGGTTAGGGTTTGGGTTAGGGTTAGGGTTAGGGTTGTGTTAGGGTTGGGGTAGGGGTTAGGGTTAGGGTTACGGTTGGGGTCAGGTTTAGGGTAAGGGTTAGTGTTAGGTTTAGGGTTGGGGTTAGGGATAGGGTTATGGTTTGTGGTTAGGATTAGGTTTCGTGATGGGGTTGGGGTTAGGGTTAGGGTTAGGGTTATGGTTAGGGTTAGGGTTGGGGTCAGGGTTAGGGTTAGGGTTAGGGTTAGTGTTAGGTTTATGGTTGGGGTTAGGGTTAGTATTAGGTTTAAGGTTGGGGTCGGGGTTAGGGTTAGGGTTAGGGTTAGGGTTGGGGATATGGTTAGGGTTAAGGTTAGGGTTAGGGTTAGGGTTGGGTTAGGGTTGGGTGAGGGTTAGGGTTAGGTTTAGTGTTGGGGTTCGGGTTAGGTTTAGTCTTGGGGTTGGGGTTAGGCTAGGGTTAGGGTTAGGGTAGGGTTAGGGTTAGGGTTGGGGTTAGGGTTAGGGTTAGGGTTAGGGTTAGGTTTTGGGTTAGGGTTAGGGTTAGGGGTAGGGTCGGGGTTAGGGTTAGGGTTGGGGTTAGTGTTGGGGTTAGGGTTAGGTTTAGGCTTAGTGTTAGGGTAGTGTTTAGGGTTAGGGTTAGGGTTAGGGTAGGGGTTAGGGTTAGGGTTAGGTTTGGGGTCAGGGTTAGGGTTAGGGTTCGGGTTAGGGTTGGGGTTAGGTTTAGCGTTAGGGTTAGGTTTGGGGATAGGGTTAGTGTTAGGGTTAGGTTTGGATTTAGGGTTAGGGTCTGGGTTAGGGTTAGGGTTAGGTTTGGGGTTAGGGTTAATGGTAGTGTTAGGGTTGGATTTAGTTTTAGGGTCTGGGTTAGGGTTAGGGTTGGGGTTAGGGTTAGGGTTGAATTATGGTTAGGGGTAGGGTTAGGGTTTGGGTTAGGGTTAGGGTTAGGGTTGTGTTAGGGTTGGGGTTAGGGTTGGGGTCAGGGTTAGGGTAAGGGTTAGTGTGAGGTTTAGGGTTGGGGTTAGGGTTAGGGTTAGGGTTGGGTTTAGGATTTGGTTTAGTGTTGGGGTTGGGGTTAGGGTTATGGTTAGGGTTGGGGTTGGGGTTAGGGTTAGGGTTAAGGTGAGAGTTAGGTTTAGGGTTGGGTTAGGGTGGGGTTAGGGTTAGGGTTAGGGTTAGGGTTAGGGTTGGGGTTAGGGTTAGGGTGGGGGTTAGTGTTGGGGTTAGGGTTAGATTTAGGCTTAGTGTTAGGGTAGTGTTTAGTGTTAGGGTTAGGGTTAGGGTAGGGGTTAGGGTTAGGGTTAGGGTTTGGGCTGGGGTTCGGGTTAGGGTTAGGGTTAGGGTTAGGGTTGGGGTTAGGCTTATCGTTAGGGTTAGGTTTGGTTTTAGGGTTAGTGTTAGTGTTAGGGATGGATTTAGGGTTAGTGTCTCGGTTAGGGTTAGGGTTAGGGTTGGGGTTAGGGTTGGGGTTAGGGTTGACTAAGGGTTAGGGTTAGGGTTAGGGTTAGGGTTAGGGTTAGGGTTAAGGTCAGGGTCAGGGTTAGGGTTCAGGTTAGGTTTAGGGTCGGGGTTAGGGTTGGGGTTAGGGTTTGGGTTGGGTTAGGGTTGGTGTTAGTATTAGGGTTAGGGTTGGGTTAAGTTTAGGGTTAGGGGTAGGGTAGGGTTAGGGTTGGGGTTAGGGTTAGGGATATGGTTAGGGTTCGGTTTGGGGTTAGGGTTAGTGTTAGGGTTAGGGTTGGATTTAGGGTTAGGGTCAGGTTTAGGGATAGGGTTAGGGTTGGGGTTCGGGTTAGGGTTAGGGTTTGGGTTAGGGTTAGGGTTAGGGTTAGGGTTGGGGTTAGGGTTAGCGTTAGGGTTAGGTTTGGGGTTAGGGTTAGTGTTAGGGTTAGGGTTGGATTTAGGGTTAGGGTCTGGGTTAGGGTTAGGGTTAGGGTTAGGGTTGGGGTTAGGGTTAGGGTTAGGGTTGAGTTAGGGTTAGGGTTAGGGTTAGGATTAGGGTTGGGGTTACGGTTCGGGTTGGGGTTACGGTTCAGGTTGGTTATGGTTGGTGTTAGTGTTAGGGTTAGGGTTGGGTTAAGTTTAGGGTTAGGGTTAGGGTAGGGTTAGGGTTGGGGTTAGGGTTAGGGTTAGGGTTAGGGTTAGGTTTGGGGTCAGGGTTAGGGTAAGGGTTAGTGTTAGGTTTAGGGTTGGGGTTACGGTTAGGGTTAGTGTTAGGGTTAGGGTTTGTGGTTAGCATTAGGTTTAGTGTTGGGGTTGGGGTTAGAATAAGGGTTAGGGTTATGGTTAGGGTTAGGGTTGGGGTCAGGGTTAGGGTTAGGGTTAGGGTTAGGGTTGGGGTAGGGGTTAGGGTTAGGGTTGGGGTTAGGGTTAGGGTTAGGGTTAGGTTTGGGGTCAGGGATAGGGTTAGGGTTAGGGTTAGGGTTAAGCTTGGGGTTAGGGTTAGGGTTAGGGTTGTGGTTAGGGTTAGTGTTAGGGTTAGGGTTGGATTAAGGGTTAGGGTCTGGGTTAGGGTTAAGGTTAGGGTTGGATTTAGGGTTAGGGTCTGGGTTAGGGTTAGGGTTAGGGTTAAGCTTGTGGTTAGGGTTAGGGTTAGGGTTAGGGTTGTGGTTAGGGTTAGGGTTAGGGATAGGGATAGGGATAGGGATAGGGTTAGGGTCAGTGTCAGGGTCAGGGTTAGGGTTAGGGTTAGGGTCGGGGTTAGGGTTCGGGTTGGGGTAGAGGTTAGGTTTAGTGTTAGGGTTAGGGTTGGGTTAAGTTTAGGGTTATGGTTAGGGTTAGGGTTGGTGTTAGGGTTGGGTTTAGTGTTGACGTTAGGGTTAGGGTTAGGGTTAGGGTAGTGTTTAGGGTTAGGGTTAGGGTTAGGTTTGGGGTTAGGGTTAGGTTTAGGGTTAGGGTTAATGTTAGGGTTAGGGTTGGATTTAGTTTTAGGGTCTGGGTTAGGGTTAGGGTTGGGGTTAGGGTTAGGGTTAGGGTTGAGTTATGGTTAGGGGTAGGGTTAGGGTTTGGGTTAGGGTTAGGGTTAGGGTTGTGTTTAGGGTTAAGTTTAGGGGCAGGGTTATGGTTAGGGTAGGGTTAGGGTTGGGGTAGGGGTTAAGTTTAGGGTTAGGGTTAGGTTTGGGGTTAGGGTTAGGGTTAGGGTTAGGTTCAGGGTCAGGGTCAGGGTTAGGATTAGGGTTAGGGTTAGGTTCGGGGTTAGGGTTCGGGTTGGGGTAGGGTTTAGGTTTACTGTTAGAGTTAGGGTTGGGTTAAGTTTAGTGTTAGGGTTGGGGTTAGGGTTGGGGTTACGGTTAGGGTTAGGGTTAGGGTAGTGGTTAGGTTTAGGGTTAGGGTTAGGGTTAGGGTAGGGGTTAGGGTTAGTATTAGGGTTAGGGTTAGGTTTGGGGTTAGGGTTAGTGTTAGGGTAAGGGTTAGGGTTGAGTTATGGTTAGGGATAGGGTTAGGGTTTGGGATAGGGTTGTGGTTAGGGTTAGGGTTAGTGTCATGGTTAGGATTAGGGTAGTGTTAGGGTTGGGGTAGGGGTTAGGTTTAGGTTTAGGGTTAGGGTTGGGGTTAGGGTTAGGGTTGGGGTCAGGGTTAGGGTAAGGGTTAGTGTTAGGTTTAGGGTTGGGGTTAGGGTTAGGGTTAGGGTTGGGTTTAGGATTAGGTTTAGTGTTGGGGTTGGGGTTAGGGTTATGGTTAGGGTTGGGGTTGGGGTTAGGGTTAGGGTTAAGGTGAGAGTTAGGTTTAGGGTTGGGTTAGGGTGGGGTTAGGGTTAGGGTTAGGGTTAGGGTTAGGGTTGGGGTTAGGGTTAGGGTGGGGGTTAGTGTTGGGGTTAGGGTTAGGTTTAGGCTTAGTGTTAGGGTAGTGTTTAGTGTTAGGGTTAGGGTTAGGGTAGGGGTTAGGGTTAGGGTTAGGGTTTGGGCTGGGGTTCGGGTTAGCGTTAGGGTTAGGGTTAGGGTTGGGGTTAGGGTTAGCGTTAGGGTTAGGTTTGGGTTTAGGGTTAGTGTTAGGGTTAGGGATGGATTTAGGGTTAGTGTCTGGGTTAGGGTTAGGGTTAGGGTTGGGGTTAGGGTTGGGGTTAGGGTTGACTAAGGGTTAGGGTTAGGGTTAGGGTTAGGGTTGGGTTAAGTTTAGTGTTAGGGTTGGGGTTAGGGTTGGTGTTAGGGTTAGGGTTAGGGTA
>NC_139475.1:4382500-4392500 GCF_057233095.1 Heloderma suspectum
GGTTAGGGTCTGCGTTAGGGTTAGGGTTAGGGTTAGGTTTGGGGTTAGGGTTAGTGTTAGGGTAAGGGTTAGGGTTGAGTTATGGTTAGGGATAGGGTTAGGGTTTGGGATAGGGTTGTGGTTAGGGTTAGGGTTAGTGTCATGGTTAGGATTAGGGTAGTGTTAGGGTTGGGGTAGGGGTTAGGTTTAGGTTTAGGGTTAGGGTTGGGGTTAGGGTTAGGGTTAGGGTTGGGGTCAGGGTTAGGGTAAGGGTTAGTGTTAGGTTTAGGGTTGGGGTTAGGGTTAGGGTTAGGGTTGGGTTTAGGATTAGGTTTAGTGTTGGGGTTGGGGTTAGGGTTATGGTTAGGGTTGGGGTTGGGGTTAGGGTTAGGGTTAAGGTGAGAGTTAGGTTTAGGGTTGGGTTAGGGTGGGGTTAGGGTTAGGGTTAGGGTTAGGGTTAGGGTTGGGGTTAGGGTTAGGGTGGGGGTTAGTGTTGGGGTTAGGGTTAGGTTTAGGCTTAGTGTTAGGGTAGTGTTTAGTGTTAGGGTTAGGGTTAGGGTAGGGGTTAGGGTTAGGGTTAGGGTTTGGGCTGGGGTTCGGGTTAGGGTTAGGGTTAGGGTTAGGGTTAGGGTTGGGGTTAGGGTTAGCGTTAGGGTTAGGTTTGGGTTTAGGGTTAGTGTTAGGGTTAGGGATGGATTTAGGGTTAGTGTCTGGGTTAGGGATAGGGTTAGGGTTGGGGTTAGGGTTGGGGTTAGGGTTGACTAAGGGTTAGGGTTAGGGTTAGGGTTAGGGTTGGGGTTAGGGTTAGCGTTAGGGTTAGGTTTGGGTTTAGGGTTAGTGTTAGGGTTAGGGATGGATTTAGGGTTAGTGTCTGGGTTAGGGTTAGGGTTAGGGTTGGGGTCAGGGTTAAGATTAGGGTTAGGGTTAGGGTTAGGGTTAGTGTAAGGGTTAGGGTTGGGTTAAGTTTAGTGTTAGGGTTGGGGTTAGGGTTGGTGTTAGGGTTAGGGTTAGGGTTAGGGTAGTGGTTAGGTTTAGGGTTAGGGTTAGGGTTAGGGTTAGGGTTAGGGTAGGGGTTAGGGTTAGGGTTAGGGTTAGAGTTAGGGTTGTGGTTAGGGTTAAGTTTAGGGGCAGGGTTAGGGTTAGGTTAGTGTTACGGTTTGGGTAGGGCTCAGGTTTAGGTTTAGGGTTGGGGTTAGGGTTGGGGTTAGGGTTAGGGTTAGGGTTAGGGTTCGGGTTAGGGTTGGGGTTAGGGTTAGGGTAGGGTTAGTGTCGGGGTTAGGGTTCGGGTTGGTGTCAGGGTCAGGGTAAGGGCTAGTGTTAGGTTTAGGGTTGGGGTTAGGGCTAGGGTTAGGGTTAGGGTTGGGGTTAGGATTAGGTTTAGTGTTGGGTTTGGGGTTAGGGTTAGGGTTAGGGTTATGGTTAGGGTTAGGGTTGTGGTCAGGGTCAGGGTTAGGGTTCGGGTTAGGTTTAGTGTCGGGCTTAGGGTTGGGGTTAGGGTTAGGGTTAGGGTTAGGGTTAGGTTTGGGGTTAGGGTTAGGGTTAGGGTTAGGTTTGCGGTTAGGGTTAATGTTAGGGTTAGGGCTGGATTTAGTTTTAGGGTCTGGGTTAGGGTTAGGGTTGGGATTAGGGTTAGGGTTAGGGTTGAGTTATGGTTAGAGGTAGGGTTAGGGTTTGGGTTAGGGTTAGGGTTAGGGTTGTGTTAGGGTTGGGGTAGGGGTTAGGGTTAGGGTTACGGTTGGGGTCAGGTTTAGGGTAAGGGTTAGTGTTAGGTTTAGGGTTGGGGTTAGGGATAGGGTTATGGTTTGTGGTTAGGATTAGGTTTCGTGATGGGGTTGGGGTTAGGGTTAGGGTTAGGGTTATGGTTAGGGTTAGGGTTGGGGTCAGGGTTAGGGTTAGGGTTAGGGTTAGGGTTAGTGTTAGGTTTATGGTTGGGGTTAGGGTTAGTATTAGGTTTAAGGTTGGGGTCGGGGTTAGGGTTAGGGTTAGGGTTAGGGTTGGGGATATGGTTAGTTTTAAGGTTAGGGGTAGGGTTAGGGTTTGGGTTAGGGTTAGGGTTAGGGTTGTGTTAGGGTTGGGGTAGGGGTTAGGGTTAGGGTTACGGTTGGGGTCAGGTTTAGGGTAAGGGTTAGTGTTAGGTTTAGGGTTGGGGTTAGGGATAGGGTTATGGTTTGTGGTTAGGATTAGGTTTCGTGATGGGGTTGGGGTTAGGGTTAGGGTTATGGTTATGGTTAGGGTTAGGGTTGGGGTCAGGGTTAGGGTTAGGGTTAGGGTTAGGGTTAGTGTTAGGTTTATGGTTGGGGTTAGGGTTAGTATTAGGTTTAAGGTTGGGGTCGGGGTTAGGGTTAGGGTTAGGGTTAGGGTTGGGGATATGGTTAGGGTTAAGGTTAGGGTTAGGGTTAGGGTTGGGTTAGGGTTGGGTTAGGGTTGGGTGAGGGTTAGGGTTAGGTTTAGTGTTGGGGTTCGGGTTAGGTTTAGTCTTGAGGTTGGGGTTAGGGTAGGGTTAGGGTTAGGGTAGGGTTAGGGTTAGGGTTGGGGTTAGGGTTAGGGTTAGGGTTAGGGTTAGGTTTTGGGTTAGGGTTAGGGTTAGGGGTAGGGTCGGGGTTAGGGTTAGGGTTGGGGTTAGTGTTGGGGTTAGGGTTAGGTTTAGGCTTAGTGTTAGGGTAGTGTTTAGGGTTAGGGTTAGGGTTAGGGTAGGGGTTAGGGTTAGGGTTAGGTTTGGGGTCAGGGTTAGGGTTAGGGTTAGGGTTAGGGTTGGGGTTAGGTTTAGCGTTAGGGTTAGGTTTGGGGATAGGGTTAGTGTTAGGGTTAGGTTTGGATTTAGGGTTAGGGTCTGGGTTAGGGTTAGGGTTAGGTTTGGGGTTAGGGTTAATGTTAGTGTTAGGGTTGGATTTAGTTTTAGGGTCTGGGTTAGGGTTAGGGTTGGGGTTAGGGTTAGGGTTGAATTATGGTTAGGGGTAGGGTTAGGGTTTGGGTTAGGGTTAGGGTTAGGGTTGTGTTAGGGTTGGGGTTAGGGTTGGGGTCAGGGTTAGGGTAAGGGTTAGTGTTAGGTTTAGGGTTGGGGTTAGGGTTAGGGTTAGGGTTGGGTTTAGGATTAGGTTTAGTGTTGGGGTTGGGGTTAGGGTTATGGTTAGGGTTGGGGTTGGGGTTAGGGTTAGGGTTAAGGTGAGAGTTAGGTTTAGGGTTGGGTTAGGGTGGGGTTAGGGTTAGGGTTAGGGTTAGGGTTAGGGTTAGGGTTGGGGTTAGGGTTAGGGTGGGGGTTAGTGTTGGGGTTAGGGTTAGGTTTAGGCTTAGTGTTAGGGTAGTGTTTAGTGTTAGGGTTAGGGTTAGGGTAGGGGTTAGGGTTAGGGTTAGGGTTTGGGCTGGGGTTCGGGTTAGGGTTAGGGTTAGGGTTAGGGTTGGGGTTAGGGTTAGCGTTAGGGTTAGGTTTGGGTTTAGGGTTAGTGTTAGGGTTAGGGATGGATTTAGGGTTAGTGTCTCGGTTAGGGTTAGGGTTAGGGTTGGGGTTAGGGTTGGGGTTAGGGTTGACTAAGGGTTAGGGTTAGGGTTAGGGTTAGGGTTAGGGTTAAGGTCAGGGTCAGGGTTAGGGTTCAGGTTAGGTTTAGGGTCGGGGTTAGGGTTGGGGTTAGGGTTTGGGTTGGGTTAGGGTTGGTGTTAGTATTAGGGTTAGGGTTGGGTTAAGTTTAGGGTTAGGGGTAGGGTAGGGTTAGGGTTGGGGTTAGGGTTAGGGATATGGTTAGGGTTCGGTTTGGGGTTAGGGTTAGTGTTAGGGTTAGGGTTGGATTTAGGGTTAGGGTCAGGTTTAGGGATAGGGTTAGGGTTGGGGTTCGGGTTAGGGTTAGGGTTTGGGTTAGGGTTAGGGTTAGGGTTAGGGTTGGGGTTAGGGTTAGCGTTAGGGTTAGGTTTGGGGTTAGGGTTAGTGTTAGGGTTAGGGTTGGATTTAGGGTTAGGGTCTGGGTTAAGGTTAGGGTTAGGGTTGGGGTTAGGGTTAGGGTTAGGGTTGAGTTAGGGTTAGGGTTAGGGTTAGGGTTAGGATTAGGGTTGGGGTTACGGTTCGGGTTGGGGTTACGGTTCAGGTTGGTTATGGTTGGTGTTAGTGTTAGGGTTAGGGTTGGGTTAAGTTTAGGGTTAGGGTTAGGGTAGGGTTAGGGTTGGGGTTAGGGTTAGGGTTAGGGTTAGGGTTAGGTTTGGGGTCAGGGTTAGGGTAAGGGTTAGTGTTAGGTTTAGGGTTGGGGTAACGGTTAGGGTTAGTGTTAGGGTTAGGGTTTGTGGTTAGCATTAGGTTTAGTGTTGGGGTTGGGGTTAGGGTTAGGGTTAGGGTTAGGGTTAGGGTTGGGGTTAGGGTTAGGGTTAGGGTTAGGGTTAGGGTTGGGTTAGGGTTAGGGTTAGTTTTAGGGTTAGGGTTGGGGTTAGGGTTAGGGTTGGGGTTAGTGTTGGGGTTAGGGTTAGGTTTAGGCTGAGTGTTAGGGTAGTGTTTAGGGTTAGGGTTAGGGTTAGGGTTAGGGTAGGGGTTAGGGTTAGGGTTAGAGTTTTGGTTGGGGCTAGGGTTAGGGTTGGGGTTAGGTTTAGGGTTAGGGTTAGGTTTGGGGTTAGGGTTAGTGTTAGGTTTCGGCTTGGATTTAGGGTTAGGGTCTGGGTTAGGGTTAGGGTTAGGGGTGGGGTTAGGGTTAGGGTTGAGTTAGGGTTAGGGTTAGGGTTAGGGTTAGGGTTAGGGTCAGGGTCAGGGTCAGGGTTAGGGTTCGGGTTAGGTTTAGGGTCGGGGTTAGGGTTGGGGTTAGGTTTCGGGTTGGGGTTAGGGTTAGGGTTAGTGTTAGTGATAGGGTTAGGGTTGTGGTTAGGGTTAGGGTTAGGGTTACGGTTAGGGTCAGCGTCAGGGTCAGGGTTAAGATTAGGGTTAGGGTTAGGGTTAGTGTTAGGGTTAGGGTTGGGTTAAGTTTAGTGTTAGGGTTGGGGTTAGGGTTGGTGTTAGGGTTAGGGTTAGGGTTAGGGTAGTGGTTAGGTTTAGGGTTAGGGTTAGGGTTAGGGTTAGGGTTAGGGTAGGGGTTAGGGTTAGGGTTAGGGTTAGAGTTAGGGTTGTGGTTAGGGTTAAGTTTAGGGGCAGGGTTAGGGTTAGGTTAGTGTTACGGTTTGGGTAGGGCTCAGGTTTAGGGTTAGGGTTAGGGTTGGGGATAGGGTTAGGGTTAGGGGTAGGGTTAGGGTTAGGGTTAGGGTTGGGGTCAGGGTTAGGGTAAGGGTTAGTGTTAGGTTTAGGGTTGGGGTTAGGGCTAGGGTTAGGGTTAGGGTTGGGGTTAGGATTAGGTTTAGTGTTGGGTTTGGGGTTAGGGTTAGGGTTAGGGTTAGGGTTGTGGTCAGGGTCAGGGTTAGGGTTCGGGTTAGGTTTAGGGTCGGGGTTAGGGTTGGGGTTAGGGTTAGGGTTAGGGTTAGGGTTAGGGTTGGGGTTAGGGTTGGGGTTAGGGTTAGGGTTGGGGTTAGGATCGGGGTTAGGGTTCGGGTTGGGGTCAGGGTTAGGGTAAGGGTTAGTGTTAGGTTTAGGGTTGGAGTTAGGGCTAGGGTTAGGGTTAGGGTTGGGGTTAGGATTAGGTTTAGTGTTGGGTTTGGGGTTAGGGTTAGGGTTATGGTTAGGGTTAGGGTTGTGGTCAGGGTCAGGGTTAGGGTTCAGGTTAGGTTTAGTGTCGGGGTTAGGGTTGGGGTTAGGGTTAGGGTTAGGGTTAGGGTTAGGGTTAGGTTTGGGGTTAGGGTTAGGGTTAGGTTTGGGTTTAGGGTTAATGTTAGGGTTAGGGTTGGATTAAGTTTTAGGGTCTGGGTTAGGGTTAGGGTTGGGGTTAGGGTTAGGGTTAGGGTTGAGTTATGGTTAGGGGTAGGGTTAGGGTTTGGGTTAGGGTTAGGGTTAGGGTTGTGTTAGGGTTGGGGTAGGGGTTAGGGTTAGGGTTACGGTTGGGGTCAGGTTTGGGGTAAGGGTTAGTGTTAGGTTTAGGGTTGGGGTTAGGGATAGGGTTATGGTTTGTGGTTAGGATTAGGTTTCGTGTTGGGGTTGGGGTTAGGGTTAGGGTTATGGTTAGGGTTAGGGTTGGGGTCAGGGTTAGGGTTAGGTTTAGGGTTAGAGTTAGGTTTGTGGTTGGGGTTAGGGTTAGTATTAGGTTTAAGGTTGGGGTCGGGGTTAGGGTTAGGGTTAGGGTTAGGGTTGGGGATAGGGTTAGGGTTAAGGTTAGGGTTAGGGTTAGGGTTGGGTTAGGGTTGGGTTAGGGTTAGGGTTAGGTTTAGTGTTGGGGTTCGGGTTAGGTTTAGTCTTGGGGTTGGGGTTAGGGTAGGGTTAGGGTTAGGGTAGGGTTAGGGTTAGGGTTGGAGTTAGGGTTAGGGTTAGGGTTAGGGTTAGGTTTTGGGTTAGGGTTAGGGTTAGGGGTAGGGTCGGGTTTAGGGTTAGGGTTGGGGTTAGTGTTGGGGTTAGGGTTAGGTTTAGGCTTAGTGTTAGGGTAGTGTTTAGGGTTAGGGTTAGGGTTAGGGTAGGGGTTAGGGTTAGGGTTAGGTTTGGGGTCAGGGTTAGGGATAGGGTTAGGGTTAGGGTTGGGGTTATGTTTAGCGTTAGGGTTAGGTTTGGGGTTAGGGTTAGTGTTAGGGTTAGGGTTGGATTTAGGGTTAGGGTCTGGGTTAGGGTTAGGGTTAGGGTTAGGTTTGGGGTTAGGGTTAATGTTAGGGTTAGGGTTGGATTTAGTTTTAGGGTCTGGGTTAGGGTTAGGGTTGGGGTTAGGGTTAGGGTTGAGTCATGGTTAGGGGTAGGGTTAGGGTTTGGGTTAGGGTTAGGGTTAGGGTTGTGTTAGGGTTGGGGTAGGGGTTAGGGTTAGGGTTACGGTTGGGGTCAGGGTTAGGGTAAGGGTTAGTGTTAGGTTTAGGGTTGGGGTTAGGGATAGGGTTAGGGTTTGTGGTTAGGATTTGTTTTAGTGTTGGGGTTGGGGTTAGGGTTAGGTTTATGGTTAGGTTTAGGGTTGGGGTCAGGGTAGGGTTAGTGTTAGTGTTAGGTTTATGGTTGGGGTTAGGGTTAGGATTAGGTTTAAGGTTGGGGTTGGGGTTACGGTTAGGGTTAGGGTTAGGGTTAGGGTTGAGGATAGGGTTAGGGTTAAGGTTAGGGTTAGGGTTAGGGTTGGGTTAGGGTTGGGGTAGGGGTAGGGTTAGGGTTAGTGTTGGGGTTCGGGTTAGGTTTAGTGTTGGGGTTGGGGTTAGGGTAGGGTTAGGGATAAGCTTGGGGTTAGGGTTAGGGATAGGGTTGTGGTTAGGGTTAGGGTTAGGGTTTGGGATAGGGTTAGGGTCAGGGTCAGGGTCAGGGTTAGGGTTAGGGTTAGGGTCGGGGTTAGGGTTCGGGTTGGGGTAGAGGTTAGGGTTAGTGTTAGGTTAGGGTTGGGTTAAGTTTAGGGTTAGGGTTAGGGTTAGGGTTGGTGTTAGGGTTGGGTTTAGTGTTGACGTTAAGGTTATGGTTAGGGTTAGGGTTAGGGTAGTGGTTAGGGTTAGGGTTAGGGTTAGGTTTGGGGTTAGGGTTAGGGTTAGGGTTAGGTTTGGGGTTAGGGTTAATGTTAGGGTTAGGGTTGGATTTAGTTTTAGGGTCTGGGTTAGGGTTAGGGTTGGGGTTAGGGTTAGGGTTAGGGTTGAGTTATGGTTAGGGGTAGGGTTAGGGTTTGGGTTAGGGTTAGGGTTAGGGTTGTGTTAGGGTTGGGGTAGGGGTTAGGGTTAGGGTTACGGTTGGGGTCAGGTTTAGGGTAAGGGTTAGTGTTAGGTTTAGGGTTGGGGTTAGGGATAGGGTTAGGGTTTGTGGTTAGGATTAGGTTTAGTGTTGGGGTTGGGGTTAGGGTTAGGGTTATGGTTAGGGTTAGGGTTGGGGTCAGGGTTAGGGTTAGGGTTAGGGTTAGGGTTAGTGTTAGGTTTATGGTTGGGGTTAGGGTTAGTATTAGGTTTAAGGTTGGGGTCAGGGTTAGGGTTAGGGTTAGGGTTAGGTTTAGGGTTGGTGTTATTGTTAGGGTTAGGGTTGGGGTTAGGGTTAGCGTTAGGGTTAGGGTTAGAGTTAGGGTTGTGGTTAGGGTTAAGTTTAGGGGCAGGGTTAGGGTTAGGTTAGTGTTACGGTTTGGGTAGGGCTCAGGTTTAGGGTTAGGGTTAGGGTTGGGGATAGGGTTAGGGTTAGGGGTAGGGTTAGGGTTAGGGTTAGGGTTGGGGTCAGGGTTAGGGTAAGGGTTAGTGTTAGGTTTAGGGTTGGGGTTAGGGCTAGGGTTAGGGTTAGGGTTGGGGTTAGGATTAGGTTTAGTGTTGGGTTTGGGGTTAGGGTTAGGGTTAGGGTTAGGGTTAGGGTTAGGGTTGTGGTCAGGGTCAGGGTTAGAGTTCGGGTTAGGTTTAGGGTCGGGGTTAGGGTTGGGGTTAGGGTTAGGGTTAGGGTTAGGGTTGGGGTTAGGGTTGGGGTTAGGGTTAGGGTTTGGGTTAGTGTCGGGGTTAGGGTTCGGGTTGGGGTCAGGGTTAGGGTAAGGGCTAGTGTTAGGTTTAGGGTTGGGGTTAGGGCTAGGGTTAGGGTTAGGGTTGGGGTTAGGATTAGGTTTAGTGTTGGGTTTGGGGTTAGGGTTAGGGTTAGGGTTATGGTTAGGGTTAGGGTTGTGGTCAGGGTCAGGGTTAGGGTTCGGGTTAGGTTTAGTGTCGGGCTTAGGGTTGGGGTTAGGGTTAGGGTTAGGGTTAGGGTTAGGGTTAGGTTTGGGGTTAGGGTTAGGGTTAGGGTTAGGTTTGGGGTTAGGGTTAATGTTAGGGTTAGGGTTGGATTTAGTTTTAGGGTCTGGGTTAGGGTTAGGGTTGGGGTTAGGGTTAGGGTTAGGGTTGAGTTATGGTTAGGGGTAGGGTTAGGGTTTGGGTTAGGGTTAGGGTTACGGTTGTGTTAGGTTTGGGGTAGGGGTTAGGGTTAGGGTTACGGTTGGGGTCAGGTTTAGGGTAAGGGTTAGTGTTAGGTTTAGGGTTGGGGTTAGGGATAGGGTTATGGTTTGTGGTTAGGATTAGGTTTCGTGATGGGGTTGGGGTTAGGGTTAGGGTTAGGGTTATGGTTAGGGTTAGGGTTGGGGTCAGGGTTAGGGTTAGGGTTAGGGTTAGTGTTAGGTTTATGGTTGGGGTTAGGGTTAGTATTAGGTTTAAGGTTGGGGTCGGGGTTAGGGTTAGGGTTAGGGTTAGGGTTGGGGATATGGTTAGGGTTAAGGTTAGGGTTAGGGTTAGGGTTGGGTTAGGGTTGGGTTAGCGTTGGGTGAGGGTTAGGGTTAGGTTTAGTGTTGGGGTTCGGGTTAGGTTTAGTCTTGGGGTTGGGGTTAGGGTAGGGTTAGGGTTAGGGTAGGGTTAGGGTTAGGGTTGGGGTTAGGGTTAGGGTTAGGGTTAGGGTTAGGTTTTGGGTTAGGGTTAGGGTTCGGGGTAGGGTCGGGGTTAGGGTTAGGGTTGGGGTTAGTGTTGGGGTTAGGGTTAGGTTTAGGCTTAGTGTTAGGGTAGTGTTTAGGGTTAGGGTTAGGGTTAGGGTAGGGGTTAGGGTTAGGGTTAGGTTTGGGGTCAGGGTTAGGGTTAGGGTTAGGGTTAGGGTTGGGGTTAGGTTTAGCGTTAGGGTTAGGTTTGGGGTTAGGGTTAGTGTTAGGGTTAGGTTTGGATTTAGGGTTAGGGTCTGGGTTAGGGTTAGGGTTAGGGTTAGGGTTAGGTTTGGGGTTAGGGTTAATGTTAGGGTTAGGGTTGGATTTAGTTTTAGGGTCTGGGTTAGGGTTAGGGTTGGGGTTAGGGTTAGGGTTGAGTTATGGTTAGGGGTAGGGTTAGGGTTTGGGTTAGGGTTAGGGTTAGGGTTGTGTTAGGGTTGGGGTAGGGGTTAGGGTTAGGGTTACGGTTGGGGTCAGGGTTAGGGTAAGGGTTAGTGTTAGGTTTAGGGTTGGGGTTAGGGATAGGGTTAGGGTTTGTGGTTAGGATTTGGTTTAGTGGTGGGGTTGGGGTTAGGGTTAGGTTTATGGTTAGGGTTAGGGTTGGGGTCAGGGTTAGGGTTAGG
>NC_139475.1:4405000-4410000 GCF_057233095.1 Heloderma suspectum
CAGGGTTAGGGTTAGGTTAGTGTTACGGTTTGGGTAGGGCTCAGGTTTAGGTTTAGGGTTGGGGTTAGGGTTGGGGTTAGGGTTAGGGTTAGGGTTAGGGTTAGGGTTGGGGTTAGGGTTGGGGTTAGGGTTAGGGTAGGGTTAGTGTCGGGGTTAGGGTTCGGGTTGGGGTCAGGGTTAGGGTAAGGGCTAGTGTTAGGTTTAGGGTTGGGGTTAGGGCTAGGGTTAGGGTTAGGGTTGGGGTTAGGATTAGGTTTAGTGTTGGGTTTGGGGTTAGGGTTAGGGTTAGGGTTATGGTTAGGGTTAGGGTTGTGGTCAGGGTCAGGGTTAGGGTTCGGGTTAGGTTTAGTGTCGGGCTTAGGGTTGGGGTTAGGGTTAGGGTTAGGGTTAGGGTTAGGTTTGGGGTTAGGGTTAGGGTTAGGGTTAGGTTTGGGGTTAGGGTTAATGTTAGGGTTAGGGTTGGATTTAGTTTTAGGGTCTGGGTTAGGGTTAGGGTTGGGATTAGGGTTAGGGTTAGGGTTGAGTTATGGTTAGAGGTAGGGTTAGGGTTTGGGTTAGGGTTAGGGTTAGGGTTGTGTTAGGGTTGGGGTAGGGGTTAGGGTTAGGGTTACGGTTGGGGTCAGGTTTAGGGTAAGGGTTAGTGTTAGGTTTAGGGTTGGGGTTAGGGATAGGGTTATGGTTTGTGGTTAGGATTAGGTTTCGTGATGGGGTTGGGGTTAGGGTTAGGGTTAGGGTTATGGTTAGGGTTAGGGTTGGGGTCAGGGTTAGGGTTAGGGTTAGGGTTAGTGTTAGGTTTATGGTTGGGGTTAGGGTTAGTATTAGGTTTAAGGTTGGGGTCGGGGTTAGGGTTAGGGTTAGGGTTAGGGTTGGGGATATGGTTAGGGTTAAGGTTAGGGTTAGGGTTAGGGTTGGGTTAGGGTTGGGTTAGGGTTGGGTGAGGGTTAGGGTTAGGTTTAGTGTTGGGGTTCGGGTTAGGTTTAGTCTTGGGGTTGGGGTTAGGGTAGGGTTAGGGTTAGGGTAGGGTTAGGGTTAGGGTTGGGGTTAGGGTTAGGGTTAGGGTTAGGTTTTGGGTTAGGGTTAGGGTTAGGGGTAGGGTCGGGGTTAGGGTTAGGGTTGGGGTTAGTGTTGGGGTTAGGGTTAGGTTTAGTCTTAGTGTTAGGGTAGTGTTTAGGGTTAGGGTTAGGGTTAGGGTAGGGGTTAGGGTTAGGGTTAGGTTTGGGGTCAGGGTTAGGGTTAGGGTTAGGGTTAGGGTTGGGGTTAGGTTTAGCGTTAGGGTTAGGTTTGGGGATAGGGTTAGTGTTAGGGTTAGGTTTGGATTTAGGGTTAGGGTCTGGGTTAGGGTTAGGGTTAGGTTTGGGGTTAGGGTTAATGTTAGTGTTAGGGTTGGATTTAGTTTTAGGGTCTGGGTTAGGGTTAGGGTTGGGGTTAGGGTTAGGGTTGAATTATGGTTAGGGGTAGGGTTAGGGTTTGGGTTAGGGTTAGGGTTAGGGTTGTGTTAGGGTTGGGGTTAGGGTTGGGGTCAGGGTTAGGGTAAGGGTTAGTGTTAGGTTTAGGGTTGGGGTTAGGGTTAGGGTTAGGGTTGGGTTTAGGATTAGGTTTAGTGTTGGGGTTGGGGTTAGGGTTATGGTTAGGGTTGGGGTTGGGGTTAGGGTTAGGGTTAAGGTGAGAGTTAGGTTTAGGGTTGGGTTAGGGTGGGGTTAGGGTTAGGGTTAGGGTTAGGGTTAGGGTTAGGGTTGGGGTTAGGGTTAGGGTGGGGGTTAGTGTTGGGGTTAGGGTTAGGTTTAGGCTTAGTGTTAGGGTAGTGTTTAGTGTTAGGGTTAGGGTTAGGGTAGGGGTTAGGGTTAGGGTTAGGGTTTGGGCTGGGGTTCGGGTTAGGGTTAGGGTTAGGGTTAGGGTTGGGGTTAGGGTTAGCGTTAGGGTTAGGTTTGGGTTTAGGGTTAGTGTTAGGGTTAGGGATGGATTTAGGGTTAGTGTCTCGGTTAGGGTTAGGGTTAGGGTTGGGGTTAGGGTTGGGGTTAGGGTTGACTAAGGGTTAGGGTTAGGGTTAGGGTTAGGGTTAGGGTTAAGGTCAGGGTCAGGGTTAGGGTTCAGGTTAGGTTTAGGGTCGGGGTTAGGGTTGGGGTTAGGGTTTGGGTTGGGTTAGGGTTGGTGTTAGTATTAGGGTTAGGGTTGGGTTAAGTTTAGGGTTAGGGGTAGGGTAGGGTTAGGGTTGGGGTTAGGGTTAGGGATATGGTTAGGGTTCGGTTTGGGGTTAGGGTTAGTGTTAGGGTTAGGGTTGGATTTAGGGTTAGGGTCAGGTTTAGGGATAGGGTTAGGGTTGGGGTTCGGGTTAGGGTTAGGGTTTGGGTTAGGGTTAGGGTTAGGGTTAGGGTTGGGGTTAGGGTTAGCGTTAGGGTTAGGTTTGGGGTTAGGGTTAGTGTTAGGGTTAGGGTTGGATTTAGGGTTAGGGTCTGGGTTAAGGTTAGGGTTAGGGTTGGGGTTAGGGTTAGGGTTAGGGTTGAGTTAGGGTTAGGGTTAGGGTTAGGATTAGGGTTGGGGTTCCGGTTCGGGTTGGGGTTACAGTTCAGGTTGGTTATGGTTGGTGTTAGTGTTAGGGTTAGGGTTGGGTTAAGTTTAGGGGTAGGGTTAGGGTAGGGTTAGGGTTGGGGTTAGGGTTAGGGTTAGGGTTAGGGTTAGGTTTGGGGTCAGGGTTAGGGTAAGGGTTAGTGTTAGGTTTAGGGTTGGGGTTACGGTTAGGGTTAGTGTTAGGGTTAGGGTTTGTGGTTAGCATTAGGTTTAGTGTTGGGGTTGGGGTTAGAATAAGGGTTAGGGTTATGGTTAGGGTTAGGGTTGGGGTCAGGGTTAGGGTTAGGGTTAGGGTTAGGGTTAGTGTTAGGTTTAGGGTTGGGGTTAGGGTTAGGGTTAGGATTAGGTTAAAGGTTGGGGTTGGGGTTAGGGTTAGGGTTAGGGTTAGGGTTAGGGTTAGGGTTGGGGTTAGGGTTAGGGTTAAGGTTAGGGTTAGGGTTAGGGTTGGGTTAGGGTTGGGTTAGGGTCAGGGTTAGGGTAAGTGTTGGGGTTCGGGTTAGGTTTAGTGTTGGGGTTGGGGTTAGGGTTAGGGTTAGGGTTAGGGTTAGGGTTGGGGTTAGGGTTAGGGTTAGGGTTAGGGTTAGGGTTGGGTTAGGGTTAGGGTTAGTTTTAGGGTTAGGGTTGGGGTTAGGGTTAGGGTTGGGGTTAGTGTTGGGGTTAGGGTTAGGTTTAGGCTGAGTGTTAGGGTAGTGTTTAGGGTTAGGGTTAGGGTTAGGGTTAGGGTAGGGGTTAGGGTTAGGGTTAGAGTTTTGGTTGGGGCTAGGGTTAGGGTTGGGGTTAGGTTTAGGGTTAGGGTTAGGTTTGGGGTTAGGGTTAGTGTTAGGTTTCGGCTTGGATTTAGGGTTAGGGTCTGGGTTAGGGTTAGGGTTAGGGTCAGGGTCAGGGTCAGGGTTAGGGTTCGGGTTAGGTTTAGGGTCGGGGTTAGGGTTGGGGTTAGGTTTCGGGTTGGGGTTAGGGTTAGGGTTAGTGTTAGTGATAGGGTTAGGGTTGTGGTTAGGGTTAGGGTTAGGGTTACGGTTAGGGTCAGCGTCAGGGTCAGGGTTAAGATTAGGGTTAGGGTTAGGGTTAGTGTTAGGGTTAGGGTTGGGTTAAGTTTAGTGTTAGGGTTGGGGTTAGGGTTGGTGTTAGGGTTAGGGTTAGGGTTAGGGTAGTGGTTAGGTTTAGGGTTAGGGTTAGGGTTAGGGTTAGGGTTAGGGTAGGGGTTAGGGTTAGGGTTAGGGTTAGAGTTAGGGTTGTGGTTAGGGTTAAGTTTAGGGGCAGGGTTAGGGTTAGGTTAGTGTTACGGTTTGGGTAGGGCTCAGGTTTAGGGTTAGGGTTAGGGTTGGGGATAGGGTTAGGGTTAGGGGTAGGGTTAGGGTTAGGGTTAGGGTTAGGGTTGGGGTCAGGGTTAGGGTAAGGGTTAGTGTTAGGTTTAGGGTTGGGGTTAGGGCTAGGGTTAGGGTTAGGGTTGGGGTTAGGATTAGGTTTAGTGTTGGGTTTGGGGTTAGGGTTAGGGTTAGGGTTAGGGTTGTGGTCAGGGTCAGGGTTAGGGTTCGGGTTAGGTTTAGGGTCGGGGTTAGGGTTGGGGTTAGGGTTCGGGTTAGGGTTAGGGTTGGGGTTAGGGTTGGGGTTAGGGTTAGGGTTGGGGTTAGGATCGGGGTTAGGGTTCGGGTTGGGGTCAGGGATAGGGTAAGGGTTAGTGTTAGGTTTAGGGTTGGGGTTAGGGCTAGGGTTAGGGTTAGGGTTGGGGTTAGGATTAGGTTTAGTGTTGGGTTTGGGGTTAGGGTTAGGGTTATGGTTAGGGTTAGGGTTGTGGTCAGGGTCAGGGTTAGGGTTCAGGTTAGGTTTAGTGTCGGGGTTAGGGTTGGGGTTAGGGTTAGGGTTAGGGTTAGGGTTAGGGTTAGGTTTGGGGTTAGGGTTAGGGTTAGGCTTAGGTTTGGGTTTAGGGTTAATGTTAGGGTTAGGGTTGGATTAAGTTTTAGGGTCTGGGTTAGGGTTAGGGTTGGGGTTAGGGTTAGGGTTAGGGTTGAGTTATGGTTAGGGGTAGGGTTAGGGTTTGGGTTAGGGTTAGGGTTAGGGTTGTGTTAGGGTTGGGGTAGGGGTTAGGGTTATGGTTACGGTTGGGGTCAGGTTTAGGGTAAGGGTTAGTGTTAGGTTTAGGGTTGGGGTTAGGGATAGGGTTATGGTTTGTGGTTAGGATTAGGTTTCGTGTTGGGGTTGGGGTTAGGGTTAGGGTTATGGTTAGGGTTAGGGTTGGGGTCAGGGTTAGGGTTAGTTTTAGGGTTAGAGTTAGGTTTGTGGTTGGGGTTAGGGTTAGTATTAGGTTTAAGGTTGGGGTCGGGGTTAGGGTTAGGGTTAGGGTTAGGGTTGGGGATAGGGTTAGGGTTAAGGTTAGGGTTAGGTTTAGGGTTGGGTTAGGGTTGGGTTAGGGTTAGGGTTAGGTTTAGTGTTGGGGT
>NC_139475.1:4430000-4442500 GCF_057233095.1 Heloderma suspectum
GGGTTAGGGTTGGGGTCAGGGTTAGGGTTAGGGTTAGTGTTAGGTTTATGGTTGGGGTTAGGGTTAGGATTAGGTTTAAGGTTGGGGTTGGGGTTAGGGTTAGGGTTAGGGTTAGGGTTGGGGATAGGGTTAGGGTTAAGGTTAGGGTTAGGGTTAGGGTTAGGGTTGGGTTAGGGTTGGGGTAGGGGTAGGGTTAGGGTTAGTGTTGGGGTTCGGGTTAGGTTTAGTGTTGGGGTTGGGGTTAGGGTAGGGTTAGGGATAAGCTTGGGGTTAGGGTTAGGGATAGGGTTGTGGTTAGGGTTAGGGTTAGGGTTAGGGTTTGGGATAGGGTTAGGGTCAGGGTCAGGGTCAGGGTTAGGGTTAGGGTTAGGGTCGGGGTTAGGGTTCGGGTTGGGGTAGAGGTTAGGGTTAGTGTTAGGTTAGGGTTGGGTTAAGTTTAGGGTTAGGGTTAGGGTTAGGGTTGGTGTTAGGGTTGGGTTTAGTGTTGACGTTAAGGTTATGGTTAGGGTTAGGGTTAGGGTAGTGGTTAGGGTTAGGGTTAGGGTTAGGGTTAGGTTTGGGGTTAGGGTTAGGGTTAGGGTTAGGTTTGGGGTTAGGGTTAATGTTAGGGTTAGGGTTGGATTTAGTTTTAGGGTCTGGGTTAGGGTTAGGGTTGGGGTTAGGGTTAGGGTTAGGGTTGAGTTATGGTTAGGGGTAGGGTTAGGGTTTGGGTTAGGGTTAGGGTTGTGTTAGGGTTGGGGTAGGGGTTAGGGTTAGGGTTACGGTTGGGGTCAGGTTTAGGGTAAGGGTTAGTGTTAGGTTTAGGGTTGGGGTTAGGGATAGGGTTAGGGTTTGTGGTTAGGATTAGGTTTAGTGTTGGGGTTGGGGTTAGGGTTAGGGTTATGGTTAGGGTTAGGGTTGGGGTCCGGGTTAGGGTTAGGGTTAGGGTTAGGGTTAGTGTTAGGTTTATGGTTGGGGTTAGGGTTAGTATTAGGTTTAAGGTTGGGGTCAGGGTTAGGGTTAGGGTTAGGGTTAGGTTTAGGGTTGGTGTTATTGTTAGGGTTAGGGTTGGGGTTAGGGTTAGCGTTAGGGTTAGGGTTAGAGTTAGGGTTGTGGTTAGGGTTAAGTTTAGGGGCAGGGTTAGGCTTAGGTTAGTGTTACGGTTTGGGTAGGGCTCAGGTTTAGGGTTAGGGTTAGGGTTGGGGATAGGGTTAGGGTTAGGGGTAGGGTTAGGGTTAGGGTTGGGGTCAGGGTTAGGGTAAGGGTTAGTGTTAGGTTTAGGGTTGGGGTTAGGGCTAGGGTTAGGGTTAGGGTTGGGGTTAGGATTAGGTTTAGTGTTGGGTTTGGGGTTAGGGTTAGGGTTAGGGTTAGGGTTAGGGTTGTGGTCAGGGTCAGGGTTAGAGTTCGGGTTAGGTTTAGGGTCGGGGTTAGGGTTGGGGTTAGGGTTAGGGTTAGGGTTAGGGTTGGGGTTAGGGTTGGGGTTAGGGTTAGGGTTGGGGTTAGTGTCGGGGTTAGGGTTCGGGTTGGGGTCAGGGTTAGGGTAAGGGCTAGTGTTAGGTTTAGGGTTGGGGTTAGGGCTAGAGTTAGGGTTAGGGTTGGGGTTAGGATTAGGTTTAGTGTTGGGTTTGGGGTTAGGGTTAGGGTTAGGGTTATGGTTAGGGTTAGGGTTGTGGTCAGGGTCAGGGTTAGGGTTCGGGTTAGGTTTAGTGTCGGGCTTAGGGTTGGGGTTAGGGTTAGGGTTAGGGTTAGGTTTGGGGTTAGGGTTAGGGTTAGGGTTAGGTTTGGGGTTAGGGTTAATGTTAGGGTTAGGGTTGGATTTAGTTTTAGGGTCTGGGTTAGGGTTAGGGTTGGGGTTAGGATTAGGGTTAGGGTTGAGTTATGGTTAGGGGTAGGGTTAGGGTTTGGGTTAGGGTTAGGGTTACGGTTGTGTTAGGGTTGGGGTAGGGGTTAGGGTTAGGGTTACGGTTGGGGTCAGGTTTAGGGTAAGGGTTAGTGTTAGGTTTAGGGTTGGGGTTAGGGATAGGGTTATGGTTTGTGGTTAGGATTAGGTTTCGTGATGGGGTTGGGGTTAGGGTTAGGGTTAGGGTTATGGTTAGGGTTAGGGTTGGGGTCAGGGTTAGGGTTAGGGTTAGGGTTAGTGTTAGGTTTATGGTTGGGGTTAGGGTTAGTATTAGGTTTAAGGTTGGGGTCGGGGTTAGGGTTAGGGTTAGGGTTAGGGTTGGGGATATGGTTAGGGTTAAGGTTAGGGTTAGGGTTAGGGTTGGGTTAGGGTTGGGTTAGCGTTGGGTGAGGGTTAGGGTTAGGTTTAGTGTTGGGGTTCGGGTTAGGTTTAGTCTTGGGGTTGGGGTTAGGGTAGGGTTAGGGTTAGGGTAGGGTTAGGGTTAGGGTTGGGGTTAGGGTTAGGGTTAGGGTTAGGGTTAGGTTTTGGGTTAGGGTTAGGGTTAGGGGTAGGGTCGGGGTTAGGGTTAGGGTTGGGGTTAGTGTTGGGGTTAGGGTTAGGTTTAGGCTTAGTGTTAGGGTAGTGTTTAGGGTTAGGGTTAGGGTTAGGGTAGGGGTTAGGGTTAGGGTTAGGTTTGGGGTCAGGGTTAGGGTTAGGGTTAGGGTTAGGGTTGGGGTTAGGTTTAGCGTTAGGGTTAGGTTTGGGGTTAGGGTTAGTGTTAGGGTTAGGTTTGGATTTAGGGTTAGGGTCTGGGTTAGGGTTAGGGTTAGGGTTAGGGTTAGGTTTGGGGTTAGGGTTAATGTTAGGGTTAGGGTTGGATTTAGTTTTAGGGTCTGGGTTAGGGTTAGGGTTGGGGTTAGGGTTAGGGTTGAGTTATGGTTAGGGGTAGGGTTAGGGTTTGGGTTAGGGTTAGGGTTAGGGTTGTGTTAGGGTTGGGGTAGGGGTTAGGGTTAGGGTTACGGTTGGGGTCAGGGTTAGGGTAAGGGTTAGTGTTAGGTTTAGGGTTGGGGTTAGGGATAGGGTTAGGGTTTGTGGTTAGGATTTGGTTTAGTGGTGGGGTTGGGGTTAGGGTTAGGTTTATGGTTAGGGTTAGGGTTGGGGTCAGGGTTAGGGTTAGGGTTAGTGTTAGGTTTATGGTTGGGGTTAGGGTTAGGATTAGGTTTAAGGTTGGGGTTGGGGTTAGGGTTAGGGTTAGGGTTAGGGTTGGGGATAGGGTTAGGGTTAAGGTTAGGGTTAGGGTTAGGGTTAGGGTTGGGTTAGGGTTGGGGTAGGGGTAGGGTTAGGGTTAGTGTTGGGGTTCGGGTTAGGTTTAGTGTTGGGGTTGGGGTTAGGGTAGGGTTAGGGATAAGCTTGGGGTTAGGGTTAGGGATAGGGTTGTGGTTAGGGTTAGGGTTAGGGTTTGGGATACGGTTAGGGTCAGGGTCAGGGTCAGGGTTAGGGTTAGGGTTAGGGTTAGGGTTAGGGTTAGGGTTAGGGTTAGGGTTGGATTTAGTTTTAGTGTCTGGGTTAGGGTTAGGGTTGGGGTTAGGGTTAGGGTTAGGGTTGAGTTATGGTTAGGGGTTAGGGTCAGGGTCAGGGTCAGGGTTAGGGTTAGGGTTAGGGTCGGGGTTAGGGTTCGGTTTGGGGTAGAGGTTAGGGTTAGTGTTAGGTTAGGGTTGGGTTAAGTTTAGAGTTGGGGTTAGGGTTAGGGTTGGTGTTAGGGTTGGGTTTAGTGTTGATGTTAAGGTTAGGGTTAGGGTTAGGGTTAGGGTAGTGGTTAGGGTTAGGTTTAGGGTTAGGGTTAGGTTTGGGGTTAGGGTTAGGGTTAGGGTTAGGTTTGGGGTTAGGGTTAATGTTAGGGTTAGGGTTGGATTTAGTTTTAGTGTCTGGGTTAGGGTTAGGGTTGGGGTTAGGGTTAGGGTTAGGGTTGAGTTATGGTTAGGGGTAGGGTTAGGGTTAGGGTTAGGGTTAAGGTTAGGGTTAGGGTTAGGGTTAGGGGTGGGTTAGGGTTGGGTTAGGGTTAGGGTTAGGGTTAGGGTTGGTGTTAGGGTTAGGGTTGGGTTAGGGTTAGGGTTAGGGTTGGTGTTAGGGTTAGGGTTGGGGTTAGCGTTGGGGTTAGGGTTAGGTTTAGGCTTAGTGTTAGGGTAGTGTTTAGGGTTAGGGTTAGGGTTAGGGTAGGGGTTAGGGTTAGGGTTAGGTTTGGGGTCAGGGTTAGGGTTAGGGTTAGGGTTAGGGTTGGTGTTAGGCTGAGCGTTAGGGTTCGGTTTGGGGTTAGGGTTAGTGTTAGGGTTAGGGTTGGATTTAGGGTTAGGGTCTGGGTTAGGGTTAGGGTTAGGGTTAGTGTTGGGGTTAGGGTTAGGGTTGAGTTAGGGTTAGGGTTAGGGTTAGGGTTAGGGTTAGGGATAGGGTCAGGGTCAGTGTTAGGGTTAGGGTTGTGATTAGGGTTAGGGTTAGGGTTAGGGTTAGGGTCAGGGTCAGGGTCAGGGTTAGGATTAGGATTAGGGTTAGGGTTAGGGTCGGGGTTAGGGTTCGGGTTGGGGTAGGGGTTAGGGTTAGGGTTGGGGTTAGGGTTAGGGTTAGGGTTAGGTTTGGGTCAGGGTTAGGGTTAGGGTTAGGGTTAGGTTTAGGGTTGGTGTTAGGGTTAGGGTTAGGGTTGGGGTTAGGGTTAGCGTTAGGGTTAGGGTTAGAGTTAGGGTTGTGGTTAGGGTTAAGTTTAGGGGCAGGGTTAGGGTTAGGTTAGTGTTACGGTTTGGGTAGGGCTCAGGTTTAGGGTTAGGGTTAGGGTTGGGGATAGGGTTAGGGTTAGGGTTAGGGTTAGGGTTAGGGTTAGGGTTGGGGTCAGGGTTAGGGTAAGGGTTAGTGTTAGGTTTAGGGTTGGGGTTAGGGCTAGGGTTAGGGTTAGGGTTGGGGTTAGGATTAGGTTTAGTGTTGGGTTTGGGGTTAGGGTTAGGGTTAGGGTTAGGGTTGTGGTCAGGGTCAGGGTTAGGGTTCGGGTTAGGTTTAGGGTCGGGGTTAGGGTTGGGGTTAGGGTTAGGGTTAGGGTTAGGGTTAGGGTTGGGGTTAGGGTTAGGGTTGGGGTTAGGGTCGGGGTTAGGGTTTGGGTTGGGTTCAGGGTTAGGGTAAGGTTTAGTGTTAGGTTTTGGGTTGGGGTTAGGGCTAGGGTTAGGGTTAGGGTTGGGGTTAGGATTAGGTTTAGTGTTGGGTTTGGGGTTAGGGTTAGGGTTATGGTTAGGGTTAGGGTTGTGGACAGGGTCAGGCTTAGGGTTCGGGTTAGGTTTAGTGTCGGGGTTAGGGTTGGGGTTAGGGTTAGGGTTAGGGTTAGGGTTAGGTTTGGGGTTAGGGTTAGGGTTAGGGTTAGGTTTGGGGTTAGGGTTAATGTTAGGGTTAGGGTTGGATTTAGTTTTAGGGTCTGGGTTAGGGTTAGGGTTGGGGTTAGGGTTAGGGTTAGGGTTGAGTTATGGTTAGGGGTAGGGTTAGGGTTTGGGTTAGAGTTAGGGTTAGGGTTGTGTTAGGGTTGGGGTAGGGGTTAGGGTTAGGGTTACGGTTGGGTTCAGGTTTAGGGTACGGGTTAGTGTTAGGTTTAGGGTTGGGGTTAGGGATAGGGTTATGGTTTGTGGTTAGGATTAGGTTTAGTGTTGGGGTTGGGGTTAGGGTTAGGGTTATGGTTAGGGTTAGGGTTAGGGTTAGGGTTAGTGTTAGGTTTATGGTTGGGGTTAGTGTTAGTATTAGGTTTAAGGTTGGGGTCGGGGTTAGGGTTAGGGTTAGGGTTAGGGTTGGGGATAGGGTTAGGGTTAAGGTTAGGGTTAGGGTAAGGGTTAGAGTTGGGTTAGGGTTGGGTTAGGGTTAGTGTTAGGTTTTGGGTTGGGGTTAGGGCTAGGGTTAGGGTTAGGGTTGGGGTTAGGATTAGGTTTAGTGTTGGGTTTGGGGTTAGGGTTAGGGTTATGGTTAGGGTTAGGGTTGTGGACAGGGTCAGGGTTAGGGTTCGGGTTAGGTTTAGTGTCGGGGTTAGGGTTGGGGTTAGGGTTAGGGTTAGGGTTAGGGTTAGGTTTGGGGTTAGGGTTAGGGTTAGGGTAGGGGTTAGGGTTAGGGTTAGGGTTAGAGTTAGGGTTGTGGTTAGGGTTAAGTTTAGGGGCAGGGTTAGGGTTAGGTTAGTGTTACGGTTTGGGTAGGGCTCAGGTTTAGGGTTAGGGTTAGGGTTGGGGATAGGGTTAGGGTTAGGGTTAGGGTTAGGGTTGGGGTCAGGGTTAGGGTAAGTGTTAGTGTCGGGGTTAGGGTTCGGGTTAGGATTAGGTTTAGGGTTGGGTTTGGGGTTAGGGTCAGGGTTAGGGTTAGGGTTAGGGTTGTGGTCAGGGTCAGGGTTAGAGTTCGGGTTAGGTTTAGGGTCGGGGTTAGGGTTGGGGTTAGGGTTAGGGTTAGGGTTAGGGTTGGGGTTAGGGTTGGGGTTAGGGTTAGGGTAGGGTTAGTGTCGGGGTTAGGGTTCGGGTTGGGGTCAGGGTTAGGGTAAGGGCTAGTGTTAGGTTTAGGGATGGGGTTAGGGCTAGGGTTAGGGTTATGGTTGGGGTTAGGATTAGGTTTAGTGTTGGGTTTGGGGTTAGGGTTAGGGTTAGGGTTAGGGTTAGGGTTAGGGTTGTGGTCAGGGTCAGGGTTAGGGTTCGGGTTAGGTTTAGTGTCGGGCTTAGGGTTGGGGTTAGGGTTAGGGTTAGGGTTAGGTTTGGGGTTAGGGTTAGGGTTAGGGTTAGGTTTGGGGTTAGGGTTAATGTTAGGGTTAGGGTTGGATTTAGTTTTAGGGTCTGGGTTAGGGTTAGGGTTGGGGTTAGGGTTAGGGTTAGGGTTGAGTTATGGTTAGAGGTAGGGTTAGGGTTTGGGTTAGGGTTAGGGTTAGGGTTGTGTTAGGGTTGGGGTAGGGGTTAGGGTTAGGGTTACGGTTGGGGTCAGGTTTAGGGTAAGGGTTAGTGTTAGGTTTAGGGTTGGGGTTAGGGATAGGGTTATGGTTTGTGGTTAGGATTAGGTTTCGTGATGGGGTTGGGGTTAGGGTTAGGGTTAGGGTTATGGTTAGGGTTAGGGTTGGGGTCAGGGTTAGGGTTAGGGTTAGGGTTAGTGTTAGGTTTATGGTTGGGGTTAGGGTTAGTATTAGGTTTAAGGTTGGGGTCGGGGTTAGGGTTAGGGTTAGGGTTAGGGTTGGGGATATGGTTAGGTTTAAGGTTAGGGTTAGGGTTAGGGTTGGGTTAGGGTTGGGTTAGGGTTGGGTGAGGGTTAGGGTTAGGTTTAGTGTTGGGGTTCGGGTTAGGTTTAGTCTTGGGGTTGGGGTTAGGGTAGGCTTAGGGTTAGGGTAGGGTTAGGGTTAGGGTTGGGGTTAGGGTTAGGGTTAGGGTTAGGTTTTGGGTTAGGGTTAGGGTTAGGGGTAGGGTCGGGGTTAGGGTTAGGGTTGGGGTTAGTGTTGGGGTTAGGGTTAGGTTTAGGCTTAGTGTTAGGGTAGTGTTTAGGGTTAGGGTTAGGGTTAGGGTAGGGGTTAGGGTTAGGGTTAGGTTTGGGGTCAGAGTTAGGGTTAGGGTTAGGGTTAGGGTTGGGGTTAGGTTTAGCGTTAGGGTTAGGTTTGGGGTTAGGGTTAGTGTTAGGGTTAGGTTTGGATTTAGGGTTAGGGTCTAAGTTAGGGTTAGGGTTAGGTTTGGGGTTAGGGTTAATGTTAGTGTTAGGGTTGGATTTAGTTTTAGGGTCTGGGTTAGGGTTAGGGTTGGGGTTAGGGTTAGGGTTGAATTATGGTTAGGGGTAGGGTTACGGTTGGGGTCAGGGTTAGGGTAAGGGTTAGTGTTAGGTTTAGGGTTGGGGTTAGGGATAGGGTTAGGGTTTGTGGTTAGGATTTGGTTTAGTGGTGGGGTTGGGGTTAGGGTTAGGTTTATGGTTAGGGTTAGGGTTGGGGTCAGGGTTAGGGTTAGGGTTAGTGTTAGGTTTATGGTTGGGGTTAGGGTTAGGATTAGGTTTAAGGTTGGGGTTGGGGTTAGGGTTAGGGTTAGGGTTAGGGTTGGGGATAGGGTTAGGGTTAAGGTTAGGGTTAGGGTTAGGGTTAGGGTTGGGTTAGGGTTGGGGTAGGGGTAGGGTTAGGGTTAGTGTTGGGGTTCGGGTTAGGTTTAGTGTTGGGGTTGGGGTTAGGGTAGGGTTAGGGATAAGCTTGGGGTTAGGGTTAGGGATAGGGTTGTGGTTAGGGTTAGGGTTAGGGTTTGGGATAGGGTTAGGGTCAGGGTCAGGGTCAGGGTTAGGGTTAGGGTTAGGGTCGGGGTTAGGGTTCGGGTTGGGGTAGAGGTTAGGGTTAGTGTTAGGTTAGGGTTGGGTTAAGTTTAGAGTTAGGGTTAGGGTTAGGGTTGGTGTTAGGGTTGGGTTTAGTGTTGACGTTAAGGTTAGGGTTAGGGTTAGGGTTAGGGTAGTGGTTAGGGTTAGGGTTAGGGTTAGGGTTAGGTTTGGGGTTAGGGTTAGGGTTAGGGTTAGGTTTGGGGTTAGGGTTAATGTTAGGGTTAGGGTTGGATTTAGTTTTAGTGTCTGGGTTAGGGTTAGGGTTGGGGTTAGGGTTAGGGTTAGGGTTGAGTTATGGTTAGGGGTTTGGGTTAGGGTTAGGGTTAGGGTTAGGGTTTGGGATAGGGTTAGGGTCAGGGTCAGGGTCAGGGTTAGGGTTAGGGTTAGGGTCGGGGTTAGGGTTCGGATTGGGGTAGAGGTTAGGGTTAGTGTTAGGTTAGGGTTGGGTTAAGTTTAGAGTTGGGGTTAGGGTTAGGGTTGGTGTTAGGGTTGGGTTTAGTGTTGATGTTAAGGTTAGGGTTAGGGTTAGGGTTAGGGTAGTGGTTAGGGTTAGGGTTAGGGTTAGGGTTAGGTTTGGGGTTAGGGTTAGGGTTAGGGTTAGGGTTGAGGATAGGGTTAGGGTTAAGGTTAGGGTTAGGGTTAGGGTTGGGTTAGGGTTGGGGTAGGGGTAGGGTTAGGGTTAGTGTTGGGGTTCGGGTTAGGTTTAGTGTTGGGGTTGGGGTTAGGGTAGGGTTAGGGATAAGCTTGGGGTTAGGGTTAGGGATAGGGTTGTGGTTAGGGTTAGGGTTAGGGTTAGGGTTTGGGATAGGGTTAGGGTCAGGGTCAGGGTCAGGGTTAGGGTTAGGGTTAGGGTCGGGGTTAGGGTTCGGGTTGGGGTAGAGGTTAGGGTTAGTGTTAGGTTAGGGTTGGGTTAAGTTTAGGGTTAGGGTTAGGGTTAGGGTTGGTGTTAGGGTTGGGTTTAGTGTTGACGTTAAGGTTATGGTTAGGGTTAGGGTTAGGGTAGTGGTTAGGGTTAGGGTTAGGGTTAGGGTTAGGTTTGGGGTTAGGGTTAGGGTTAGGGTTAGGTTTGGGGTTAGGGTTAATGTTAGGGTTAGGGTTGGATTTAGTTTTAGGGTCTGGGTTAGGGTTAGGGTTGGGGTTAGGGTTAGGGTTAGGGTTGAGTTATGGTTAGGGGTAGGGTTAGGGTTTGGGTTAGGGTTAGGGTTAGGGTTGTGTTAGGGTTGGGGTAGGGGTTAGGGTTAGGGTTACGGTTGGGGTCAGGTTTAGGGTAAGGGTTAGTGTTAGGTTTAGGGTTGGGGTTAGGGATAGGGTTAGGGTTTGTGGTTAGGATTAGGTTTAGTGTTGGGGTTGGGGTTAGGGTTAGGGTTATGGTTAGGGTTAGGGTTGGGGTCCGGGTTAGGGTTAGGGTTAGGGTTAGGGTTAGTGTTAGGTTTATGGTTGGGGTTAGGGTTAGTATTAGGTTTAAGGTTGGGGTCAGGGTTAGGGTTAGGGTTAGGGTTAGGTTTAGGGTTGGTGTTATTGTTAGGGTTAGGGTTGGGGTTAGGGTTAGCGTTAGGGTTAGGGTTAGAGTTAGGGTTGTGGTTAGGGTTAAGTTTAGGGGCAGGGTTAGGCTTAGGTTAGTGTTACGGTTTGGGTAGGGCTCAGGTTTAGGGTTAGGGTTAGGGTTGGGGATAGGGTTAGGGTTAGGGGTAGGGTTAGGGTTAGGGTTGGGGTCAGGGTTAGGGTAAGGGTTAGTGTTAGGTTTAGGGTTGGGGTTAGGGCTAGGGTTAGGGTTAGGGTTGGGGTTAGGATTAGGTTTAGTGTTGGGTTTGGGGTTAGGGTTAGGGTTAGGGTTAGGGTTAGGGTTAGGGTTGTGGTCAGGGTCAGGGTTAGAGTTCAGGTTAGGTTTAGGGTCGGGGTTAGGGTTGGGGTTAGGGTTAGGGTTAGGGTTAGGGTTGGGGTTAGGGTTGGGGTTAGGGTTAGGGTTGGGGTTAGTGTCGGGGTTAGGGTTCGGGTTGGGGTCAGGGTTAGGGTAAGGGCTAGTGTTAGGTTTAGGGTTGGGGTTAGGGCTAGAGTTAGGGTTAGGGTTGGGGTTAGGATTAGGTTTAGTGTTGGGTTTGGGGTTAGGGTTAGGGTTAGGGTTATGGTTAGGGTTAGGGTTGTGGTCAGGGTCAGGGTTAGGGTTCGGGTTAGGTTTAGTGTCGGGCTTAGGGTTGGGGTTAGGGTTAGGGTTAGGGTTAGGGTTAGGTTTGGGGTTAGGGTTAGGGTTAGGGTTAGGTTTGGGGTTAGGGTTAATGTTAGGGTTAGGGTTGGATTTAGTTTTAGGGTCTGGGTTAGGGTTAGGGTTGGGGTTAGGATTAGGGTTAGGGTTGAGTTATGGTTAGGGGTAGGGTTAGGGTTTGGGTTAGGGTTAGGGTTACGGTTGTGTTAGGGTTGGGGTAGGGGTTAGGGTTAGGGTTACGGTTGGGGTCAGGTTTAGGGTAAGGGTTAGTGTTAGGTTTAGGGTTGGGGTTAGGGATAGGGTTATGGTTTGTGGTTAGGATTAGGTTTCGTGATGGGGTTGGGGTTAGGGTTAGGGTTAGGGTTATGGTTAGGGTTAGGGTTGGGGTCAGGGTTAGGGTTAGGGTTAGGGTTAGTGTTAGGTTTATGGTTGGGGTTAGGGTTAGTATTAGGTTTAAGGTTGGGGTCGGGGTTAGGGTTAGGGTTAGGGTTAGGGTTGGGGATATGGTTAGGGTTAAGGTTAGGGTTAGGGTTAGGGTTGGGTTAGGGTTGGGTTAGCGTTGGGTGAGGGTTAGGGTTAGGTTTAGTGTTGGGGTTCGGGTTAGGTTTAGTCTTGGGGTTGGGGTTAGGGTAGGGTTAGGGTTAGGGTAGGGTTAGGGTTAGGGTTGGGGTTAGGGTTAGGGTTAGGGTTAGGGTTAGGTTTTGGGTTAGGGTTAGGGTTAGGGGTAGGGTCGGGGTTAGGGTTAGGGTTGGGGTTAGTGTTGGGGTTAGGGTTAGGTTTAGGCTTAGTGTTAGGGTAGTGTTTAGGGTTAGGGTTAGGGTTAGGGTAGGGGTTAGGGTTAGGGTTAGGTTTGGGGTCAGGGTTAGGGTTAGGGTTAGGGTTAGGGTTGGGGTTAGGTTTAGCGTTAGGGTTAGGTTTGGGGTTAGGGTTAGTGTTAGGGTTAGGTTTGGATTTAGGGTTAGGGTCTGGGTTAGGGTTAGGGTTAGGGTTAGGGTTAGGTTTGGGGTTAGGGTTAATGTTAGGGTTAGGGTTGGATTTAGTTTTAGGGTCTGGGTTAGGGTTAGGGTTGGGGTTAGGGTTAGGGTTGAGTTATGGTTAGGGGTAGGGTTAGGGTTTGGGTTAGGGTTAGGGTTAGGGTTGTGTTAGGGTTGGGGTAGGGGTTAGGGTTAGGGTTACGGTTGGGGTCAGGGTTAGGGTAAGGGTTAGTGTTAGGTTTAGGGTTGGGGTTAGGGATAGGGTTAGGGTTTGTGGTTAGGATTTGGTTTAGTGGTGGGGTTGGGGTTAGGGTTAGGTTTATGGTTAGGGTTAGGGTTGGGGTCAGGGTTAGGGTTAGGGTTAGTGTTAGGTTTATGGTTGGGGTTAGGGTTAGGATTAGGTTTAAGGTTGGGGTTGGGGTTAGGGTTAGGGTTAGGGTTAGGGTTGGGGATAGGGTTAGGGTTAAGGTTAGGGTTAGGGTTAGGGTTAGGGTTGGGTTAGGGTTGGGGTAGGGGTAGGGTTAGGGTTAGTGTTGGGGTTCGGGTTAGGTTTAGTGTTGGGGTTGGGGTTAGGGTAGGGTTAGGGATAAGCTTGGGGTTAGGGTTAGGGATAGGGTTGTGGTTAGGGTTAGGGTTAGGGTTTGGGATACGGTTAGGGTCAGGGTCAGGGTCAGGGTTAGGGTTAGGGTTAGGGTTAGGGTTAGGGTTAGGGTTGGATTTAGTTTTAGTGTCTGGGTTAGGGTTAGGGTTGGGGTTAGGGTTAGGGTTAGGGTTGAGTTATGGTTAGGGGTTAGGGTCAGGGTCAGGGTCAGGGTTAGGGTTAGGGTTAGGGTCGGGGTTAGGGTTCGGTTTGGGGTAGAGGTTAGGGTTAGTGTTAGGTTAGGGTTGGGTTAAGTTTAGAGTTGGGGTTAGGGTTAGGGTTGGTGTTAGGGTTGGGTTTAGTGTTGATGTTAAGGTTAGGGTTAGGGTTAGGGTTAGGGTAGTGGTTAGGGTTAGGTTTAGGGTTAGGTTTGGGGTTAGGGTTAGGGTTAGGGTTAGGTTTGGGGTTAGGGTTAATGTTAGGGTTAGGGTTGGATTTAGTTTTAGTGTCTGGGTTAGGGTTAGGGTTGGGGTTAGGGTTAGGGTTAGGGTTGAGTTATGGTTA
>NC_139475.1:4452500-4455000 GCF_057233095.1 Heloderma suspectum
AGGGTTGGGGTTAGGGTTGGGGTTAGGGTTAGGGTTGGGGTTAGGATCGGGGTTAGGGTTCGGGTTGGGGTCAGGGTTAGGGTAAGGGTTAGTGTTAGGTTTAGGGTTGGGGTTAGGGCTAGGGTTAGGGTTAGGGTTGGGGTTAGGATTAGGTTTAGTGTTGGGTTTGGGGTTAGGGTTAGGGTTATGGTTAGGGTTAGGGTTGTGGTCAGGGTCAGGGTTAGGGTTCAGGTTAGGTTTAGTGTCGGGGTTAGGGTTGGGGTTAGGGTTAGGGTTAGGGTTAGGGTTAGGTTTGGGGTTAGGGTTAGGGTTAGGGTTAGGTTTGGGTTTAGGGTTAATGTTAGGGTTAGGGTTGGATTAAGTTTTAGGGTCTGGGTTAGGGTTAGGGTTGGGGTTAGGGTTAGGGTTAGGGTTGAGTTATGGTTAGGGGTAGGGGTAGGGTTTGGGTTAGGGTTAGGGTTAGGGTTGTGTTAGGGTTGGGGTAGGGGTTAGGGTTAGGGTTACGGTTGGGGTCAGGTTTAGGGTAAGGGTTAGTGTTAGGTTTAGGGTTGGGGTTAGGGATAGGGTTATGGTTTGTGGTTAGGATTAGGTTTCGTGTTGGGGTTGGGGTTAGGGTTAGGGTTATGGTTAGGGTTAGGGTTGGGGTCAGGGTTAGGGTTAGGTTTAGGGTTAGAGTTAGGTTTGTGGTTGGGGTTAGGGTTAGTATTAGGTTTAAGGTTGGGGTCGGGGTTAGGGTTAGGGTTAGGGTTAGGGTTGGGGATAGGGTTAGGGTTAAGGTTAGGGTTAGGGTTAGGGTTGGGTTAGGGTTGGGTTAGGGTTAGGGTTAGGTTTAGTGTTGGGGTTCGGGTTAGGTTTAGTCTTGGGGTTGGGGTTAGGGTAGGGTTAGGGTTAGGGTAGGGTTAGGGTTAGGGTTGGAGTTAGGGTTAGGGTTAGGGTTAGGGTTAGGTTTTGGGTTAGGGTTAGGGGTAGGGGTAGGGTCGGTTTTAGGGTTAGGGTTGGGGTTAGTGTTGGGGTTAGGGTTAGGTTTAGGCTTAGTGTTAGGGTAGTGTTTAGGGTTAGGGTTAGGGTTAGGGTAGGGGTTAGGGTTAGGGTTAGGTTTGGGGTCAGGGTTAGGGATAGGGTTAGGGTTAGGGTTGGGGTTATGTTTAGCGTTAGGGTTAGGTTTGGGGTTAGGGTTAGTGTTAGGGTTAGGGTTGGATTTAGGGTTAGGGTCTGGGTTAGGGTTAGGGTTAGGGTTAGGTTTGGGGTTAGGGTTAATTTTAGGGTTAGGGTTGGATTTAGTTTTAGGGTCTGGGTTAGGGTTGGGGTTAGGGTTAGGGTTGAGTCATGGTTAGGGGTAGGGTTAGGGTTTGGGTTAGGGTTAGGGTTAGGGTTGTGTTAGGGTTGGGGTAGGGGTTAGGGTTAGGGTTACGGTTGGGGTCAGGGTTAGGGTAAGGGTTAGTGTTAGGTTTAGGGTTGGGGTTAGGGATAGGGTTAGGGTTTGTGGTTAGGATTTGGTTTAGTGTTGGGGTTGGGGTTAGGGTTAGGTTTATGGTTAGGGTTAGGGTTGGGGTCAGGGTAGGGTTAGTGTTAGTGTTAGGTTTATGGTTGGGGTTAGGGTTAGGATTAGGTTTAAGGTTGGGGTTGGGGTTAGGGTTAGGGTTAGGGTTAGGGTTAGGGTTGAGGATAGGGTTAGGGTTAAGGTTAGGGTTAGGGTTAGGGTTGGGTTAGGGTTGGGGTAGGGGTAGGGTTAGGGTTAGTGTTGGGGTTGGGGTTAGGTTTAGTGTTGGGGTTGGGGTTAGGGTAGGGTTAGGGATAAGCTTGGGGTTAGGGTTAGGGATAGGGTTGTGGTTAGGGTTAGGGTTAGGGTTTGGGATAGGGTTAGGGTCAGGGTCAGGGTCAGGGTCAGGGTTAGGGTTAGGGTCGGGGTTAGGGTTCGGGTTGGGGTAGAGGTTAGGGTTAGTGTTAGGTTAGGGTTGGGTTAAGTTTAGGGTTAGGGTTAGGGTTAGGGTTGGTGTTTGGGTTGGGTTTAGTGTTGACGTTAAGGTTATGGTTAGGGTTAGGGTTAGGGTAGTGGTTAGGGTTAGGGTTAGGGTTAGGTTTGGGGTTAGGGTTAGGGTTAGGGTTAGGTTTGGGGTTAGGGTTAATGTTAGGGTTAGGGTTGGATTTAGTTTTAGGGTCTGGGTTAGGGTTAGGGTTGGGGTTAGGGTTAGGGTTAGGGTTGAGTTATGGTTAGGGGTAGGGTTAGGGTTTGGGTTAGGGTTAGGGTTAGGGTTGTGTTAGGGTTGGGGTAGGGGTTAGGGTTAGGGTTACGGTTGGGGTCAGGTTTAGGGTAAGGGTTAGTGTTAGGTTTAGGGTTGGGGTTAGGGATAGGGTTAGGGTTTGTGGTTAGGATTAGGTTTAGTGTTGGGGTTGGGGTTAGGGTTCGGGTTATGGTTAGGGTTAGGGTTGGGGTCAGGGTTAGGGTTAGGGTTAGGGTTAGGGTTAGTGTTAGGTTTATGGTTGGGGTTAGGGTTAGTAT
>NC_139475.1:4475000-4485000 GCF_057233095.1 Heloderma suspectum
GGGGTCAGGGTTAGGGTTAGGGTTAGGGTTAGGGTTGGGGTTAGGTTTAGCGTTAGGGTTAGGTTTGGGGTTAGGGTTAGTGTTAGGGTTAGGTTTGGATTTAGGGTTAGGGTCTGGGTTAGGGTTAGGGTTAGGGTTAGGGTTAGGTTTGGGGTTAGGGTTAATGTTAGGGTTAGGGTTGGATTTAGTTTTAGGGTCTGGGTTAGGGTTAGGGTTGGGGTTAGGGTTAGGGTTGAGTTATGGTTAGGGGTAGGGTTAGGGTTTGGGTTAGGGTTAGGGTTAGGGTTGTGTTAGGGTTGGGGTAGGGGTTAGGGTTAGGGTTACGGTTGGGGTCAGGGTTAGGGTAAGGGTTAGTGTTAGGTTTAGGGTTGGGGTTAGGGATAGGGTTAGGGTTTGTGGTTAGGATTTGGTTTAGTGGTGGGGTTGGGGTTAGGGTTAGGTTTATGGTTAGGGTTAGGGTTGGGGTCAGGGTTAGGGTTAGGGTTAGTGTTAGGTTTATGGTTGGGGTTAGGGTTAGGATTAGGTTTAAGGTTGGGGTTGGGGTTAGGGTTAGGGTTAGGGTTAGGGTTGGGGATAGGGTTAGGGTTAAGGTTAGGGTTAGGGTTAGGGTTAGGGTTGGGTTAGGGTTGGGGTAGGGGTAGGGTTAGGGTTAGTGTTGGGGTTCGGGTTAGGTTTAGTGTTGGGGTTGGGGTTAGGGTAGGGTTAGGGATAAGCTTGGGGTTAGGGTTAGGGATAGGGTTGTGGTTAGGGTTAGGGTTAGGGTTTGGGATACGGTTAGGGTCAGGGTCAGGGTCAGGGTTAGGGTTAGGGTTAGGGTTAGGGTTAGGGTTAGGGTTAGGGTTGGATTTAGTTTTAGTGTCTGGGTTAGGGTTAGGGTTGGGGTTAGGGTTAGGGTTAGGGTTGAGTTATGGTTAGGGGTTAGGGTCAGGGTCAGGGTCAGGGTTAGGGTTAGGGTTAGGGTCGGGGTTAGGGTTCGGTTTGGGGTAGAGGTTAGGGTTAGTGTTAGGTTAGGGTTGGGTTAAGTTTAGAGTTGGGGTTAGGGTTAGGGTTGGTGTTAGGGTTGGGTTTAGTGTTGATGTTAAGGTTAGGGTTAGGGTTAGGGTTAGGGTAGTGGTTAGGGTTAGGTTTAGGGTTAGGGTTAGGTTTGGGGTTAGGGTTAGGGTTAGGGTTAGGTTTGGGGTTAGGGTTAATGTTAGGGTTAGGGTTGGATTTAGTTTTAGTGTCTGGGTTAGGGTTAGGGTTGGGGTTAGGGTTAGGGTTAGGGTTGAGTTATGGTTAGGGGTAGGGTTAGGGTTAGGGTTAGGGTTAAGGTTAGGGTTAGGGTTAGGGTTAGGGGTGGGTTAGGGTTGGGTTAGGGTTAGGGTTAGGGTTAGGGTTGGTGTTAGGGTTAGGGTTGGGTTAGGGTTAGGGTTAGGGTTGGTGTTAGGGTTAGGGTTGGGGTTAGCGTTGGGGTTAGGGTTAGGTTTAGGCTTAGTGTTAGGGTAGTGTTTAGGGTTAGGGTTAGGGTAGGGGTTAGGGTTAGGGTTAGGTTTGGGGTCAGGGTTAGGGTTAGGGTTAGGGTTAGGGTTGGTGTTAGGCTGAGCGTTAGGGTTCGGTTTGGGGTTAGGGTTAGTGTTAGGGTTAGGGTTGGATTTAGGGTTAGGGTCTGGGTTAGGGTTAGGGTTAGGGTTAGTGTTGGGGTTAGGGTTAGGGTTGAGTTAGGGTTAGGGTTAGGGTTAGGGTTAGGGTTAGGGATAGGGTCAGGGTCAGTGTTAGGGTTAGGGTTGTGATTAGGGTTAGGGTTAGGGTTAGGGTTAGGGTCAGGGTCAGGGTCAGGGTTAGGATTAGGATTAGGGTTAGGGTTAGGGTCGGGGTTAGGGTTCGGGTTGGGGTAGGGGTTAGGGTTAGGGTTGGGGTTAGGGTTAGGGTTAGGGTTAGGTTTGGGTCAGGGTTAGGGTTAGGGTTAGGGTTAGGTTTAGGGTTGGTGTTAGGGTTAGGGTTAGGGTTGGGGTTAGGGTTAGCGTTAGGGTTAGGGTTAGAGTTAGGGTTGTGGTTAGGGTTAAGTTTAGGGGCAGGGTTAGGGTTAGGTTAGTGTTACGGTTTGGGTAGGGCTCAGGTTTAGGGTTAGGGTTAGGGTTGGGGATAGGGTTAGGGTTAGGGTTAGGGTTAGGGTTAGGGTTGGGGTCAGGGTTAGGGTAAGGGTTAGTGTTAGGTTTAGGGTTGGGGTTAGGGCTAGGGTTAGGGTTAGGGTTGGGGTTAGGATTAGGTTTAGTGTTGGGTTTGGGGTTAGGGTTAGGGTTAGGGTTAGGGTTGTGGTCAGGGTCAGGGTTAGGGTTCGGGTTAGGTTTAGGGTCGGGGTTAGGGTTGGGGTTAGGGTTAGGGTTAGGGTTAGGGTTAGGGTTGGGGTTAGGGTTAGGGTTGGGGTTAGGGTCGGGGTTAGGGTTTGGGTTGGGTTCAGGGTTAGGGTAAGGTTTAGTGTTAGGTTTTGGGTTGGGGTTAGGGCTAGGGTTAGGGTTAGGGTTGGGGTTAGGATTAGGTTTAGTGTTGGGTTTGGGGTTAGGGTTAGGGTTATGGTTAGGGTTAGGGTTGTGGACAGGGTCAGGCTTAGGGTTCGGGTTAGGTTTAGTGTCGGGGTTAGGGTTGGGGTTAGGGTTAGGGTTAGGGTTAGGGTTAGGTTTGGGGTTAGGGTTAGGGTTAGGGTTAGGTTTGGGGTTAGGGTTAATGTTAGGGTTAGGGTTGGATTTAGTTTTAGGGTCTGGGTTAGGGTTAGGGTTGGGGTTAGGGTTAGGGTTAGGGTTGAGTTATGGTTAGGGGTAGGGTTAGGGTTTGGGTTAGAGTTAGGGTTAGGGTTGTGTTAGGGTTGGGGTAGGGGTTAGGGTTAGGGTTACGGTTGGGTTCAGGTTTAGGGTACGGGTTAGTGTTAGGTTTAGGGTTGGGGTTAGGGATAGGGTTATGGTTTGTGGTTAGGATTAGGTTTAGTGTTGGGGTTGGGGTTAGGGTTAGGGTTATGGTTAGGGTTAGGGTTAGGGTTAGGGTTAGTGTTAGGTTTATGGTTGGGGTTAGTGTTAGTATTAGGTTTAAGGTTGGGGTCGGGGTTAGGGTTAGGGTTAGGGTTAGGGTTGGGGATAGGGTTAGGGTTAAGGTTAGGGTTAGGGTAAGGGTTAGAGTTGGGTTAGGGTTGGGTTAGGGTTAGTGTTAGGTTTTGGGTTGGGGTTAGGGCTAGGGTTAGGGTTAGGGTTGGGGTTAGGATTAGGTTTAGTGTTGGGTTTGGGGTTAGGGTTAGGGTTATGGTTAGGGTTAGGGTTGTGGACAGGGTCAGGGTTAGGGTTCGGGTTAGGTTTAGTGTCGGGGTTAGGGTTGGGGTTAGGGTTAGGGTTAGGGTTAGGGTTAGGTTTGGGGTTAGGGTTAGGGTTAGGGTAGGGGTTAGGGTTAGGGTTAGGGTTAGAGTTAGGGTTGTGGTTAGGGTTAAGTTTAGGGGCAGGGTTAGGGTTAGGTTAGTGTTACGGTTTGGGTAGGGCTCAGGTTTAGGGTTAGGGTTAGGGTTGGGGATAGGGTTAGGGTTAGGGTTAGGGTTAGGGTTAGGGTTGGGGTCAGGGTTAGGGTAAGGGTTAGTGTCGGGGTTAGGGTTCGGGTTAGGATTAGGTTTAGGGTTGGGTTTGGGGTTAGGGTCAGGGTTAGGGTTAGGGTTAGGGTTGTGGTCAGGGTCAGGGTTAGAGTTCGGGTTAGGTTTAGGGTCGGGGTTAGGGTTGGGGTTAGGGTTAGGGTTAGGGTTAGGGTTGGGGTTAGGGTTGGGGTTAGGGTTAGGGTAGGGTTAGTGTCGGGGTTAGGGTTCGGGTTGGGGTCAGGGTTAGGGTAAGGGCTAGTGTTAGGTTTAGGGATGGGGTTAGGGCTAGGGTTAGGGTTATGGTTGGGGTTAGGATTAGGTTTAGTGTTGGGTTTGGGGTTAGGGTTAGGGTTAGGGTTAGGGTTAGGGTTAGGGTTGTGGTCAGGGTCAGGGTTAGGGTTCGGGTTAGGTTTAGTGTCGGGCTTAGGGTTGGGGTTAGGGTTAGGGTTAGGGTTAGGGTTAGGTTTGGGGTTAGGGTTAGGGTTAGGGTTAGGTTTGGGGTTAGGGTTAATGTTAGGGTTAGGGTTGGATTTAGTTTTAGGGTCTGGGTTAGGGTTAGGGTTGGGGTTAGGGTTAGGGTTAGGGTTGAGTTATGGTTAGAGGTAGGGTTAGGGTTTGGGTTAGGGTTAGGGTTAGGGTTGTGTTAGGGTTGGGGTAGGGGTTAGGGTTAGGGTTACGGTTGGGGTCAGGTTTAGGGTAAGGGTTAGTGTTAGGTTTAGGGTTGGGGTTAGGGATAGGGTTATGGTTTGTGGTTAGGATTAGGTTTCGTGATGGGGTTGGGGTTAGGGTTAGGGTTAGGGTTATGGTTAGGGTTAGGGTTGGGGTCAGGGTTAGGGTTAGGGTTAGGGTTAGTGTTAGGTTTATGGTTGGGGTTAGGGTTAGTATTAGGTTTAAGGTTGGGGTCGGGGTTAGGGTTAGGGTTAGGGTTAGGGTTGGGGATATGGTTAGGTTTAAGGTTAGGGTTAGGGTTAGGGTTGGGTTAGGGTTGGGTTAGGGTTGGGTGAGGGTTAGGGTTAGGTTTAGTGTTGGGGTTCGGGTTAGGTTTAGTCTTGGGGTTGGGGTTAGGGTAGGCTTAGGGTTAGGGTAGGGTTAGGGTTAGGGTTGGGGTTAGGGTTAGGGTTAGGGTTAGGTTTTGGGTTAGGGTTAGGGTTAGGGGTAGGGTCGGGGTTAGGGTTAGGGTTGGGGTTAGTGTTGGGGTTAGGGTTAGGTTTAGGCTTAGTGTTAGGGTAGTGTTTAGGGTTAGGGTTAGGGTTAGGGTAGGGGTTAGGGTTAGGGTTAGGTTTGGGGTCAGAGTTAGGGTTAGGGTTAGGGTTAGGGTTGGGGTTAGGTTTAGCGTTAGGGTTAGGTTTGGGGTTAGGGTTAGTGTTAGGGTTAGGTTTGGATTTAGGGTTAGGGTCTAAGTTAGGGTTAGGGTTAGGTTTGGGGTTAGGGTTAATGTTAGTGTTAGGGTTGGATTTAGTTTTAGGGTCTGGGTTAGGGTTAGGGTTGGGGTTAGGGTTAGGGTTGAATTATGGTTAGGGGTAGGGTTACGGTTGGGGTCAGGGTTAGGGTAAGGGTTAGTGTTAGGTTTAGGGTTGGGGTTAGGGATAGGGTTAGGGTTTGTGGTTAGGATTTGGTTTAGTGGTGGGGTTGGGGTTAGGGTTAGGTTTATGGTTAGGGTTAGGGTTGGGGTCAGGGTTAGGGTTAGGGTTAGTGTTAGGTTTATGGTTGGGGTTAGGGTTAGGATTAGGTTTAAGGTTGGGGTTGGGGTTAGGGTTAGGGTTAGGGTTAGGGTTGGGGATAGGGTTAGGGTTAAGGTTAGGGTTAGGGTTAGGGTTAGGGTTGGGTTAGGGTTGGGGTAGGGGTAGGGTTAGGGTTAGTGTTGGGGTTCGGGTTAGGTTTAGTGTTGGGGTTGGGGTTAGGGTAGGGTTAGGGATAAGCTTGGGGTTAGGGTTAGGGATAGGGTTGTGGTTAGGGTTAGGGTTAGGGTTTGGGATAGGGTTAGGGTCAGGGTCAGGGTCAGGGTTAGGGTTAGGGTTAGGGTCGGGGTTAGGGTTCGGGTTGGGGTAGAGGTTAGGGTTAGTGTTAGGTTAGGGTTGGGTTAAGTTTAGAGTTAGGGTTAGGGTTAGGGTTGGTGTTAGGGTTGGGTTTAGTGTTGACGTTAAGGTTAGGGTTAGGGTTAGGGTTAGGGTAGTGGTTAGGGTTAGGGTTAGGGTTAGGGTTAGGTTTGGGGTTAGGGTTAGGGTTAGGGTTAGGTTTGGGGTTAGGGTTAATGTTAGGGTTAGGGTTGGATTTAGTTTTAGTGTCTGGGTTAGGGTTAGGGTTGGGGTTAGGGTTAGGGTTAGGGTTGAGTTATGGTTAGGGGTTTGGGTTAGGGTTAGGGTTAGGGTTAGGGTTTGGGATAGGGTTAGGGTCAGGGTCAGGGTCAGGGTTAGGGTTAGGGTTAGGGTCGGGGTTAGGGTTCGGATTGGGGTAGAGGTTAGGGTTAGTGTTAGGTTAGGGTTGGGTTAAGTTTAGAGTTGGGGTTAGGGTTAGGGTTGGTGTTAGGGTTGGGTTTAGTGTTGATGTTAAGGTTAGGGTTAGGGTTAGGGTTAGGGTAGTGGTTAGGGTTAGGGTTAGGGTTAGGGTTAGGTTTGGGGTTAGGGTTAGGGTTAGGGTTAGGGTTGAGGATAGGGTTAGGGTTAAGGTTAGGGTTAGGGTTAGGGTTGGGTTAGGGTTGGGGTAGGGGTAGGGTTAGGGTTAGTGTTGGGGTTCGGGTTAGGTTTAGTGTTGGGGTTGGGGTTAGGGTAGGGTTAGGGATAAGCTTGGGGTTAGGGTTAGGGATAGGGTTGTGGTTAGGGTTAGGGTTAGGGTTAGGGTTTGGGATAGGGTTAGGGTCAGGGTCAGGGTCAGGGTTAGGGTTAGGGTTAGGGTCGGGGTTAGGGTTCGGGTTGGGGTAGAGGTTAGGGTTAGTGTTAGGTTAGGGTTGGGTTAAGTTTAGGGTTAGGGTTAGGGTTAGGGTTGGTGTTAGGGTTGGGTTTAGTGTTGACGTTAAGGTTATGGTTAGGGTTAGGGTTAGGGTAGTGGTTAGGGTTAGGGTTAGGGTTAGGGTTAGGTTTGGGGTTAGGGTTAGGGTTAGGGTTAGGTTTGGGGTTAGGGTTAATGTTAGGGTTAGGGTTGGATTTAGTTTTAGGGTCTGGGTTAGGGTTAGGGTTGGGGTTAGGGTTAGGGTTAGGGTTGAGTTATGGTTAGGGGTAGGGTTAGGGTTTGGGTTAGGGTTAGGGTTAGGGTTGTGTTAGGGTTGGGGTAGGGGTTAGGGTTAGGGTTACGGTTGGGGTCAGGTTTAGGGTAAGGGTTAGTGTTAGGTTTAGGGTTGGGGTTAGGGATAGGGTTAGGGTTTGTGGTTAGGATTAGGTTTAGTGTTGGGGTTGGGGTTAGGGTTAGGGTTATGGTTAGGGTTAGGGTTGGGGTCCGGGTTAGGGTTAGGGTTAGGGTTAGGGTTAGTGTTAGGTTTATGGTTGGGGTTAGGGTTAGTATTAGGTTTAAGGTTGGGGTCAGGGTTAGGGTTAGGGTTAGGGTTAGGTTTAGGGTTGGTGTTATTGTTAGGGTTAGGGTTGGGGTTAGGGTTAGCGTTAGGGTTAGGGTTAGAGTTAGGGTTGTGGTTAGGGTTAAGTTTAGGGGCAGGGTTAGGCTTAGGTTAGTGTTACGGTTTGGGTAGGGCTCAGGTTTAGGGTTAGGGTTAGGGTTGGGGATAGGGTTAGGGTTAGGGGTAGGGTTAGGGTTAGGGTTGGGGTCAGGGTTAGGGTAAGGGTTAGTGTTAGGTTTAGGGTTGGGGTTAGGGCTAGGGTTAGGGTTAGGGTTGGGGTTAGGATTAGGTTTAGTGTTGGGTTTGGGGTTAGGGTTAGGGTTAGGGTTAGGGTTAGGGTTAGGGTTAGGGTTGTGGTCAGGGTCAGGGTTAGAGTTCAGGTTAGGTTTAGGGTCGGGGTTAGGGTTGGGGTTAGGGTTAGGGTTAGGGTTAGGGTTGGGGTTAGGGTTGGGGTTAGGGTTAGGGTTGGGGTTAGTGTCGGGGTTAGGGTTCGGGTTGGGGTCAGGGTTAGGGTAAGGGCTAGTGTTAGGTTTAGGGTTGGGGTTAGGGCTAGAGTTAGGGTTAGGGTTGGGGTTAGGATTAGGTTTAGTGTTGGGTTTGGGGTTAGGGTTAGGGTTAGGGTTATGGTTAGGGTTAGGGTTGTGGTCAGGGTCAGGGTTAGGGTTCGGGTTAGGTTTAGTGTCGGGCTTAGGGTTGGGGTTAGGGTTAGGGTTAGGGTTAGGGTTAGGTTTGGGGTTAGGGTTAGGGTTAGGGTTAGGTTTGGGGTTAGGGTTAATGTTAGGGTTAGGGTTGGATTTAGTTTTAGGGTCTGGGTTAGGGTTAGGGTTGGGGTTAGGATTAGGGTTAGGGTTGAGTTATGGTTAGGGGTAGGGTTAGGGTTTGGGTTAGGGTTAGGGTTACGGTTGTGTTAGGGTTGGGGTAGGGGTTAGGGTTAGGGTTACGGTTGGGGTCAGGTTTAGGGTAAGGGTTAGTGTTAGGTTTAGGGTTGGGGTTAGGGATAGGGTTATGGTTTGTGGTTAGGATTAGGTTTCGTGATGGGGTTGGGGTTAGGGTTAGGGTTAGGGTTATGGTTAGGGTTAGGGTTGGGGTCAGGGTTAGGGTTAGGGTTAGGGTTAGTGTTAGGTTTATGGTTGGGGTTAGGGTTAGTATTAGGTTTAAGGTTGGGGTCGGGGTTAGGGTTAGGGTTAGGGTTAGGGTTGGGGATATGGTTAGGGTTAAGGTTAGGGTTAGGGTTAGGGTTGGGTTAGGGTTGGGTTAGCGTTGGGTGAGGGTTAGGGTTAGGTTTAGTGTTGGGGTTCGGGTTAGGTTTAGTCTTGGGGTTGGGGTTAGGGTAGGGTTAGGGTTAGGGTAGGGTTAGGGTTAGGGTTGGGGTTAGGGTTAGGGTTAGGGTTAGGGTTAGGTTTTGGGTTAGGGTTAGGGTTAGGGGTAGGGTCGGGGTTAGGGTTAGGGTTGGGGTTAGTGTTGGGGTTAGGGTTAGGTTTAGGCTTAGTGTTAGGGTAGTGTTTAGGGTTAGGGTTAGGGTTAGGGTAGGGGTTAGGGTTAGGGTTAGGTTTGGGGTCAGGGTTAGGGTTAGGGTTAGGGTTAGGGTTGGGGTTAGGTTTAGCGTTAGGGTTAGGTTTGGGGTTAGGGTTAGTGTTAGGGTTAGGTTTGGATTTAGGGTTAGGGTCTGGGTTAGGGTTAGGGTTAGGGTTAGGGTTAGGTTTGGGGTTAGGGTTAATGTTAGGGTTAGGGTTGGATTTAGTTTTAGGGTCTGGGTTAGGGTTAGGGTTGGGGTTAGGGTTAGGGTTGAGTTATGGTTAGGGGTAGGGTTAGGGTTTGGGTTAGGGTTAGGGTTAGGGTTGTGTTAGGGTTGGGGTAGGGGTTAGGGTTAGGGTTACGGTTGGGGTCAGGGTTAGGGTAAGGGTTAGTGTTAGGTTTAGGGTTGGGGTTAGGGATAGGGTTAGGGTTTGTGGTTAGGATTTGGTTTAGTGGTGGGGTTGGGGTTAGGGTTAGGTTTATGGTTAGGGTTAGGGTTGGGGTCAGGGTTAGGGTTAGGGTTAGTGTTAGGTTTATGGTTGGGGTTAGGGTTAGGATTAGGTTTAAGGTTGGGGTTGGGGTTAGGGTTAGGGTTAGGGTTAGGGTTGGGGATAGGGTTAGGGTTAAGGTTAGGGTTAGGGTTAGGGTTAGGGTTGGGTTAGGGTTGGGGTAGGGGTAGGGTTAGGGTTAGTGTTGGGGTTCGGGTTAGGTTTAGTGTTGGGGTTGGGGTTAGGGTAGGGTTAGGGATAAGCTTGGGGTTAGGGTTAGGGATAGGGTTGTGGTTAGGGTTAGGGTTAGGGTTTGGGATACGGTTAGGGTCAGGGTCAGGGTCAGGGTTAGGGTTAGGGTTAGGGTTAGGGTTAGGGTTAGGGTTAGGGTTGGATTTAGTTTTAGTGTCTGGGTTAGGGTTAGGGTTGGGGTTAGGGTTAGGGTTAGGGTTGAGTTATGGTTAGGGGTTAGGGTCAGGGTCAGGGTCAGGGTTAGGGTTAGGGTTAGGGTCGGGGTTAGGGTTCGGTTTGGGGTAGAGGTTAGGGTTAGTGTTAGGTTAGGGTTGGGTTAAGTTTAGAGTTGGGGTTAGGGTTAGGGTTGGTGTTAGGGTTGGGTTTAGTGTTGATGTTAAGGTTAGGGTTAGGGTTAGGGTTAGGGTAGTGGTTAGGGTTAGGTTTAGGGTTAGGGTTAGGTTTGGGGTTAGGGTTAGGGTTAGGGTTAGGTTTGGGGTTAGGGTTAATGTTAGGGTTAGGGTTGGATTTAGTTTTAGTGTCTGGGTTAGGGTTAGGGTTGGGGTTAGGGTTAGGGTTAGGGTTGAGTTATGGTTAGGGGTAGGGTTAGGGTTAGGGTTAGGGTTAAGGTTAGGGTTA
>NC_139475.1:4492500-4495000 GCF_057233095.1 Heloderma suspectum
TTAGGGTTAGGGTTGGATTTAGGGTTAGGGTCTGGGTTAAGGTTAGGGTTAGGGTTGGGGTTAGGGTTAGGGTTAGGGTTGAGTTAGGGTTAGGGTTAGGGTTAGGATTAGGGTTGGGGTTACGGTTCGGGTTGGGGTTACGGTTCAGGTTGGTTATGGTTGGTGTTAGTGTTAGGGTTAGGGTTGGGTTAAGTTTAGGGGTAGGGTTAGGGTAGGGTTAGGGTTGGGGTTAGGGTTAGGGTTAGGGTTAGGGTTAGGTTTGGGGTCAGGGTTAGGGTAAGGGTTAGTGTTAGGTTTAGGGTTGGGGTTACGGTTAGGGTTAGTGTTAGGGTTAGGGTTTGTGGTTAGCATTAGGTTTAGTGTTGGGGTTGGGGTTAGAATAAGGGTTAGGGTTATGGTTAGGGTTAGGGTTGGGGTCAGGGTTAGGGTTAGGGTTAGGGTTAGGGTTAGGGTTAGGTTTAGGGTTGGGGTTAGGGTTAGGGTTAGGATTAGGTTTAAGGTTGGGGTTGGGGTTAGGGTTAGGGTTAGGGTTAGGGTTAGGGTTAGGGTTAGGGTTGGGGTTAGGGTTAGGGTTAAGGTTAGGTTTAGGGTTAGGGTTGGGTTAGGGTTGGGTTAGGGTCAGGGTTAGGGTAAGTGTTGGGGTTCGGGTTAGGTTTAGTGTTGGGGTTGGGGTTAGGGTTAGGGTTAGGGTTAGGGTTAGGGTTGGGGTTAGGGTTAGGTTTAGGGTTAGGGTTGGGTTAGGGTTAGGGTTAGTTTTAGGGTTAGGGTTGGGGTTAGGGTTAGGGTTGGGGTTAGTGTTGGGGTTAGGGTTAGGTTTAGGCTGAGTGTTAGGGTAGTGTTTAGGGTTAGGGTTAGGGTTAGGGTTAGGGTAGGGGTTAGGGTTAGGGTTAGAGTTTTGGTTGGGGCTAGGGTTAGGGTTGGGGTTAGGTTTAGGGTTAGGGTTAGGTTTGGGGTTAGGGTTAGTGTTAGGTTTCGGCTTGGATTTAGGGTTAGGGTCTGGGTTAGGGTTAGGGTTAGGGTCAGGGTCAGGGTCAGGGTTAGGGTTCGGGTTAGGTTTAGGGTCGGGGTTAGGGTTGGGGTTAGGTTTCGGGTTGGGGTTAGGGTTAGGGTTAGTGTTAGTGATAGGGTTAGGGTTGTGGTTAGGGTTAGGGTTAGGGTTACGGTTAGGGTCAGCGTCAGGGTCAGGGTTAAGATTAGGGTTAGGGTTAGGGTTAGGGTTAGTGTTAGGGTTAGGGTTGGGTTAAGTTTAGTGTTAGGGTTGGGGTTAGGGTTGGTGTTAGAGTTAGGGTTAGGGTTAGGGTAGTGGTTAGGTTTAGGGTTTGGGTTAGGGTTAGGGTTAGGGTTAGGGTAGGGGTTAGGGTTAGGGTTAGGGTTAGAGTTAGGGTTGTGGTTAGGGTTAAGTTTAGGGGCAGGGTTAGGGTTAGGTTAGTGTTACGGTTTGGGTAGGGCTCAGGTTTAGGGTTAGGGTTAGGGTTGGGGATAGGGTTAGGGTTAGGGGTAGGGTTAGGGTTAGGGTTAGGGTTAGGGTTGGGGTCAGGGTTAGGGTAAGGGTTAGTGTTAGGTTTAGGGTTGGGGTTAGGGCTAGGGTTAGGGTTAGGGTTGGGGTTAGGATTAGGTTTAGTGTTGGGTTTGGGGTTAGGGTTAGGGTTAGGGTTAGGGTTGTGGTCAGGGTCAGGGTTAGGGTTCGGGTTAGGTTTAGGGTCGGGGTTAGGGTTGGGGTTAGGGTTAGGGTTAGGGTTAGGGTTGGGGTTAGGGTTGGGGTTAGGGTTAGGGTTGGGGTTAGGATCGGGGTTAGGGTTCGGGTTGGGGTCAGGGTTAGGGTAAGGGTTAGTGTTAGGTTTAGGGTTGGGGTTAGGGCTAGGGTTAGGGTTAGGGTTGGGGTTAGGATTAGGTTTAGTGTTGGGTTTGGGGTTAGGGTTAGGGTTATGGTTAGGGTTAGGGTTGTGGTCAGGGTCAGGGTTAGGGTTCAGGTTAGCTTTAGTGTCGGGGTTAGGGTTGGGGTTAGGGTTAGGGTTAGGGTTAGGGTTAGGTTTGGGGTTAGGGTTAGGGTTAGGGTTAGGTTTGGGTTTAGGGTTAATGTTAGGGTTAGGGTTGGATTAAGTTTTAGGGTCTGGGTTAGGGTTAGGGTTGGGGTTAGGGTTAGGGTTAGGGTTGAGTTATGGTTAGGGGTAGGGTTAGGGTTTGGGTTAGGGTTAGGGTTAGGGTTGTGTTAGGGTTGGGGTAGGGGTTAGGGTTAGGGTTACGGTTGGGGTCAGGTTTAGGGTAAGGGTTAGTGTTAGGTTTAGGGTTGGGGTTAGGGATAGGGTTATGGTTTGTGGTTAGGATTAGGTTTCGTGTTGGGGTTGGGGTTAGGGTTAGGGTTATGGTTAGGGTTAGGGTTGGGGTCAGGGTTAGGGTTAGGTTTAGGGTTAGAGTTAGGTTTGTGGTTGGGGTTAGGGTTAGTATTAGGTTTAAGGTTGGGGTCGGGGTTAGGGTTAGGGTTAGGGTTAGGGTTGGGGAT
>NC_139475.1:4527500-4530000 GCF_057233095.1 Heloderma suspectum
GGTCAGGGTTAGGGTTCGGGTTAGGTTTAGGGTCGGGGTGAGGGTTGGGGTTAGGGTTTGGGTTGTGTTAGGGTTGGTGTTAGTGTTAGGGTTAGGGTTGGGTTAAGTTTAGGGTTAGGGGTAGGGTAGGGTTAGGGTTAGGGTTGGGGTTAGGGTTAGGGTTAGGGTTAGGGTTCGGTTTGGGGTTAGGGTTAGGTTTAGGGTTAGGGTTGGATTTAGGGTTAGGGTCAGGTTTAGGGTTATGGTTACGGTTGGGGTTAGGGTTAGGGTTAAGCTTAGGGTTAGGGTTAGGGTTAGGGTTAGGGTTGTGGTTAGGGTCAGGGTCAGGGTTAGGGTTAGGGTTAGGGTTAGGTTTAGGGTTGGGGTAGGAGTAGGGGTTAGGGTTAGGGTTGGGGTTAGGGTTAGGGTTAGGTTTGGGGTCAGGGTTAGGGTTAGGGTTAGGGTTAGGTTTAGGGTTGGTGTTAGGGTTAGGGTTAGGGTTAGGGTTGGGGTAGGGGTTAGGGTTAGGGTGGGCTTTAGGATTAGGGTTAGGGTTAGGTTTGTGGTTAGGGTCAGGGTCAGGGTTAGGGTTAGGGTTAGGGTTGGGGTAGGGGTTAGGGTTAGGGTTGGGGTTAGGGTTAGGGTTAGGGTTAGGTTTGGGGTCAGGGATAGTGTTAGGGTAAGGGTTAGGGTTGAGTTATGGTTAGGGATAGGGTTAGGGTTTGGGATAGGGTTGTGGTTAGGGTTAGGGTTAGTGTCATGGTTAGGATTAGGGTAGTGTTAGGGTTCTGGTAGGGGTTAGGTTTAGGTTTAGGGTTAGGGTTGGGGTTAGGGTTAGGGTTGGGGTCAGGGTTAGGGTAAGGGTTAGTGTTAGGTTAAGGGTTGGGGTTAGGGTTAGGGTTAGGGTTGGGTTTAGGATTAGGTTTAGTGTTGGGGTTGGGGTTAGGGTTATGGTTAGGGTTGGGGTTGGGGTTAGGGTTAGGGTTAAGGTGAGAGTTAGGTTTAGGGTTGGGTTAGGGTGGGGTTAGGGTTAGGGTTAGGGTTAGGGTTAGGGTTGGGGTTAGGGTTAGGGTGGGGGTTAGTGTTGGGGTTACGGTTAGGTTTAGGCTTAGTGTTAGGGTAGTGTTTAGTGTTAGGGTTAGGGTTAGGGTAGGGGTTAGGGTTAGGGTTAGGGTTTGGGCTGGGGTTCGGGTTAGCGTTAGGGTTAGGGTTAGGGTTGGGGTTAGGGTTAGCGTTAGGGTTAGGTTTGGGTTTAGGGTTAGTGTTAGGGTTAGGGATGGATTTAGGGTTAGTGTCTGGGTTAGGGTTAGGGTTAGGGTTGGGGTTAGGGTTGGGGTTAGGGTTGACTAAGTGTTAGGGTTAGGGTTAGGGTTGGGGTTAGCGTTAGGGTTAGGTTTGGGTTTAGGGTTAGTGTTAGGGTTAGGGATGGATTTAGGGTTAGTGTCTGGGTTAGGGTTAGGGTTAGGGTTGTGGTCAGGGTTAAGATTAGGGTTAGGGTTAGGGTTAGGGTTAGTGTTAGTGTTAGGGTTAGGGTTGGGTTAAGTTTAGTGTTAGGGTTGGGGTTAGGGTTGGTGTTAGGGTTAGGGTTAGGGTAGTGGTTAGGGTTAGAGTTAGGGTTAGGGTTAGGGTTAGGGTAGGGGTTAGGGTTAGGGTTAGGGTTAGAGTTAGGGTTGTGGTTTGGGTTAAGTTTAGGGGCAGGGTTAGGGTTAGGTTAGTGTTACGGTTTGGGTAGGGCTCAGGTTTAGGGTTAGGGTTAGGGTTGGGGATAGGGTTAGGGTTAGGGTTAGGGTTAGGGTTAGGGTTGGGGTCAGGGTTAGGGTAAGGGTTAGTGTTAGGTTTAGGGTTGGGGTTAGGGCTAGGGTTAGGGTTAGGGTTGGGGTTAGGATTAGGTTTAGTGTTGGGTTTGGGGTTAGGGTTAGGGTTAGGGTTAGGGTTGTGGTCAGGGTCAGGGTTAGGGTTCGGGTTAGGTTTAGGGTCGGGGTTAGGGTTGGGGTTAGGGTTAGGGTTAGGGTTAGGGTTGGGGTTAGGGTTGGGGTTAGGGTTAGGGTTGGGGTTAGGATCGGGGTTAGGGTTCGGGTTGGGGTCAGGGTTAGGGTAAGGGTTAGTGTTAGGTTTAGGGTTGGGGTTAGGGCTAGGGTTAGGGTTAGGGTTGGGGTTAGGATTAGGTTTAGTGTTGGGTTTGGGGTTAGGGTTAGGGTTATGGTTAGGGTTAGGGTTGTGGTCAGGGTCAGGGTTAGGTTTCGGGTTAGGTTTAGTGTCGGGGTTAGGGTTGGGGTTAGGGTTAGGGTTAGGGTTAGGGTTAGGTTTGGGGTTAGGGTTAGGGTTAGGGTTAGGTTTGGGTTTAGGGTTAATGTTAGGGTTAGGGTTGGATTAAGTTCTAGGGTCTGGGTTAGGGTTAGGGTTGGGGTTAGGGTTAGGGTTAGGGTTGAGTTATGGTTAGGGGTAGGGTTAGGTTTTGGGTTAGGGTTAGGGTTAGGGTTGTGTTAGGGTTGGGGTAGGGGTTAGAGTTAGGGTTACGGTT
>NC_139475.1:4555000-4560000 GCF_057233095.1 Heloderma suspectum
GGATAGGGTTAGGGTTTGTGGTTAGGATTTGGTTTAGTGGTGGGGTTGGGGTTAGGGTTAGGTTTATGGTTAGGGTTAGGGTTGGGGTCAGGGTTAGGGTTAGGGTTAGTGTTAGGTTTATGGTTGGGGTTAGGGTTAGGATTAGGTTTAAGGTTGGGGTTGGGGTTAGGGTTAGGGTTAGGGTTAGGGTTGGGGATAGGGTTAGGGTTAAGGTTAGGGTTAGGGTTAGGGTTAGGGTTGGGTTAGGGTTGGGGTAGGGGTAGGGTTAGGGTTAGTGTTGGGGTTCGGGTTAGGTTTAGTGTTGGGGTTGGGGTTAGGGTAGGGTTAGGGATAAGCTTGGGGTTAGGGTTAGGGATAGGGTTGTGGTTAGGGTTAGGGTTAGGGTTTGGGATACGGTTAGGGTCAGGGTCAGGGTCAGGGTTAGGGTTAGGGTTAGGGTTAGGGTTAGGGTTAGGGTTAGGGTTGGATTTAGTTTTAGTGTCTGGGTTAGGGTTAGGGTTGGGGTTAGGGTTAGGGTTAGGGTTGAGTTATGGTTAGGGGTTAGGGTCAGGGTCAGGGTCAGGGTTAGGGTTAGGGTTAGGGTCGGGGTTAGGGTTCGGTTTGGGGTAGAGGTTAGGGTTAGTGTTAGGTTAGGGTTGGGTTAAGTTTAGAGTTGGGGTTAGGGTTAGGGTTGGTGTTAGGGTTGGGTTTAGTGTTGATGTTAAGGTTAGGGTTAGGGTTAGGGTTAGGGTAGTGGTTAGGGTTAGGTTTAGGGTTAGGGTTAGGTTTGGGGTTAGGGTTAGAGTTAGGGTTAGGTTTGGGGTTAGGGTTAATGTTAGGGTTAGGGTTGGATTTAGTTTTAGTGTCTGGGTTAGGGTTAGGGTTGGGGTTAGGGTTAGGGTTAGGGTTGAGTTATGGTTAGGGGTAGGGTTAGGGTTAGGGTTAGGGTTAAGGTTAGGGTTAGGGTTAGGGTTAGGGGTGGGTTAGGGTTGGGTTAGGGTTAGGGTTAGGGTTAGGGTTGGTGTTAGGGTTAGGGTTGGGTTAGGGTTAGGGTTAGGGTTGGTGTTAGGGTTAGGGTTGGGGTTAGCGTTGGGGTTAGGGTTAGGTTTAGGCTTAGTGTTAGGGTAGTGTTTAGGGTTAGGGTTAGGGTTAGGGTAGGGGTTAGGGTTAGGGTTAGGTTTGGGGTCAGGGTTAGGGTTAGGGTTAGGGTTAGGGTTGGTGTTAGGCTGAGCGTTAGGGTTCGGTTTGGGGTTAGGGTTAGTGTTAGGGTTAGGGTTGGATTTAGGGTTAGGGTCTGGGTTAGGGTTAGGGTTAGGGTTAGTGTTGGGGTTAGGGTTAGGGTTGAGTTAGGGTTAGGGTTAGGGTTAGGGTTAGGGTTAGGGATAGGGTCAGGGTCAGTGTTAGGGTTAGGGTTGTGATTAGGGTTAGGGTTAGGGTTAGGGTTAGGGTCAGGGTCAGGGTCAGGGTTAGGATTAGGATTAGGGTTAGGGTTAGGGTCGGGGTTAGGGTTCGGGTTGGGGTAGGGGTTAGGGTTAGGGTTGGGGTTAGGGTTAGGGTTAGGGTTAGGTTTGGGTCAGGGTTAGGGTTAGGGTTAGGGTTAGGTTTAGGGTTGGTGTTAGGGTTAGGGTTAGGGTTGGGGTTAGGGTTAGCGTTAGGGTTAGGGTTAGAGTTAGGGTTGTGGTTAGGGTTAAGTTTAGGGGCAGGGTTAGGGTTAGGTTAGTGTTACGGTTTGGGTAGGGCTCAGGTTTAGGGTTAGGGTTAGGGTTGGGGATAGGGTTAGGGTTAGGGTTAGGGTTAGGGTTAGGGTTGGGGTCAGGGTTAGGGTAAGGGTTAGTGTTAGGTTTAGGGTTGGGGTTAGGGCTAGGGTTAGGGTTAGGGTTGGGGTTAGGATTAGGTTTAGTGTTGGGTTTGGGGTTAGGGTTAGGGTTAGGGTTAGGGTTGTGGTCAGGGTCAGGGTTAGGGTTCGGGTTAGGTTTAGGGTCGGGGTTAGGGTTGGGGTTAGGGTTAGGGTTAGGGTTAGGGTTAGGGTTAGGGTTGGGGTTAGGGTTAGGGTTGGGGTTAGGGTCGGGGTTAGGGTTTGGGTTGGGTTCAGGGTTAGGGTAAGGTTTAGTGTTAGGTTTTGGGTTGGGGTTAGGGCTAGGGTTAGGGTTAGGGTTGGGGTTAGGATTAGGTTTAGTGTTGGGTTTGGGGTTAGGGTTAGTGTTATGGTTAGGGTTAGGGTTGTGGACAGGGTCAGGCTTAGGGTTCGGGTTAGGTTTAGTGTCGGGGTTAGGGTTGGGGTTAGGGTTAGGGTTAGGGTTAGGGTTAGGTTTGGGGTTAGGGTTAGGGTTAGGGTTAGGTTTGGGGTTAGGGTTAATGTTAGGGTTAGGGTTGGATTTAGTTTTAGGGTCTGGGTTAGGGTTAGGGTTGGGGTTAGGGTTAGGGTTAGGGTTGAGTTATGGTTAGGGGTAGGGTTAGGGTTTGGGTTAGAGTTAGGGTTAGGGTTGTGTTAGGGTTGGGGTAGGGGTTAGGGTTAGGGTTACGGTTGGGTTCAGGTTTAGGGTACGGGTTAGTGTTAGGTTTAGGGTTGGGGTTAGGGATAGGGTTATGGTTTGTGGTTAGGATTAGGTTTAGTGTTGGGGTTGGGGTTAGGGTTAGGGTTATGGTTAGGGTTAGGGTTAGGGTTAGGGTTAGTGTTAGGTTTATGGTTGGGGTTAGTGTTAGTATTAGGTTTAAGGTTGGGGTCGGGGTTAGGGTTAGGGTTAGGGTTAGGGTTGGGGATAGGGTTAGGGTTAAGGTTAGGGTTAGGGTAAGGGTTAGAGTTGGGTTAGGGTTGGGTTAGGGTTAGTGTTAGGTTTTGGGTTGGGGTTAGGGCTAGGCTTAGGGTTAGGGTTGGGGTTAGGATTAGGTTTAGTGTTGGGTTTGGGGTTAGGGTTAGGGTTATGGTTAGGGTTAGGGTTGTGGACAGGGTCAGGGTTAGGGTTCGGGTTAGGTTTAGTGTCGGGGTTAGGGTTGGGGTTAGGGTTAGGGTTAGGGTTAGGGTTAGGTTTGGGGTTAGGGTTAGGGTTAGGGTAGGGGTTAGGGTTAGGGTTAGGGTTAGAGTTAGGGTTGTGGTTAGGGTTAAGTTTAGGGGCAGGGTTAGGGTTAGGTTAGTGTTACGGTTTGGGTAGGGCTCAGGTTTAGGGTTAGGGTTAGGGTTGGGGATAGGGTTAGGGTTAGGGTTAGGGTTAGGGTTAGGGTTGGGGTCAGGGTTAGGGTAAGGGTTAGTGTCGGGGTTAGGGTTCGGGTTAGGATTAGGTTTAGGGTTGGGTTTGGGGTTAGGGTCAGGGTTAGGGTTAGGGTTAGGGTTGTGGTCAGGGTCAGGGTTAGAGTTCGGGTTAGGTTTAGGGTCGGGGTTAGGGTTGGGGTTAGGGTTAGGGTTAGGGTTAGGGTTGGGGTTAGGGTTGGGGTTAGGGTTAGGGTAGGGTTAGTGTCGGGGTTAGGGTTCGGGTTGGGGTCAGGGTTAGGGTAAGGGCTAGTGTTAGGTTTAGGGATGGGGTTAGGGCTAGGGTTAGGGTTATGGTTGGGGTTAGGATTAGGTTTAGTGTTGGGTTTGGGGTTAGGGTTAGGGTTAGGGTTAGGGTTAGGGTTGTGGTCAGGGTCAGGGTTAGGGTTCGGGTTAGGTTTAGTGTCGGGCTTAGGGTTGGGGTTAGGGTTAGGGTTAGGGTTAGGGTTAGGTTTGGGGTTAGGGTTAGGGTTAGGGTTAGGTTTGGGGTTAGGGTTAATGTTAGGGTTAGGGTTGGATTTAGTTTTAGGGTCTGGGTTAGGGTTAGGGTTGGGGTTAGGGTTAGGGTTAGGGTTGAGTTATGGTTAGAGGTAGGGTTAGGGTTTGGGTTAGGGTTAGGGTTAGGGTTGTGTTAGGGTTGGGGTAGGGGTTAGGGTTAGGGTTACGGTTGGGGTCAGGTTTAGGGTAAGGGTTAGTGTTAGGTTTAGGGTTGGGGTTAGGGATAGGGTTATGGTTTGTGGTTAGGATTAGGTTTCGTGATGGGGTTGGGGTTAGGGTTAGGGTTAGGGTTATGGTTAGGGTTAGGGTTGGGGTCAGGGTTAGGGTTAGGGTTAGGGTTAGTGTTAGGTTTATGGTTGGGGTTAGGGTTAGTATTAGGTTTAAGGTTGGGGTCGGGGTTAGGGTTAGGGTTAGGGTTAGGGTTGGGGATATGGTTAGGTTTAAGGTTAGGGTTAGGGTTAGGGTTGGGTTAGGGTTGGGTTAGGGTTGGGTGAGGGTTAGGGTTAGGTTTAGTGTTGGGGTTCGGGTTAGGTTTAGTCTTGGGGTTGGGGTTAGGGTAGGCTTAGGGTTAGGGTAGGGTTAGGGTTAGGGTTGGGGTTAGGGTTAGGGTTAGGGTTAGGTTTTGGGTTAGGGTTAGGGTTAGGGGTAGGGTCGGGGTTAGGGTTAGGGTTGGGGTTAGTGTTGGGGTTAGGGTTAGGTTTAGGCTTAGTGTTAGGGTAGTGTTTAGGGTTAGGGTTAGGGTTAGGGTAGGGGTTAGGGTTAGGGTTAGGTTTGGGGTCAGAGTTAGGGTTAGGGTTAGGGTTAGGGTTGGGGTTAGGTTTAGCGTTAGGGTTAGGTTTGGGGTTAGGGTTAGTGTTAGGGTTAGGTTTGGATTTAGGGTTAGGGTCTAAGTTAGGGTTAGGGTTAGGTTTGGGGTTAGGGTTAATGTTAGTGTTAGGGTTGGATTTAGTTTTAGGGTCTGGGTTAGGGTTAGGGTTGGGGTTAGGGTTAGGGTTGAATTATGGTTAGGGGTAGGGTTACGGTTGGGGTCAGGGTTAGGGTAAGGGTTAGTGTTAGGTTTAGGGTTGGGGTTAGGGATAGGGTTAGGGTTTGTGGTTAGGATTTGGTTTAGTGGTGGGGTTGGGGTTAGGGTTAGGTTTATGGTTAGGGTTAGGGTTGGGGTCAGGGTTAGGGTTAGGGTTAGTGTTAGGTTTATGGTTGGGGTTAGGGTTAGGATTAGGTTTAAGGTTGGGGTTGGGGTTAGGGTTAGGGTTAGGGTTAGGGTTGGGGATAGGGTTAG
>NC_139475.1:4637500-4650000 GCF_057233095.1 Heloderma suspectum
TAGGGTTAGGGTTAGGGTTAGAGTTAGGGTTGTGGTTAGGGTTAAGTTTAGGGGCAGGGTTAGGGTTAGGTTAGTGTTACGGTTTGGGTAGGGCTCAGGTTTAGGTTTAGGGTTGGGGTTAGGGTTGGGGTTAGGGTTAGGGTTAGGGTTAGGGTTAGGGTTGGGGTTAGGGTTGGGGTTAGGGTTAGGGTAGGGTTAGTGTCGGGGTTAGGGTTCGGGTTGGGGTCAGGGTTAGGGTAAGGGCTAGTGTTAGGTTTAGGGTTGGGGTTAGGGCTAGGGTTAGGGTTAGGGTTGGGGTTAGGATTAGGTTTAGTGTTGGGTTTTGGGTTAGGGTTAGGGTTAGGGTTATTGTTAGGGTTAGGGTTGTGGTCAGGGTCAGGGTTAGGGTTCGGGTTAGGTTTAGTGTCGGGCTTAGGGTTGGGGTTAGGGTTAGGGTTAGGGTTAGGTTTGGGGTTAGGGTTAGGGTTAGGGTTAGGTTTGGGGTTAGGGTTAATGTTAGGGTTAGGGTTGGATTTAGTTTTAGGGTCTGGGTTAGGGTTAGGGTTGGGATTAGGGTTAGGGTTAGGGTTGAGTTATGGTTAGAGGTAGGGTTAGGGTTTGGGTTAGGGTTAGGGTTAGGGTTGTGTTAGGGTTGGGGTAGGGGTTAGGGTTAGGGTTACGGTTGGGGTCAGGTTTAGGGTAAGGGTTAGTGTTAGGTTTAGGGTTGGGGTTAGGGATAGGGTTATGGTTTGTGGTTAGGATTAGGTTTCGTGATGGGGTTGGGGTTAGGGTTAGGGTTAGGGTTATGGTTAGGGTTAGGGTTGGGGTCAGGGTTAGGGTTAGGGTTAGGGTTAGTGTTAGGTTTATGGTTGGGGTTAGGGTTAGTATTAGGTTTAAGGTTGGGGTCGGGGTTAGGGTTAGGGTTAGGGTTAGGGTTGGGGATATGGTTAGGGTTAAGGTTAGGGTTAGGGTTAGGGTTGGGTTAGGGTTGGGTGAGGGTTAGGGTTAGGTTTAGTGTTGGGGTTCGGGTTAGGTTTAGTCTTGGGGTTGGGGTTAGGCTAGGGTTAGGGTTAGGGTAGGGTTAGGGTTAGGGTTGGGGTTAGGGTTAGGGTTAGGGTTAGGGTTAGGTTTTGGGTTAGGGTTAGGGTTAGGGGTAGGGTCGGGGTTAGGGTTAGGGTTGGGGTTAGTGTTGGGGTTAGGGTTAGGTTTAGGCTTAGTGTTAGGGTAGTGTTTAGGGTTAGGGTTAGGGTTAGGGTAGGGGTTAGGGTTAGGGTTATGTTTGGGGTCAGGGTTAGGGTTAGGGTTAGGGTTAGGGTTGGGGTTAGGTTTAGCGTTAGGGTTAGGTTTGGGGATAGGGTTAGTGTTAGGGTTAGGTTTGGATTTAGGGTTAGGGTCTGGGTTAGGGTTAGGGTTAGGTTTGGGGTTAGGGTTAATGGTAGTGTTAGGGTTGGATTTAGTTTTAGGGTCTGGGTTAGGGTTAGGGTTGGGGTTAGGGTTAGGGTTGAATTATGGTTAGGGGTAGGGTTAGGGTTTGGGTTAGGGTTAGGGTTAGGGTTGTGTTAGGGTTGGGGTTAGGGTTGGGGTCAGGGTTAGGGTAAGGGTTAGTGTGAGGTTTAGGGTTGGGGTTAGGGTTAGGGTTAGGGTTGGGTTTAGGATTTGGTTTAGTGTTGGGGTTGGGGTTAGGGTTATGGTTAGGGTTGGGGTTGGGGTTAGGGTTAGGGTTAAGGTGAGAGTTAGGTTTAGGGTTGGGTTAGGGTGGGGTTAGGGTTAGGGTTAGGGTTAGGGTTAGGGTTGGGGTTAGGGTTAGGGTGGGGGTTAGTGTTGGGGTTAGGGTTAGGTTTAGGCTTAGTGTTAGGGTAGTGTTTAGTGTTAGGGTTAGGGTTAGGGTAGGGGTTAGGGTTAGGGTTAGGGTTTGGGCTGGGGTTCGGGTTAGGGTTAGGGTTAGGGTTAGGGTTGGGGTTAGGCTTATCGTTAGGGTTAGGTTTGGGTTTAGGGTTAGTGTTAGTGTTAGGGATGGATTTAGGGTTAGTGTCTCGGTTAGGGTTAGGGTTAGGGTTGGGGTTAGGGTTGGGGTTAGGGTTGACTAAGGGTTAGGGTTAGGGTTAGGGTTAGGGTTAGGGTTAGGGTTAAGGTCAGGGTCAGGGTTAGGGTTCAGGTTAGGTTTAGGGTCGGGGTTAGGGTTGGGGTTAGGGTTTGGGTTGGGTTAGGGTTGGTGTTAGTATTAGGGTTAGGGTTGGGTTAAGTTTAGGGTTAGGGGTAGGGTAGGGTTAGGGTTGGGGTTAGGGTTAGGGATATGGTTAGGGTTCGGTTTGGGGTTAGGGTTAGTGTTAGGGTTAGGGTTGGATTTAGGGTTAGGGTCAGGTTTAGGGATAGGGTTAGGGTTGGGGTTCGGGTTAGGGTTAGGGTTTGGGTTAGGGTTAGGGTTAGGGTTAGGGTTGGGGTTAGGGTTAGCGTTAGGGTTAGGTTTGGGGTTAGGGTTAGTGTTAGGGTTAGGGTTGGATTTAGGGTTAGGGTCTGGGTTAGGGTTAGGGTTAGGGTTGGGGTTAGGGTTAGGGTTAGGGTTGAGTTAGGGTTAGGGTTAGGGTTAGGATTAGGGTTGGGGTTACGGTTCGGGTTGGGGTTACGGTTCAGGTTGGTTATGGTTGGTGTTAGTGTTAGGGTTAGGGTTGGGTTAAGTTTAGGGTTAGGGTTAGGGTAGGGTTAGGGTTGGGGTTAGGGTTAGGGTTAGGGTTAGGGTTAGGTTTGGGGTCAGGGTTAGGGTAAGGGTTAGTGTTAGGTTTAGGGTTGGGGTTACGGTTAGGGTTAGTGTTAGGGTTAGGGTTTGTGGTTAGCATTAGGTTTAGTGTTGGGGTTGGGGTTAGAATAAGGGTTAGGGTTATGGTTAGGGTTAGGGTTGGGGTCAGGGTTAGGGTTAGGGTTAGGGTTAGGGTTGGGGTAGGGGTTAGGGTTAGGGTTGGGGTTAGGGTTAGGGTTAGGGTTAGGGTTAGGTTTGGGGTCAGGGATAGGGTTAGGGTTAGGGTTAGGGTTAAGCTTGGGGTTAGGGTTAGGGTTAGGGTTGTGGTTAGGGTTAGTGTTAGGGTTAGGGTTGGATTAAGGGTTAGGGTCTGGGTTAGGGTTAAGGTTAGGGTTGGATTTAGGGTTAGGGTCTGGGTTAGGGTTAGGGTTAGGGTTAAGCTTGTGGTTAGGGTTAGGGTTAGGGTTAGGGTTGTGGTTAGGGTTAGGGTTAGGGATAGGGATAGGGATAGGGATAGGGTTAGGGTCAGTGTCAGGGTCAGGGTTAGGGTTAGGGTTAGGGTCGGGGTTAGGGTTCGGGTTGGGGTAGAGGTTAGGTTTAGTGTTAGGGTTAGGGTTGGGTTAAGTTTAGGGTTATGGTTAGGGTTAGGGTTGGTGTTAGGGTTGGGTTTAGTGTTGACGTTAGGGTCAGGGTTAGGGTTAGGGTAGTGTTTAGGGTTAGGGTTAGGGTTAGGTTTGGGGTTAGGGTTAGGTTTAGGGTTAGGGTTAATGTTAGGGTTAGGGTTGGATTTAGTTTTAGGGTCTGGGTTAGGGTTAGGGTTGGGGTTAGGGTTAGGGTTAGGGTTGAGTTATGGTTAGGGGTAGGGTTAGGGTTTGGGTTAGGGTTAGGGTTAGGGTTGTGTTTAGGGTTAAGTTTAGGGGCAGGGTTATGGTTAGGGTAGGGTTAGGGTTGGGGTAGGGGTTAAGTTTAGGGTTAGGGTTAGGTTTGGGGTTAGGGTTAGGGTTAGGGTTAGGTTCAGGGTCAGGGTCAGGGTTAGGATTAGGGTTAGGGTTAGGTTCGGGGTTAGGGTTCGGGTTGGGGTAGGGTTTAGGTTTACTGTTAGAGTTAGGGTTCGGTTAAGTTTAGTGTTAGGGTTGGGGTTAGGGTTGGGGTTACGGTTAGGGTTAGGGTTAGGGTAGTGGTTAGGTTTAGGGTTAGGGTTAGGGTTAGGGTAGGGGTTAGGGTTAGTATTAGGGTTAGGGTTAGGTTTGGGGTTAGGGTTAGTGTTAGGGTAAGGGTTAGGGTTGAGTTATGGTTAGGGATAGGGTTAGGGTTTGGGATAGGGTTGTGGTTAGGGTTAGGGTTAGTGTCATGGTTAGGATTAGGGTAGTGTTAGGGTTGGGGTAGGGGTTAGGTTTAGGTTTAGGGTTAGGGTTGGGGTTAGGGTTAGGGTTGGGGTCAGGGTTAGGGTAAGGGTTAGTGTTAGGTTTAGGGTTGGGGTTAGGGTTAGGGTTAGGGTTGGGTTTAGGATTAGGTTTAGTGTTGGGGTTGGGGTTAGGGTTATGGTTAGGGTTGGGGTTGGGGTTAGGGTTAGGGTTAAGGTGAGAGTTAGGTTTAGGGTTGGGTTAGGGTGGGGTTAGGGTTAGGGTTAGGGTTAGGGTTATGGTTGGGGTTAGGGTTAGGGTGGGGGTTAGTGTTGGGGTTAGGGTTAGGTTTAGGCTTAGTGTTAGGGTAGTGTTTAGTGTTAGGGTTAGGGTTAGGGTAGGGGTTAGGGTTAGGGTTAGGGTTTGGGCTGGGGTTCGGGTTAGCGTTAGGGTTAGGGTTAGGGTTGGGGTTAGGGTTAGCGTTAGGGTTAGGTTTGGGTTTAGGGTTAGTGTTAGGGTTAGGGATGGATTTAGGGTTAGTGTCTGGGTTAGGGTTAGGGTTAGGGTTGGGGTTAGGGTTGGGGTTAGGGTTGACTAAGGGTTAGGGTTAGGGTTAGGGTTAGGGTTGGGGTTAGGGTTAGCGTTAGGGTTAGGTTTGGGTTTAGGGTTAGTGTTAGGGTTAGGGATGGATTTAGGGTTAGTGTCTGGGTTAGGGTTAGGGTTAGGGTTGGGGTCAGGGTTAAGATTAGGGTTAGGGTTAGGGTTAGGGTTAGTGTTAGGGTTAGGGTTGGGTTAAGTTTAGTGTTAGGGTTGGGGTTAGGGTTGGTGTTAGGGTTAGGGTTAGGGTAGTGGTTAGGTTTAGGGTTAGGGTTAGGGTTAGGGTTAGGGTTAGGGTTAGGGTTAGGGTAGGGGTTAGGGTTAGGGTTAGGGTTAGAGTTAGGGTTGTGGTTAGGGTTAAGTTTAGGGGCAGGGTTAGGGTTAGGTTAGTGTTACGGTTTGGGTAGGGCTCAGGTTTAGGGTTAGGGTTAGGGTTGGGGATAGGGTTAGGGTTATGGTTAGGGTTAGGGTTAGGGTTAGGGTTGGGGTCAGGGTTAGGGTAAGGGTTAGTCTTAGGTTTAGGGTTGGGGTTAGGGCTAGGGTTAGGGTTAGGGTTGGGGTTAGGATTAGGTTTAGTGTTGGGTTTGGGGTTAGGGTTAGGGTTAGGGTTAGGGTTGTGGTCAGGGTCAGGGTTAGGGTTCGGGTTAGGTTTAGGGTCGGGGTTAGGGTTGGGGTTAGGGTTAGGGTTAGGGTTAGGGTTGGGGTTAGGGTTGGGGTTAGGGTTAGGGTTGGGGTTAGGATCGGGGTTAGGGTTCGGGTTGGGGTCAGGGTTAGGGTAAGGGTTAGTGTTAGGTTTAGGGTTGGGGTTAGGGCTAGGGTTAGGGTTAGGGTTGGGGTTAGGATTAGGTTTAGTGTTGGTTTTGGGGTTAGGGTTAGGGTTATGGTTAGGGTTAGGGTTGTGGTCAGGGTCAGGGTTAGGGTTCGGGTTAGGTTTAGTGTCGGGGTTAGGGTTGGGGTTAGGGTTAGGGTTAGGGTTAGGTTTGGGGTTAGGGTTAGGGTTAGGGTTAGGTTTGGGTTTAGGGTTAATGTTAGGGTTAGGATTGGATTAAGTTTTAGGGTCTGGGTTAGGGTTAGGGTTGGGGTTAGGGTTAGGGTTAGGATTGAGTTATGGTTAGGGGTAGGGTTAGGGTTTGGGTTAGGGTTAGGGTTAGGGTTGTGTTAGGGTTGGGGTAGGGGTTAGGGTTAGGGTTACGGTTGGGGTCAGGTTTAGGGTAAGGGTTAGTGTTAGGTTTAGGGTTGGGGTTAGGGATAGGGTTATGGTTTGTGGTTAGGATTAGGTTTCGTGTTGGGGTTGGGGTTAGGGTTAGGGTTATGGTTAGGGTTAGGGTTGGGGTCAGGGTTAGGGTTAGGGTTAGGGTTAGTGTTAGGTTTATGGTTGGGGTTAGGGTTAGTATTAGGTTTAAGGTTGGGGTCGGGGTTAGGGTTAGGGTTAGGGTTGGGGATAGGGTTAGGGTTAAGGTTAGGGTTAGGGTTAGGGTTGGGTTAGGGTTGGGTTAGGGTTAGGGTTAGGTTTAGTGTTGGGGTTCGGGTTAGGTTTAGTCTTGGGGTTGGGGTTAGGGTAGGGTTAGGGTTAGGGTAGGGTTAGGGTTAGGGTTGGAGTTAGGGTTAGGGTTAGGGTTAGGGTTAGGGTTAGGTTTTGGGTTAGGGTTAGGGTTAGGGGTAGGGTCGGGGTTAGGGTTAGGGTTGGGGTTAGTGTTGGGGTTAGGGTTAGGTTTAGGCTTAGTGTTAGGGTAGTGTTTAGGGTTAGGGTTAGGGTTAGGGTAGGGGTTAGGGTTAGGGTTAGGTTTGGGGTCAGGGTTAGGGTTAGGGTTAGGGTTATGGTTGGGGTTAGGTTTAGTGTTAGGGTTAGGTTTGGGGTTAGGGTTAGTGTTAGGGTTAGGGTTGGATTTAGGGTTAGGGTCTGGGTTAGGGTTAGGGTTAGGGTTAGGTTTGGGGTTAGGGTTAATGTTAGGGTTAGGGTTGGATTTAGTTTTAGGGTCTGGGTTAGGGTTAGGGTTGGGGTTAGGGTTAGGGTTGAGTTATGGTTAGGGGTAGGGTTAGGGTTTGGGTTAGGGTTAGGGTTGTGTTAGGGTTGGGGTAGGGGTTAGGGTTAGGGTTACAGTTGGGGTCAGGGTTAGGGTAAGGGTTAGTGTTAGGTTTAGGGTTGGGGTTAGGGATAGGGTTAGGGTTTGTGGTTAGGATTTGGTTTAGTGTTGGGGTTGGGGTTAGGGTTAGGTTTATGGTTAGGGTTAGGGTTGGGGTCAGGGTAGGGTTAGGGTTAGTGTTAGGTTTATGGTTGGGGTTAGGGTTAGGATTAGGTTTAAGGTTGGGGTTGGGGTTAGGGTTAGGGTTAGGGTTAGGGTTGAGGATAGGGTTAGGGTTAAGGTTAGGGTTAGGGTTAGGGTTAGGGTTGGGTTAGGGTTGGGGTAGGGGTAGGGTTAGGGTTAGTGTTGGGGTTCGGGTTAGGTTTAGTGTTGGGGTTGGGGTTAGGGTAGGGTTAGGGATAAGCTTGGGGTTAGGGTTAGGGATAGGGTTGTGGTTAGGGTTAGGGTTAGGGTTTGGGATAGGGTTAGGGTCAGGGTCAGGGTCAGTGTTAGGGTTAGGGTTAGGGTCGGGGTTAGGGTTCGAGTTGGGGTAGAGGTTAGGGTTACTGTTAGGTTAGGGTTGGGTTAAGTTTAGAGTTAGGGTTAGGGTTGGTGTTAGGGTTGGGTTTAGTGTTGACGTTAAGGTTAGGGTTAGGGTTAGGGTTAGGGTAGTGGTTAGGGTTAGGGTTAGGGTTAGGTTTGGGGTTAGGGTTAGGGTTAGGGTTAGGTTTGGGGTTAGGGTTAGGGTTAGGGTTAGAGTTAGGGTTGTGGTTAGGGTTAAGTTTAGGGGCAGGGTTAGGGTTAGGTTAGTGTTACGGTTTGGGTAGGGCTCAGGTTTAGGTTTAGGGTTGGGGTTAGGGTTGGGGTTAGGGTTAGGGTTAGGGTTAGGGTTAGGGTTGGGGTTAGGGTTGGGGTTAGGGTTAGGGTAGGGTTAGTGTCGGGGTTAGGGTTCGGGTTGGGGTCAGGGTTAGGGTAAGGGCTAGTGTTAGGTTTAGGGTTGGGGTTAGGGCTAGGGTTAGGGTTAGGGTTGGGGTTAGGATTAGGTTTAGTGTTGGGTTTTGGGTTAGGGTTAGGGTTAGGGTTATTGTTAGGGTTAGGGTTGTGGTCAGGGTCAGGGTTAGGGTTCGGGTTAGGTTTAGTGTCGGGCTTAGGGTTGGGGTTAGGGTTAGGGTTAGGGTTAGGTTTGGGGTTAGGGTTAGGGTTAGGGTTAGGTTTGGGGTTAGGGTTAATGTTAGGGTTAGGGTTGGATTTAGTTTTAGGGTCTGGGTTAGGGTTAGGGTTGGGATTAGGGTTAGGGTTAGGGTTGAGTTATGGTTAGAGGTAGGGTTAGGGTTTGGGTTAGGGTTAGGGTTAGGGTTGTGTTAGGGTTGGGGTAGGGGTTAGGGTTAGGGTTACGGTTGGGGTCAGGTTTAGGGTAAGGGTTAGTGTTAGGTTTAGGGTTGGGGTTAGGGATAGGGTTATGGTTTGTGGTTAGGATTAGGTTTCGTGATGGGGTTGGGGTTAGGGTTAGGGTTAGGGTTATGGTTAGGGTTAGGGTTGGGGTCAGGGTTAGGGTTAGGGTTAGGGTTAGTGTTAGGTTTATGGTTGGGGTTAGGGTTAGTATTAGGTTTAAGGTTGGGGTCGGGGTTAGGGTTAGGGTTAGGGTTAGGGTTGGGGATATGGTTAGGGTTAAGGTTAGGGTTAGGGTTAGGGTTGGGTTAGGGTTGGGTGAGGGTTAGGGTTAGGTTTAGTGTTGGGGTTCGGGTTAGGTTTAGTCTTGGGGTTGGAGTTAGGCTAGGGTTAGGGTTAGGGTAGGGTTAGGGTTAGGGTTGGGGTTAGGGTTAGGGTTAGGGTTAGGGTTAGGTTTTGGGTTAGGGTTAGGGTTAGGGGTAGGGTCGGGGTTAGGGTTAGGGTTGGGGTTAGTGTTGGGGTTAGGGTTAGGTTTAGGCTTAGTGTTAGGGTAGTGTTTAGGGTTAGGGTTAGGGTTAGGGTAGGGGTTAGGGTTAGGGTTAGGTTTGGGGTCAGGGTTAGGGTTAGGGTTCGGGTTAGGGTTGGGGTTAGGTTTAGCGTTAGGGTTAGGTTTGGGGATAGGGTTAGTGTTAGGGTTAGGTTTGGATTTAGGGTTAGGGTCTGGGTTAGGGTTAGGGTTAGGTTTGGGGTTAGGGTTAATGGTAGTGTTAGGGTTGGATTTAGTTTTAGGGTCTGGGTTAGGGTTAGGGTTGGGGTTAGGGTTAGGGTTGAATTATGGTTAGGGGTAGGGTTAGGGTTTGGGTTAGGGTTAGGGTTAGGGTTGTGTTAGGATTGGGGTTAGGGTTGGGGTCAGGGTTAGGGTAAGGGTTAGTGTGAGGTTTAGGGTTGGGGTTAGGGTTAGGGTTAGGGTTGGGTTTAGGATTTGGTTTAGTGTTGGGGTTGGGGTTAGGGTTATGGTTAGGGTTGGGGTTGGGGTTAGGGTTAGGGTTAAGGTGAGAGTTAGGTTTAGGGTTGGGTTAGGGTGGGGTTAGGGTTAGGGTTAGGGTTAGGGTTAGGGTTGGGGTTAGGGTTAGGGTGGGGGTTAGTGTTGGGGTTAGGGTTAGGTTTAGGCTTAGTGTTAGGGTAGTGTTTAGTGTTAGGGTTAGGGTTAGGGTAGGGGTTAGGGTTAGGGTTAGGGTTTGGGCTGGGGTTCGGGTTAGGGTTAGGGTTAGGGTTAGGGTTGGGGTTAGGCTTATCGTTAGGGTTAGGTTTGGGTTTAGGGTTAGTGTTAGTGTTAGGGATGGATTTAGGGTTAGTGTCTCGGTTAGGGTTAGGGTTAGGGTTGGGGTTAGGGTTGGGGTTAGGGTTGACTAAGGGTTAGGGTTAGGGTTAGGGTTAGGGTTAGGGTTAGGGTTAAGGTCAGGGTCAGGGTTAGGGTTCAGGTTAGGTTTAGGGTCGGGGTTAGGGTTGGGGTTAGGGTTTGGGTTGGGTTAGGGTTGGTGTTAGTATTAGGGTTAGGGTTGGGTTAAGTTTAGGGTTAGGGGTAGGGTAGGGTTAGGGTTGGGGTTAGGGTTAGGGATATGGTTAGGGTTCGGTTTGGGGTTAGGGTTAGTGTTAGGGTTAGGGTTGGATTTAGGGTTAGGGTCAGGTTTAGGGATAGGGTTAGGGTTGGGGTTCGGGTTAGGGTTAGGGTTTGGGTTAGGGTTAGGGTTAGGGTTGGGGTTAGGGTTAGCGTTAGGGTTAGGTTTGGGGTTAGGGTTAGTGTTAGGGTTAGGGTTGGATTTAGGGTTAGGGTCTGGGTTAGGGTTAGGGTTAGGGTTGGGGTTAGGGTTAGGGTTAGGGTTGAGTTAGGGTTAGGGTTAGGGTTAGGATTAGGGTTGGGGTTACGGTTCGGGTTGGGGTTACGGTTCAGGTTGGTTATGGTTGGTGTTAGTGTTAGGGTTAGGGTTGGGTTAAGTTTAGGGTTAGGGTTAGGGTAGGGTTAGGGTTGGGGTTAGGGTTAGGGTTAGGGTTAGGTTTGGGGTCAGGGTTAGGGTAAGGGTTAGTGTTAGGTTTAGGGTTGGGGTTACGGTTAGGGTTAGTGTTAGGGTTAGGGTTTGTGGTTAGCATTAGGTTTAGTGTTGGGGTTGGGGTTAGAATAAGGGTTAGGGTTATGGTTAGGGTTAGGGTTGGGGTCAGGGTTAGGGTTAGGGTTAGGGTTAGGGTTGGGGTAGGGGTTAGGGTTAGGGTTGGGGTTAGGGTTAGGGTTAGGGTTAGGTTTGGGGTCAGGGATAGGGTTAGGGTTAGGGTTAGGGTTAAGCTTGGGGTTAGGGTTAGGGTTAGGGTTGTGGTTAGGGTTAGTGTTAGGGTTAGGGTTGGATTAAGGGTTAGGGACTGGGTTAGGGTTAAGGTTAGGGTTGGATTTAGGGTTAGGGTCTGGGTTAGGGTTAGGGTTAGGGTTAAGCTTGTGGTTAGGGTTAGGGTTAGGGTTAGGGTTGTGGTTAGGGTTAGGGTTAGGGATAGGGATAGGGATAGGGTTAGGGTCAGTGTCAGGGTCAGGGTTAGGGTTAGGGTTAGGGTCGGGGTTAGGGTTCGGGTTGGGGTAGAGGTTAGGTTTAGTGTTAGGGTTAGGGTTGGGTTAAGTTTAGGGTTATGGTTAGGGTTAGGGTTGGTGTTAGGGTTGGGTTTAGTGTTGACGTTAGGGTTAGGGTTAGGGTTAGGGTAGTGTTTAGGGTTAGGGTTAGGGTTAGGTTTGGGGTTAGGGTTAGGTTTAGGGTTAGGGTTAATGTTAGGGTTAGGGTTGGATTTAGTTTTAGGGTCTGGGTTAGGGTTAGGGTTGGGGTTAGGGTTAGGGTTAGGGTTGAGTTATGGTTAGGGGTAGGGTTAGGGTTTGGGTTAGGGTTAGGGTTAGGGTTGTGTTTAGGGTTAAGTTTAGGGGCAGGGTTATGGTTAGGGTAGGGTTAGGGTTGGGGTAGGGGTTAAGTTTAGGGTTAGGGTTAGGTTTGGGGTTAGGGTTAGGGTTAGGGTTAGGTTCAGGGTCAGGGTCAGGGTTAGGATTAGGGTTAGGGTTAGGTTCGGGGTTAGGGTTCGGGTTGGGGTAGGGTTTAGGTTTACTGTTAGAGTTAGGGTTCGGTTAAGTTTAGTGTTAGGGTTGGGGTTAGGGTTGGGGTTACGGTTAGGGTTAGGGTTAGGGTAGTGGTTAGGTTTAGGGTTAGGGTTAGGGTTAGGGTAGGGGTTAGGGTTAGTATTAGGGTTAGGGTTAGGTTTGGGGTTAGGGTTAGTGTTAGGGTAAGGGTTAGGGTTGAGTTATGGTTAGGGATAGGGTTAGGGTTTGGGATAGGGTTGTGGTTAGGGTTAGGGTTAGTGTCATGGTTAGGATTAGGGTAGTGTTAGGGTTGGGGTAGGGGTTAGGTTTAGGTTTAGGGTTAGGGTTGGGGTTAGGGTTAGGGTTGGGGTCAGGGTTAGGGTAAGGGTTAGTGTTAGGTTTAGGGTTGGGGTTAGGGTTAGGGTTAGGGTTGGGTTTAGGATTAGGTTTAGTGTTGGGGTTGGGGTTAGGGTTATGGTTAGGGTTGGGGTTGGGGTTAGGGTTAGGGTTAAGGTGAGAGTTAGGTTTAGGGTTGGGTTAGGGTGGGGTTAGGGTTAGGGTTAGGGTTAGGGTTGGGGTTAGGGTTAGGGTGGGGGTTAGTGTTGGGGTTAGGGTTAGGTTTAGGCTTAGTGTTAGGGTAGTGTTTAGTGTTAGGGTTAGGGTTAGGGTAGGGGTTAGGGTTAGGGTTAGGGTTTGGGCTGGGGTTCGGGTTAGCGTTAGGGTTAGGGTTAGGGTTGGGGTTAGGGTTAGCGTTAGGGTTAGGTTTGGGTTTAGGGTTAGTGTTAGGGTTAGGGATGGATTTAGGGTTAGTGTCTGGGTTAGGGTTAGGGTTAGGGTTGGGGTTAGGGTTGGGGTTAGGGTTGACTAAGGGTTAGGGTTAGGGTTAGGGTTAGGGTTGGGGTTAGGGTTAGCGTTAGGGTTAGGTTTGGGTTTAGGGTTAGTGTTAGGGTTAGGGATGGATTTAGGGTTAGTGTCTGGGTTAGGGTTAGGGTTAGGGTTGGGGTCAGGGTTAAGATTAGGGTTAGGGTTAGGGTTAGGGTTAGTGTTAGGGTTAGGGTTGGGTTAAGTTTAGTGTTAGGGTTGGGGTTAGGGTTGGTGTTAGGGTTAGGGTTAGGGTAGTGGTTAGGTTTAGGGTTAGGGTTAGGGTTAGGGTTAGGGTTAGGGTTAGGGTTAGGGTAGGGGTTAGGGTTAGGGTTAGGGTTAGAGTTAGGGTTGTGGTTAGGGTTAAGTTTAGGGGCAGGGTTAGGGTTAGGTTAGTGTTACGGTTTGGGTAGGGCTCAGGTTTAGGGTTA
>NC_139475.1:4662500-4670000 GCF_057233095.1 Heloderma suspectum
GTTAGGGTTAGGGTTAGGGTTAGGGTTGGGGTTAGGGTTAGGGTGGGGGTTAGTGTTGGGGTTAGGGTTAGGTTTAGGCTTAGTGTTAGGGTAGTGTTTAGTGTTAGGGTTAGGGTTAGGGTAGGGGTTAGGGTTAGGGTTAGGGTTTGGGCTGGGGTTCGGGTTAGGGTTAGGGTTAGGGTTAGGGTTGGGGTTAGGGTTAGCGCTAGGGTTAGGTTTGGGTTTAGGGTTAGTGTTAGGGTTAGGGATGGATTTAGGGTTAGTGTCTCGGTTAGGGTTAGGGTTAGGGTTGGGGTTAGGGTTGGGGTTAGGGTTGACTAAGGGTTAGGGTTAGGGTTAGGGTTAGGGTTAGGGTTAAGGTCAGGGTCAGGGTTAGGGTTCAGGTTAGGTTTAGGGTCGGGGTTAGGGTTGGGGTTAGGGTTTGGGTTGGGTTAGGGTTGGTGTTAGTATTAGGGTTAGGGTTGGGTTAAGTTTAGGGTTAGGGGTAGGGTAGGGTTAGGGTTGGGGTTAGGGTTAGGGATATGGTTAGGGTTCGGTTTGGGGTTAGGGTTAGTGTTAGGGTTAGGGTTGGATTTAGGGTTAGGGTCAGGTTTAGGGATAGGGTTAGGGTTGGGGTTCGGGTTAGGGTTAGGGTTTGGGTTAGGGTTAGGGTTAGGGTTAGGGTTAGGGTTAGGGTTGGGGTTAGGGTTAGCGTTAGGGTTAGGTTTGGGGTTAGGGTTAGTGTTAGGGTTAGGGTTGGATTTAGGGTTAGGGTCTGGGTTAAGGTTAGGGTTAGGGTTGGGGTTAGGGTTAGGGTTAGGGTTGAGTTAGGGTTAGGGTTAGGGTTAGGATTAGGGTTGGGGTTACGGTTCGGGTTGGGGTTACGGTTCAGGTTGGTTATGGTTGGTGTTAGTGTTAGGGTTAGGGTTGGGTTAAGTTTAGGGTTAGGGTTAGGGTAGGGTTAGGGTTGGGGTTAGGGTTAGGGTTAGGGTTAGGGTTAGGTTTGGGGTCAGGGTTAGGGTAAGGGTTAGTGTTAGGTTTAGGGTTGGGGTTACGGTTAGGGTTAGTGTTAGGGTTAGGGTTTGTGGTTAGCATTAGGTTTAGTGTTGGGGTTGGGGTTAGAATAAGGGTTAGGGTTATGGTTAGGGTTAGGGTTGGGGTCAGGGTTAGGGTTAGGGTTAGGGTTAGGGTTAGTGTTAGGTTTAGGGTTGGGGTTAGGGTTAGGGTTAGGATTAGGTTTAAGGTTGGGGTTGGGGTTAGGGTTAGGGTTAGGGTTAGGGTTGGGGTTAGGGTTAGGGTTAAGGTTAGGGTTAGGGTTAGGGTTGGGTTAGGGTTGGGTTAGGGTCAGGGTTAGGGTAAGTGTTGGGGTTCGGGTTAGGTTTAGTGTTGGGGTTGGGGTTAGGGTTAGGGTTAGGGTTAGGGTTAGGGTTAGGGTTGGGGTTAGGGTTAGGGTTAGGGTTAGGGTTAGGGTTGGGTTAGGGTTAGGGTTAGTTTTAGGGTTAGGGTTGGGGTTAGGGTTAGGGTTGGGGTTAGTGTCGGGGTTAGGGTTAGGTTTAGGCTGAGTGTTAGGGTAGTGTTTAGGGTTAGGGTTAGGGTTAGGGTTAGGGTAGGGGTTAGGGTTAGGGTTAGAGTTTTGGTTGGGGCTCGGGTTAGGGTTGGGGTTAGGTTTAGGTTTAGGGTTAGGTTTGGGGTTAGGGTTAGTGTTAGGTTTCGGCTTGGATTTAGGGTTAGGGTCTGGGTTAGGGTTAGGGTTAGGGGTGGGGTTAGGGTTAGGGTTGTGTTAGGGTTAGGGTTAGGGTTAGGGTTAGGGTTAGGGTCAGGGTCAGGGTCAGGGTTAGGGTTCGGGTTAGGTTTAGGGTCGGGGTTAGGGTTGGGGTTAGGTTTCGGGTTGGGGTTGGGGTTAGGGTTAGGGTTAGTGTTAGTGATAGGGTTAGGGTTGTGGTTAGGGTTAGGGTTAGGGTTACGGTTAGGGTCAGCGTCAGGGTCAGGGTTAAGATTAGGGTTAGGGTTAGGGTTAGTGTTAGGGTTAGGGTTGGGTTAAGTTTAGTGTTAGGGTTGGGGTTAGGGTTGGTGTTAGGGTTAGGGTTAGGGTTAGGGTAGTGGTTAGGTTTAGGGTTAGGGTTAGGGTTAGGGTTAGGGTTAGGGTTAGGGTAGGGGTTAGGGTTAGGGTTAGGGTTAGAGTTAGGGTTGTGGTTAGGGTTAAGTTTAGGGGCAGGGTTAGGGTTAGGTTAGTGTTACGGTTTGGGTAGGGCTCAGGTTTAGGGTTAGGGTTAGGGTTGGGGATAGGGTTAGGGTTAGGGGTAGGGTTAGGGTTAGGGTTAGGGTTGGGGTCAGGGTTAGGGTAAGGGTTAGTGTTAGGTTTAGGGTTGGGGTTAGGGCTAGGGTTAGGGTTAGGGTTGGGGTTAGGATTAGGTTTAGTGTTGGGTTTGGGGTTAGGGTTAGAGTTAGGGTTAGGGTTGTGGTCAGGGTCAGGGTTAGGGTTCGGGTTAGGTTTAGGGTCGGGGTTAGGGTTGGGGTTAGGGTTAGGGTTAGGGTTAGGGTTAGGGTTGGGGTTAGGGTTGGGGTTAGGGTTAGGGTTGGGGTTAGGATCGGGGTTAGGGTTCGGGTTGGGGTCAGGGTTAGGGTAAGGGTTAGTGTTAGGTTTAGGGTTGGGGTTAGGGCTAGGGTTAGGGTTAGGGTTGGGGTTAGGATTAGGTTTAGTGTTGGGTTTGGGGTTAGGGTTAGGGTTATGGTTAGGGTTAGGGTTGTGGTCAGGGTCAGGGTTAGGGTTCAGGTTAGGTTTAGTGTCGGGGTTAGGGTTGGGGTTAGGGTTAGGGTTAGGGTTAGGGTTAGGGTTAGGTTTGGGGTTAGGGTTAGGGTTAGGTTTGGGTTTAGGGTTAATGTTAGGGTTAGGGTTGGATTAAGTTTTAGGGTCTGGGTTAGGGTTAGGGTTGGGGTTAGGGTTAGGGTTAGGGTTGAGTTATGGTTAGGGGTAGGGTTAGGGTTTGGGTTAGGGTTAGGGTTAGGGTTGTGTTAGGGTTGGGGTAGGGGTTAGGGTTAGGGTTACGGTTGGGGTCAGGTTTAGGGTAAGGGTTAGTGTTAGGTTTAGGGTTGGGGTTAGGGATAGGGTTATGGTTTGTGGTTAGGATTAGGTTTCGTGTTGGGGTTGGGGTTAGGGTTAGGGTTATGGTTAGGGTTAGGGTTGGGGTCAGGGTTAGGGTTAGGTTTAGGGTTAGAGTTAGGTTTGTGGTTGGGGTTAGGGTTAGTATTAGGTTTAAGGTTGGGGTCGGGGTTAGGGTTAGGGTTAGGGTTAGGGTTAGGGTTGGGGATAGGGTTAGGGTTAAGGTTAGGGTTAGGGTTAGGGTTGGGTTAGGGTTGGGTTAGGGTTAGGGTTAGGTTTAGTGTTGGGGTTCGGGTTAGGTTTAGTCTTGGGGTTGGGGTTAGGGTAGGGTTAGGGTTAGGGTAGGGTTAGGGTTAGGGTTGGAGTTAGGGTTAGGGTTAGGGTTAGGGTTAGGTTTTGGGTTAGGGTTAGGGTTAGGGGTAGGGTCGGGTTTAGGGTTAGGGTTGGGGTTAGTGTTGGGGTTAGGGTTAGGTTTAGGCTTAGTGTTAGGGTAGTGTTTAGGGTTAGGGTTAGGGTTAGGGTAGGGGTTAGGGTTAGGGTTAGGTTTGGGGTCAGGGTTAGGGATAGGGTTAGGGTTAGGGTTGGGGTTATGTTTAGCGTTAGGGTTAGGTTTGGGGTTAGGGTTAGTGTTAGGGTTAGGGTTGGATTTAGGGTTAGGGTCTGGGTTAGGGTTAGGGTTAGGGTTAGGTTTGGGGTTAGGGTTAATGTTAGGGTTAGGGTTGGATTTAGTTTTAGGGTCTGGGTTAGGGTTAGGGTTGGGGTTAGGGTTAGGGTTGAGTCATGGTTAGGGGTAGGGTTAGGGTTTGGGTTAGGGTTAGGGTTAGGGTTGTGTTAGGGTTGGGGTAGGGGTTAGGGTTAGGGTTACGGTTGGGGTCAGGTTTAGGGTAAGGGTTAGTGTTAGGTTTAGGGTTGGGGTTAGGGATAGGGTTAGGGTTTGTGGTTAGGATTAGGTTTAGTGTTGGGGTTGGGGTTAGGGTTAGGGTTATGGTTAGGGTTAGGGTTGGGGTCAGGGTTAGGGTTAGGGTTAGGGTTAGGGTTAGTGTTAGGTTTATGGTTGGGGTTAGGGTTAGTATTAGGTTTAAGGTTGGGGTCAGGGTTAGGGTTAGGGTTAGGGTTAGGTTTAGGGTTGGTGTTATTGTTAGGGTTAGGGTTGGGGTTAGGGTTAGCGTTAGGGTTAGGGTTAGAGTTAGGGTTGTGGTTAGGGTTAAGTTTAGGGGCAGGGTTAGGGTTAGGTTAGTGTTACGGTTTGGGTAGGGCTCAGGTTTAGGGTTAGGGTTAGGGTTGGGGATAGGGTTAGGGTTAGGGGTAGGGTTAGGGTTAGGGTTAGGGTTGGGGTTAGGGTTAGGGTAAGGGTTAGTGTTGGGTTTAGGGTTGGGGTTAGGGCTAGGGTTAGGGTTAGGGTTGGGGTTAGGATTAGGTTTAGTGTTGGGTTTGGGGTTAGTGTTAGGGTTAGGGTTAGGGTTAGGGTTAGGGTTGTGGTCAGGGTCAGGGTTAGAGTTCGGGTTAGGTTTAGGGTCGGGGTTAGGGTTGGGGTTAGGGTTAGGGTTAGGGTTAGGGTTGGGGTTAGGGTTGGGGTTAGGGTTAGGGTTGGGGTTAGTGTCGGGGTTAGGGTTCGGGTTGGGGTCAGGGTTAGGGTAAGGGCTAGTGTTAGGTTTAGGGTTGGGGTTAGGGCTAGGGTTAGGGTTAGGGTTGGGGTTAGGATTAGGTTTAGTGTTGGGTTTGGGGTTAGGGTTAGGGTTAGGGTTATGGTTAGGGTTAGGGTTGTGGTCAGGGTCAGGGTTAGGGTTCGGGTTAGGTTTAGTGTCGGGCTTAGGGTTGGGGTTAGGGGTAGGGTTAGGGTTAGGGTTAGGGTTAGGTTTGGGGTTAGGGTTAGGGTTAGGGTTAGGTTTGGGGTTAGGGTTAATGTTAGGGTTAGGGTTGGATTTAGTTTTAGGGTCTGGGTTAGGGTTAGGGTTGGGGTTAGGGTTAGGGTTAGGGTTGAGTTATGGTTAGGGGTAGGGTTAGGGTTTGGGTTAGGGTTAGGGTTACGGTTGTGTTAGGTTTGGGGTAGGGGTTAGGGTTAGGGTTACGGTTGGGGTCAGGTTTAGGGTAAGGGTTAGTGTTAGGTTTAGGGTTGGGGTTAGGGATAGGGTTATGGTTTGTGGTTAGGATTAGGTTTCGTGATGGGGTTGGGGTTAGGGTTAGGGTTAGGGTTATGGTTAGGGTTAGGGTTGGGGTCAGGGTTAGGGTTAGGGTTAGGGTTAGTGTTAGGTTTATGGTTGGGGTTAGGGTTAGTATTAGGTTTAAGGTTGGGGTCGGGGTTAGGGTTAGGGTTAGGGTTAGGGTTGGGGATATGGTTAGGGTTAAGGTTAGGGTTAGGGTTAGGGTTGGGTTAGGGTTGGGTTAGCGTTGGGTGAGGGTTAGGGTTAGGTTTAGTGTTGGGGTTCGGGTTAGGTTTAGTCTTGGGGTTGGGGTTAGGGTAGGGTTAGGGTTAGGGTAGGGTTAGGGTTAGGGTTGGGGTTAGGGTTAGGGTTAGGGTTAGGGTTAGGTTTTGGGTTAGGGTTAGGGTTAGGGGTAGGGTCGGGGTTAGGGTTAGGGTTGGGGTTAGTGTTGGGGTTAGGGTTAGGTTTAGGCTTAGTGTTAGGGTAGTGTTTAGGGTTAGGGTTAGGGTTAGGGTAGGGGTTAGGGTTAGGGTTAGGTTTGGGGTCAGGGTTAGGGTTAGGGTTAGGGTTAGGGTTGGGGTTAGGTTTAGCGTTAGGGTTAGGTTTGGGGTTAGGGTTAGTGTTAGGGTTAGGTTTGGATTTAGGGTTAGGGTCTGGGTTAGGGTTAGGGTTAGGGTTAGGTTTGGGGTTAGGGTTAATGTTAGGGTTAGGGTTGGATTTAGTTTTAGGGTCTGGGTTAGGGTTAGGGTTGGGGTTAGGGTTAGGGTTGAGTTATGGTTAGGGGTAGGGTTAGGGTTTGGGTTAGGGTTAGGGTTAGGGTTGTGTTAGGGTTGGGGTAGGGGTTAGGGTTAGGGTTACGGTTGGGGTCAGGGTTAGGGTAAGGGTTAGTGTTAGGTTTAGGGTTGGGGTTAGGGATAGGGTTAGGGTTTGTGGTTAGGATTTGGTTTAGTGGTGGGGTTGGGGTTAGGGTTAGGTTTATGGTTAGGGTTAGGGTTGGGGTCAGGGTTAGGGTTAGGGTTAGTGTTAGGTTTATGGTTGGGGTTAGGGTTAGGATTAGGTTTAAGGTTGGGGTTGGGGTTAGGGTTAGGGTTAGGGTTAGGGTTAGGGTTGGGGATAGGGTTAGGGTTAAGGTTAGGGTTAGGGTTAGGGTTAGGGTTGGGTTAGGGTTGGGGTAGGGGTAGGGTTAGGGTTAGTGTTGGGGTTCGGGTTAGGTTTAGTGTTGGGGTTGGGGTTAGGGTAGGGTTAGGGATAAGCTTGGGGTTAGGGTTAGGGATAGGGTTGTGGTTAGGGTTAGGGTTAGGGTTTGGGATAGGGTTAGGGTCAGGGTCAGGGTCAGGGTTAGGGTTAGGTTTAGGGTCGGGGTTAGGGTTGGGGTTGGGGTAGAGGTTAGGGTTAGTGTTAGGTTAGGGTTGGGTTAAGTTTAGAGTTAGGGTTAGGGTTAGGGTTGGTGTTAGGGTTGGGTTTAGTGTTGACGTTAAGGTTAGGGTTAGGGTTAGGGTTAGGGTAGTGGTTAGGGTTAGGGTTAGGGTTAGGGTTAGGTTTGGGGTTAGGGTTAGGGTTAGGGTTAGGTTTGGGGTTAGGGTTAATGTTAGGGTTAGGGTTGGATTTAGTTTTAGTGTCTGGGTTAGGGTTAGGGTTGGGGTTAGGGTTAGGGTTAGGGTTGAGTTATGGTTAGGGGTTTGGGTTAGGGTTAGGGTTAGGGTTAGGGTTAGGGTTAGGGTTTGGGATAGGGTTAGGGTCAGGGTCAGGGTCAGGGTTAGGGTTAGGGTTAGGGTCGGGGTTAGGGTTCGGTTTGGGGTAGAGGTTAGGGTTAGTGTTAGGTTAGGGTTGGGTTAAGTTTAGAGTTGGGGTTAGGGTTAGGGTTGGTGTTAGGGTTGGGTTTAGTGTTGATGTTAAGGTTAGGGTTAGGGTTAGGGTTAGGGTAGTGGTTAGGGTTAGGGTTAGGGTTAGGGTTATGTTTGGGGTTAGGGTTAGGGTTAGGGTTAGGTTTGGGGTTAGGGTTAAAGTTAGGGTTAGGTTTGGATTTAGTTTTAGTGTCTGGGTTAGGGTTGGGGTTAGGGTTAGGGTTAGGGTTGAGTTATGGTTAGGGGTAGGGTTAGGGTTAGGTTTAGGGTTGGGGTCAGGGTTAGGGTTAGGGTGAGGGTTAGGGTTGGTGTTAGGGTTAGGGTTAGGGTTAGGGTTAAGGTTAGGGTTAGGGTTAGGGTTAGGGTTAGGGGTGGGTTAGGGTTGGGTTAGGGTTAGGGTTAGGGTTAGGGTTGGTGTTAGGGTTAGGGTTGGGTT
>NC_139475.1:4672500-4675000 GCF_057233095.1 Heloderma suspectum
TTAGGGTTAGGTTCAGGGTCAGGGTCAGGGTTAGGATTAGGGTTAGGGTTAGGTTCGGGGTTAGGGTTCGGGTTGGGGTAGGGTTTAGGTTTACTGTTAGAGTTAGGGTTGGGTTAAGTTTAGTGTTAGGGTTGGGGTTAGGGTTGGTGTTAGGGTTAGGGTTAGGGTTAGGGTAGTGGTTAGGTTTGGGGTTAGGGTTAGGGTTAGGGTAGGGGTTAGGGTTAGTATTAGGGTTAGGGTTAGGTTTGGGGTTAGGGTTAGTGTTAGGGTAAGGGTTAGGGTTGAGTTATTGTTAGGGATAGGGTTAGGGTTTGGGATAGGGTTGTGGTTAGGGTTAGGGTTAGTGTCATGGTTAGGATTAGGGTAGTGTTAGGGTTCTGGTAGGGGTTAGGTTTAGGTTTAGGGTTAGGGTTGGGGTTAGGGTTGGATTTAGGGTTAGGGTCTGGGTTAGGGTTAGGGTTAGGGTTAGGGTTGGGGTTAGGGTTAGGGTTAGGGTTGAGTTAGGGTTATGGTTAGGGTTAGGGTTAGGGTTAGGGTCAGGGTCAGGGTTAGGGTTCGGGTTAGGTTTAGGGTCGGGGTTAGGGTTGGGGTTAGGGTTTGGGTTGTGTTAGGGTTGGTGTTAGTGTTAGGGTTAGGGTTGGGTTAAGTTTAGGGTTAGGGGTAGGGTAGGGTTAGGGTTGGGGTTAGGGTTAGGGTTAGGGTTAGGGTTCGGTTTGGGGTTAGGGTTAGGTTTAGGGTTAGGGTTGGATTTAGGGTTAGGGTCAGGTTTAGGGTTATGGTTACGGTTGGGGTTAGGGTTAGGGTTAAGCTTAGGGTTAGGGTTAGGGTTAGGGTTAGGGTTGTGGTTAGGGTCAGGGTCAGGGTTAGGGTTAGGGTTAGGTTTAGGGTTGGGGTAGGAGTAGGGGTTAGGGTTAGGGTTGGGGTTAGGGTTAGGGTTAGGTTTGGGGTCAGGGTTAGGGTTAGGGTTAGGGTTAGGTTTAGGGTTGGTGTTAGGGTTAGGGTTAGGGTTAGGGTTGGGGTAGGGGTTAGGGTTAGGGTGGGCTTTAGGATTAGGGTTAGGGTTAGGTTTGTGGTTAGGGTCAGGGTCAGGGTTAGGGTTAGGGTTAGGGTTGGGGTAGGGGTTAGGGTTAGGGTTGGGGTTAGGGTTAGGGTTAGGGTTAGGTTTGGGGTCAGGGATAGTGTTAGGGTAAGGGTTAGGGTTGAGTTATGGTTAGGGATAGGGTTAGGGTTTGGGATAGGGTTGTGGTTAGGGTTAGGGTTAGTGTCATGGTTAGGATTAGGGTAGTGTTAGGGTTCTGGTAGGGGTTAGGTTTAGGTTGAGGGTTAGGGTTGGGGTTAGGGTTAGGGTTAGGGTTGGGGTCAGGGTTAGGGTAAGGGTTAGTGTTAGGTTAAGGGTTGGGGTTAGGGTTAGGGTTAGGGTTGGGTTTAGGATTAGGTTTAGTGTTGGGGTTGGGGTTAGGGTTAGGGTTAGGGTTGGGGTTGGGGTTAGGGTTAGGGTTAAGGTGAGAGTTAGGTTTAGGGTTGGGTTAGGGTGGGGTTAGGGTTAGGGTTAGGGTTAGGGTTAGGGTTGGGGATAGGGTTAGGGTGGGGGTTAGTGTTGGGGTTAGGGTTAGGTTTAGGCTTAGTGTTAGGGTAGTGTTTAGTGTTAGGGTTAGGGTTAGGGTAGGGGTTAGGGTTAGGGTTAGGGTTTGGGCTGGGGTTCGGGTTAGCGTTAGGGTTAGGGTTAGGGTTGGGGTTAGGGTTAGCGTTAGGGTTAGGTTTGGGTTTAGGGTTAGTGTTAGGGTTAGGGATGGATTTAGGGTTAGTGTCTGGGTTAGGGTTAGGGTTAGGGTTGGGGTTAGGGTTGGGGTTAGGGTTGACTAAGGGTTAGGGTTAGGGTTAGGGTTAGGGTTGGGGTTAGGGTTAGCGTTAGGGTTAGGTTTGGGTTTAGGGTTAGTGTTAGGGTTAGGGATGGATTTAGGGTTAGTGTCTGGGTTAGGGTTAGGGTTAGGGTTGGGGTCAGGGTTAAGATTAGGGTTAGGGTTAGGGTTAGGGTTAGTGTTAGGGTTAGGGTTGGGTTAAGTTTAGTGTTAGGGTTGGGGTTAGGGTTGGTGTTAGGGTTAGGGTTAGGGTAGTGGTTAGGTTTAGGGTTAGGGTTAGGGTTAGGGTTAGGGTTAGGGCAGGGGTTAGGGTTAGGGTTAGGGTTAGAGTTAGGGTTGTGGTTAGGGTTAAGTTTAGGGGCAGGGTTAGGGTTAGGTTAGTGTTACGGTTTGGGTAGGGCTCAGGTTTAGGGTTAGGGTTAGGGTTGGGGATAGGGTTAGGGTTAGGGTTAGGGTTAGAGTTAGGGTTAGGGTTAGGGTTGGGGTCAGGGTTAGGGTAACGGTTAGTGTTAGGTTTAGGGTTGGGGTTAGGGCTAGGGTTAGGGTTAGGGTTGGGATTAGCATTAGGTTTAGTGTTGGGTTTGGGGTTAGGGTTAGGGTTAGGGTTGTGGTCAGGGTCAGGGTTAGGGTTCGGGTTAGGT
>NC_139475.1:4697500-4700000 GCF_057233095.1 Heloderma suspectum
GGGTTAGGGTAGGGGTTAGGGTTAGTATTAGGGTTAGGGTTAGGTTTGGGGTTAGGGTTAGTGTTAGGGTAAGGGTTAGGGTTGAGTTATGGTTAGGGATAGGGTTAGGGTTTGGGATAGGGTTGTGGTTAGGGTTAGGGTTAGTGTCATGGTTAGGATTAGGGTAGTGTTAGGGTTCTGGTAGGGGTTAGGTTTAGGTTTAGGGTTAGGGTTGGGGTTAGGGTTGGATTTAGGGTTAGGGTCTGGGTTAGGGTTAGGGTTAGGGTTAGGGTTGGGGTTAGGGTTAGGGTTAGGGTTGAGTTAGGGTTATGGTTAGGGTTAGGGTTAGGGTTAGGGTCAGGGTCAGGGTTAGGGTTCGGGTTAGGTTTAGGGTCGGGGTTAGGGTTGGGGTTAGGGTTTGGGTTGTGTTAGGGTTGGTGTTAGTGTTAGGGTTAGGGTTGGGTTAAGTTTAGGGTTAGGGGTAGGGTAGGGTTAGGGTTGGGGTTAGGGTTAGGGTTAGGGTTAGGGTTCGGTTTGGGGTTAGGGTTAGGTTTAGGGTTAGGGTTGGATTTAGGGTTAGGGTCAGGTTTAGGGTTATGGTTACGGTTGGGGTTAGGGTTAGGGTTAAGCTTAGGGTTAGGGTTAGGGTTAGGGTTAGGGTTGTGGTTAGGGTCAGGGTCAGGGTTAGGGTTAGGGTTAGGTTTAGGGTTGGGGTAGGAGTAGGGGTTAGGGTTAGGGTTGGGGTTAGGGTTAGGGTTAGGTTTGGGGTCAGGGTTAGGGTTAGGGTTAGGGTTAGGTTTAGGGTTGGTGTTAGGGTTAGGGTTAGGGTTAGGGTTGGGGTAGGGGTTAGGGTTAGGGTGGGCTTTAGGATTAGGGTTAGGGTTAGGTTTGTGGTTAGGGTCAGGGTCAGGGTTAGGGTTAGGGTTAGGGTTGGGGTAGGGGTTAGGGTTAGGGTTGGGGTTAGGGTTAGGGTTAGGGTTAGGTTTGGGGTCAGGGATAGTGTTAGGGTAAGGGTTAGGGTTGAGTTATGGTTAGGGATAGGGTTAGGGTTTGGGATAGGGTTGTGGTTAGGGTTAGGGTTAGTGTCATGGTTAGGATTAGGGTAGTGTTAGGGTTCTGGTAGGGGTTAGGTTTAGGTTGAGGGTTAGGGTTGGGGTTAGGGTTAGGGTTAGGGTTGGGGTCAGGGTTAGGGTAAGGGTTAGTGTTAGGTTAAGGGTTGGGGTTAGGGTTAGGGTTAGGGTTGGGTTTAGGATTAGGTTTAGTGTTGGGGTTGGGGTTAGGGTTAGGGTTAGGGTTGGGGTTGGGGTTAGGGTTAGGGTTAAGGTGAGAGTTAGGTTTAGGGTTGGGTTAGGGTGGGGTTAGGGTTAGGGTTAGGGTTAGGGTTAGGGTTGGGGATAGGGTTAGGGTGGGGGTTAGTGTTGGGGTTAGGGTTAGGTTTAGGCTTAGTGTTAGGGTAGTGTTTAGTGTTAGGGTTAGGGTTAGGGTAGGGGTTAGGGTTAGGGTTAGGGTTTGGGCTGGGGTTCGGGTTAGCGTTAGGGTTAGGGTTAGGGTTGGGGTTAGGGTTAGCGTTAGGGTTAGGTTTGGGTTTAGGGTTAGTGTTAGGGTTAGGGATGGATTTAGGGTTAGTGTCTGGGTTAGGGTTAGGGTTAGGGTTGGGGTTAGGGTTGGGGTTAGGGTTGACTAAGGGTTAGGGTTAGGGTTAGGGTTAGGGTTGGGGTTAGGGTTAGCGTTAGGGTTAGGTTTGGGTTTAGGGTTAGTGTTAGGGTTAGGGATGGATTTAGGGTTAGTGTCTGGGTTAGGGTTAGGGTTAGGGTTGGGGTCAGGGTTAAGATTAGGGTTAGGGTTAGGGTTAGGGTTAGTGTTAGGGTTAGGGTTGGGTTAAGTTTAGTGTTAGGGTTGGGGTTAGGGTTGGTGTTAGGGTTAGGGTTAGGGTAGTGGTTAGGTTTAGGGTTAGGGTTAGGGTTAGGGTTAGGGTTAGGGCAGGGGTTAGGGTTAGGGTTAGGGTTAGAGTTAGGGTTGTGGTTAGGGTTAAGTTTAGGGGCAGGGTTAGGGTTAGGTTAGTGTTACGGTTTGGGTAGGGCTCAGGTTTAGGGTTAGGGTTAGGGTTGGGGATAGGGTTAGGGTTAGGGTTAGGGTTAGAGTTAGGGTTAGGGTTAGGGTTGGGGTCAGGGTTAGGGTAACGGTTAGTGTTAGGTTTAGGGTTGGGGTTAGGGCTAGGGTTAGGGTTAGGGTTGGGATTAGCATTAGGTTTAGTGTTGGGTTTGGGGTTAGGGTTAGGGTTAGGGTTGTGGTCAGGGTCAGGGTTAGGGTTCGGGTTAGGTTTAGGGTCGGGGTTAGGGTTGGGGTTAGGGTTAGGGTTAGGGTTAGGGTTGGGGTTAGGGTTGGGGTTAGGGTTAGGGTTGGGGTTAGGATCGGGGTTAGGGTTCGGGTTGGGGTCAGGGTTAGGGTAAGGGTTAGTGTTAGGTTTAGGGTTGGGGTTAGGGCTAGGGTTAGGGTTAGGGTTGGGGTTAGGATTAGGTTT
>NC_139475.1:4705000-4707500 GCF_057233095.1 Heloderma suspectum
TTTAGGTTTAGGGTTAGGGTTGGGGTTAGGGTTAGGGTTAGGGTTGGGGTCAGGGTTAGGGTAAGGGTTAGTGTTAGGTTTAGGGTTGGGGTTAGGGTTAGGGTTAGGGTTGGGTTTAGGATTAGGTTTAGTGTTGGGGTTGGGGTTAGGGTTATGGTTAGGGTTGGGGTTGGGGTTAGGGTTAGGGTTAAGGTGAGAGTTAGGTTTAGGGTTGGGTTAGGGTGGGGTTAGGGTTAGGGTTAGGGTTAGGGTTAGGGTTGGGGTTAGGGTTAGGGTGGGGGTTAGTGTTGGGGTTAGGGTTAGGTTTAGGCTTAGTGTTAGGGTAGTGTTTAGTGTTAGGGTTAGGGTTAGGGTAGGGGTTAGGGTTAGGGTTAGGGTTTGGGCTGGGGTTCGGGTTAGGGTTAGGGTTAGGGTTAGGGTTAGGGTTGGGGTTAGGGTTAGCGTTAGGGTTAGGTTTGGGTTTAGGGTTAGTGTTAGGGTTAGGGATGGATTTAGGGTTAGTGTCTGGGTTAGGGTTAGGGTTAGGGTTGGGGTTAGGGTTGGGGTTAGGGTTGACTAAGGGTTAGGGTTAGGGTTAGGGTTAGGGTTGGGGTTAGGGTTAGCGTTAGGGTTAGGTTTGGGTTTAGGGTTAGTGTTAGGGTTAGGGATGGATTTAGGGTTAGTGTCTGGGTTAGGGTTAGGGTTAGGGTTGGGGTCAGGGTTAAGATTAGGGTTAGGGTTAGGGTTAGGGTTAGTGTAAGGGTTAGGGTTGGGTTAAGTTTAGTGTTAGGGTTGGGGTTAGGGTTGGTGTTAGGGTTAGGGTTAGGGTTAGGGTAGTGGTTAGGTTTAGGGTTAGGGTTAGGGTTAGGGTTAGGGTTAGGGTAGGGGTTAGGGTTAGGGTTAGGGTTAGAGTTAGGGTTGTGGTTAGGGTTAAGTTTAGGGGCAGGGTTAGGGTTAGGTTAGTGTTACGGTTTGGGTAGGGCTCAGGTTTAGGTTTAGGGTTGGGGTTAGGGTTGGGGTTAGGGTTAGGGTTAGGGTTGGGGTTAGGGTTGGGGTTAGGGTTAGGGTAGGGTTAGTGTCGGGGTTAGGGTTCGGGTTGGGGTCAGGGTTAGGGTAAGGGCTAGTGTAAGGTTTAGGGTTGGGGTTAGGGCTAGGGTTAGGGTTAGGGTTGGGGTTAGGATTAGGTTTAGTGTTGGGTTTGGGGTTAGGGTTAGGGTTAGGGTTATGGTTAGGGTTAGGGTTGTGGTCAGGGTCAGGGTTAGGGTTCGGGTTAGGTTTAGTGTCGGGCTTAGGGTTGGGGTTAGGGTTAGGGTTAGGGTTAGGGTTAGGTTTGGGGTTAGGGTTAGGGTTAGGGTTAGGTTTGGGGTTAGGGTTAATGTTAGGGTTAGGGTTGGATTTAGTTTTAGGGTCTGGGTTAGGGTTAGGGTTGGGATTAGGGTTAGGGTTAGGGTTGAGTTATGGTTAGAGGTAGGGTTAGGGTTTGGGTTAGGGTTAGGGTTAGGGTTGTGTTAGGGTTGGGGTAGGGGTTAGGGTTAGGGTTACGGTTGGGGTCAGGTTTAGGGTAAGGGTTAGTGTTAGGTTTAGGGTTGGGGTTAGGGATAGGGTTATGGTTTGTGGTTAGGATTAGGTTTCGTGATGGGGTTGGGGTTAGGGTTAGGGTTAGGGTTATGGTTAGGGTTAGGGTTGGGGTCAGGGTTAGGGTTAGGGTTAGGGTTAGTGTTAGGTTTATGGTTGGGGTTAGGGTTAGTATTAGGTTTAAGGTTGGGGTCGGGGTTAGGGTTAGGGTTAGGGTTAGGGTTGGGGATATGGTTAGGGTTAAGGTTAGGGTTAGGGTTAGGGTTGGGTTAGGGTTGGGTTAGGGTTGGGTGAGGGTTAGGGTTGGGGTTAGTGTTGGGGTTAGGGTTAGGTTTAGGCTGAGTGTTAGGGTAGTGTTTAGGGTTAGGGTTAGGGTTGGGGTCAGGGTTAGGGTAAGGGCTAGTGTAAGGTTTAGGGTTGGGGTTAGGGCTAGGGTTAGGGTTAGGGTAGGGGTTAGGGTTAGGGTTAGAGTTTTGGTTGGGGCTAGGGTTAGGGTTGGGGTTAGGTTTAGGGTTAGGGTTAGGTTTGGGGTTAGGGTTAGTGTTAGGTTTCGGCTTGGATTTAGGGTTAGGGTCTGGGTTAGGGTTAGGGTTAGGGTCAGGGTCAGGGTCAGGGTTAGGGTTCGGGTTAGGTTTAGGGTCGGGGTTAGGGTTGGGGTTAGGTTTCGGGTTGGGGTTAGGGTTAGGGTTAGTGTTAGTGATAGGGTTAGGGTTGTGGTTAGGGTTAGGGTTAGGGTTACGGTTAGGGTCAGCGTCAGGGTCAGGGTTAAGATTAGGGTTAGGGTTAGGGTTAGTGTTAGGGTTAGGGTTGGGTTAAGTTTAGTGTTAGGGTTGGGGTTAGGGTTGGTGTTAGGGTTAGGGTTAGGGTTAGGGTAGTGGTTAGGTTTAGGGTTAGGGTTAGGGTTAGGGTTAGGGTTAGGGTAGGGGTTAGGGTTAGGGTTAGGGTT
>NC_139475.1:4732500-4735000 GCF_057233095.1 Heloderma suspectum
GTCTGGGTTAGGGTTAAGGTTAGGGTTGGATTTAGGGTTAGGGTCTGGGTTAGGGTTAGGGTTAGGGTTAGGGTTAAGCTTGTGGTTAGGGTTAGGGTTAGGGTTAGGGTTGTGGTTAGGGTTAGGGTTAGGGATAGGGATAGGGATAGGGTTAGGGTCAGTGTCAGGGTCAGGGTTAGGGTTAGGGTTAGGGTCGGGGTTAGGGTTCGGGTTGGGGTAGAGGTTAGTTTTAGTGTTAGGGTTAGGGTTGGGTTAAGTTTAGGGTTATGGTTAGGGTTAGGGTTGGTGTTAGGGTTGGGTTTAGTGTTGACGTTAGGGTTAGGGTTAGGGTTAGGGTAGTGTTTAGGGTTAGGGTTAGGGTTAGGTTTGGGGTTAGGGTTAGGTTTAGGGTTAGGGTTAATGTTAGGGTTAGGGTTGGATTTAGTTTTAGGGTCTGGGTTAGGGTTAGGGTTGGGGTTAGGGTTAGGGTTAGGGTTGAGTTATGGTTAGGGGTAGGGTTAGGGTTTGGGTTAGGGTTAGGGTTAGGGTTGTGTTTAGGGTTAAGTTTAGGGGCAGGGTTATGGTTAGGGTAGGGTTAGGGTTGGGGTAGGGGTTAAGTTTAGGGTTAGGGTTAGGTTTGGGGTTAGGGTTAGGGTTAGGTTCAGGGTCAGGGTCAGGGTTAGGATTAGGGTTAGGGTTAGGTTCGGGGTTAGGGTTCGGGTTGGGGTAGGGTTTAGGTTTACTGTTAGAGTTAGGGTTGGGTTAAGTTTAGTGTTAGGGTTGGGGTTAGGGTTGGTGTTAGGGTTAGGGTTAGGGTTAGGGTAGTGGTTAGGTTTGGGGTTAGGGTTAGGGTTAGGGTAGGGGTTAGGGTTAGTATTAGGGTTAGGGTTAGGTTTGGGGTTAGGGTTAGTGTTAGGGTAAGGGTTAGGGTTGAGTTATGGTTAGGGATAGGGTTAGGGTTTGGGATAGGGTTGTGGTTAGGGTTAGGGTTAGTGTCATGGTTAGGATTAGGGTAGTGTTAGGGTTCTGGTAGGGGTTAGGTTTAGGTTTAGGGTTAGGGTTGGGGTTAGGGTTGGATTTAGGGTTAGGGTCTGGGTTAGGGTTAGGGTTAGGGTTAGGGTTGGGGTTAGGGTTAGGGTTAGGGTTGAGTTAGGGTTATGGTTAGGGTTAGGGTTAGGGTTAGGGTCAGGGTCAGGGTTAGGGTTCGGGTTAGGTTTAGGGTCGGGGTTAGGGTTGGGGTTAGGGTTTGGGTTGTGTTAGGGTTGGTGTTAGTGTTAGGGTTAGGGTTGGGTTAAGTTTAGGGTTAGGGGTAGGGTAGGGTTAGGGTTGGGGTTAGGGTTAGGGTTAGGGTTAGGGTTCGGTTTGGGGTTAGGGTTAGGTTTAGGGTTAGGGTTGGATTTAGGGTTAGGGTCAGGTTTAGGGTTATGGTTACGGTTGGGGTTAGGGTTAGGGTTAAGCTTAGGGTTAGGGTTAGGGTTAGGGTTAGGGTTGTGGTTAGGGTCAGGGTCAGGGTTAGGGTTAGGGTTAGGTTTAGGGTTGGGGTAGGAGTAGGGGTTAGGGTTAGGGTTGGGGTTAGGGTTAGGGTTAGGTTTGGGGTCAGGGTTAGGGTTAGGGTTAGGGTTAGGTTTAGGGTTGGTGTTAGGGTTAGGGTTAGGGTTAGGGTTGGGGTAGGGGTTAGGGTTAGGGTGGGCTTTAGGATTAGGGTTAGGGTTAGGTTTGTGGTTAGGGTCAGGGTCAGGGTTAGGGTTAGGGTTAGGGTTGGGGTAGGGGTTAGGGTTAGGGTTGGGGTTAGGGTTAGGGTTAGGGTTAGGTTTGGGGTCAGGGATAGTGTTAGGGTAAGGGTTAGGGTTGAGTTATGGTTAGGGATAGGGTTAGGGTTTGGGATAGGGTTGTGGTTAGGGTTAGGGTTAGTGTCATGGTTAGGATTAGGGTAGTGTTAGGGTTCTGGTAGGGGTTAGGTTTAGGTTGAGGGTTAGGGTTGGGGTTAGGGTTAGGGTTAGGGTTGGGGTCAGGGTTAGGGTAAGGGTTAGTGTTAGGTTAAGGGTTGGGGTTAGGGTTAGGGTTAGGGTTGGGTTTAGGATTAGGTTTAGTGTTGGGGTTGGGGTTAGGGTTAGGGTTAGGGTTGGGGTTGGGGTTAGGGTTAGGGTTAAGGTGAGAGTTAGGTTTAGGGTTGGGTTAGGGTGGGGTTAGGGTTAGGGTTAGGGTTAGGGTTAGGGTTGGGGATAGGGTTAGGGTGGGGGTTAGTGTTGGGGTTAGGGTTAGGTTTAGGCTTAGTGTTAGGGTAGTGTTTAGTGTTAGGGTTAGGGTTAGGGTAGGGGTTAGGGTTAGGGTTAGGGTTTGGGCTGGGGTTCGGGTTAGCGTTAGGGTTAGGGTTAGGGTTGGGGTTAGGGTTAGCGTTAGGGTTAGGTTTGGGTTTAGGGTTAGTGTTAGGGTTAGGGATGGATTTAGGGTTAGTGTCTGGGTTAGGGTTAGGGTTAGGGTTGGGGTTAGGGTTGGGGTTAGGGTTGACTAAGGGTTAGGG
>NC_139475.1:4775000-4777500 GCF_057233095.1 Heloderma suspectum
GGGTTAGGGTTTGGGCTGGGGTTAGGGTTAGGGTTAGGGTTGGTGTTAGGCTGAGCGTTAGGGTTCGGTTTGGGGTTAGGGTTAGTGTTAGGGTTAGGGTTGGATTTAGGGTTAGGGTCTGGGTTAGGGTTAGGGTTAGGGTTAGTGTTGGGGTTAGGGTTAGGGTTGAGTTAGGGTTAGGGTTAGGGTTAGGGTTAGGGTTAGGGATAGGGTCAGGGTCAGTGTTAGGGTTAGGGTTGTGATTAGGGTTAGGGTTAGGGTTAGGGTTAGGGTCAGGGTCAGGGTCAGGGTTAGGATTAGGATTAGGGTTAGGGTTAGGGTCGGGGTTAGGGTTCGGGTTGGGGTAGGGGTTAGGGTTAGGGTTGGGGTTAGGGTTAGGGTTAGGGTTAGGTTTGGGTCAGGGTTAGGGTTAGGGTTAGGGTTAGGTTTAGGGTTGGTGTTAGGGTTAGGGTTAGGGTTGGGGTTAGGGTTAGCGTTAGGGTTAGGGTTAGAGTTAGGGTTGTGGTTAGGGTTAAGTTTAGGGGCAGGGTTAGGGTTAGGTTAGTGTTACGGTTTGGGTAGGGCTCAGGTTTAGGGTTAGGGTTAGGGTTGGGGATAGGGTTAGGGTTAGGGTTAGGGTTAGGGTTAGGGTTGGGGTCAGGGTTAGGGTAAGGGTTAGTGTTAGGTTTAGGGTTGGGGTTAGGGCTAGGGTTAGGGTTAGGGTTGGGGTTAGGATTAGGTTTAGTGTTGGGTTTGGGGTTAGGGTTAGGGTTAGGGTTAGGGTTGTGGTCAGGGTCAGGGTTAGGGTTCGGGTTAGGTTTAGGGTCGGGGTTAGGGTTGGGGTTAGGGTTAGGGTTAGGGTTAGGGTTAGGGTTGGGGTTAGGGTTAGGGTTGGGGTTAGGGTCGGGGTTAGGGTTTGGGTTGGGTTCAGGGTTAGGGTAAGGTTTAGTGTTAGGTTTTGGGTTGGGGTTAGGGCTAGGGTTAGGGTTAGGGTTGGGGTTAGGATTAGGTTTAGTGTTGGGTTTGGGGTTAGGGTTAGGGTTATGGTTAGGGTTAGGGTTGTGGACAGGGTCAGGCTTAGGGTTCGGGTTAGGTTTAGTGTCGGGGTTAGGGTTGGGGTTAGGGTTAGGGTTAGGGTTAGGGTTAGGTTTGGGGTTAGGGTTAGGGTTAGGGTAGGGGTTAGGGTTAGGGTTAGGGTTAGAGTTAGGGTTGTGGTTAGGGTTAAGTTTAGGGGCAGGGTTAGGGTTAGGTTAGTGTTACGGTTTGGGTAGGGCTCAGGTTTAGGGTTAGGGTTAGGGTTGGGGATAGGGTTAGGGTTAGGGTTAGGGTTAGGGTTAGGGATGGGGTCAGGGTTAGGGTAAGGGTTAGTGTCGGGGTTAGGGTTCGGGTTAGGATTAGGTTTAGGGTTGGGTTTGGGGTTAGGGTCAGGGTTAGGGTTAGGGTTAGGGTTGTGGTCAGGGTCAGGGTTAGAGTTCGGGTTAGGTTTAGGGTCGGGGTTAGGGTTGGGGTTAGGGTTAGGGTTAGGGTTAGGGTTGGGGTTAGGGTTGGGGTTAGGGTTAGGGTAGGGTTAGTGTCGGGGTTAGGGTTCGGGTTGGGGTCAGGGTTAGGGTAAGGGCTAGTGTTAGGTTTAGGGATGGGGTTAGGGCTAGGGTTAGGGTTATGGTTGGGGTTAGGATTAGGTTTAGTGTTGGGTTTGGGGTTAGGGTTAGGGTTAGGGTTAGGGTTAGGGTTAGGGTTGTGGTCAGGGTCAGGGTTAGGGTTCGGGTTAGGTTTAGTGTCGGGCTTAGGGTTGGGGTTAGGGTTAGGGTTAGGGTTAGGGTTAGGTTTGGGGTTAGGGTTAGGGTTAGGGTTAGGTTTGGGGTTAGGGTTAATGTTAGGGTTAGGGTTGGATTTAGTTTTAGGGTCTGGGTTAGGGTTAGGGTTGGGGTTAGGGTTAGGGTTAGGGTTGAGTTATGGTTAGAGGTAGGGTTAGGGTTTGGGTTAGGGTTAGGGTTAGGGTTGTGTTAGGGTTGGGGTAGGGGTTAGGGTTAGGGTTACGGTTGGGGTCAGGTTTAGGGTAAGGGTTAGTGTTAGGTTTAGGGTTGGGGTTAGGGATAGGGTTATGGTTTGTGGTTAGGATTAGGTTTCGTGATGGGGTTGGGGTTAGGGTTAGGGTTAGGGTTATGGTTAGGGTTAGGGTTGGGGTCAGGGTTAGGGTTAGGGTTAGGGTTAGTGTTAGGTTTATGGTTGGGGTTAGGGTTAGTATTAGGTTTAAGGTTGGGGTCGGGGTTAGGGTTAGGGTTAGGGTTAGGGTTGGGGATATGGTTAGGTTTAAGGTTAGGGTTAGGGTTAGGGTTGGGTTAGGGTTGGGTTAGGGTGGGGTGAGGGTTAGGGTTAGGTTTAGTGTTGGGGTTCGGGTTAGGTTTAGTCTTGGGGTTGGGGTTAGGGTAGGCTTAGGGTTAGGGTAGGGTTAGGGTTAGGGTTGGGGTTAGGGTTAGGGTTAGGGTTAGGTTTTGGGTTAGGGTTAGGGTTAGGGGTAGGG
>NC_139475.1:4792500-4795000 GCF_057233095.1 Heloderma suspectum
TAGGGTTCTGGTTAGGGTTAGGGTTAGGGTCATGGTTAGGATTAGGGTAGTGTTAGGGTTGGGGTAGGGGTTAGGTTTAGGTTTAGGGTTAGGTTTGGGGTTAGGGTTAGGGTTAGGGTTGGGGTCAGGGTTAGGGTTAGGGTTGGCGTTAGGGTTAGGGTTAAGGTGAGAGTTAGGGTTAGGGTTGGGTTAGGGTTGGGTTAGGGTTAGGGTTAGGGTTAGGGTTGGCGTTAGGGTTAGGGTGCGGGTTAGTGTTGGGGTTAGGGTTAGGTTTAGGCTTAGTGTTAGGGTAGTGTTTAGTGTTAGGGTTAGGGTTAGGGTAGGGGTTAGGGTTAGGGTTAGGGTTTGGGCTGAAGTTCGGGTTTGGGTTAGGGTTAGGGTTAGGGTTGGGGTTAGGGTTAGCGTTAGGGGTAGGTTTCGGTTTAGGGTTAGTGTTAGGGTTAGGGTTGGATTTAGGGTTAGGGTCTGGGTTAGGGTTAGGGTTAGGGTTAGGGTTGGGGTTAGGGTTAGGGTTAGGGTTGAGTTAGGGTTAGGGTTAGGGTTAGGGTTAGGGTTAGGGTCAGGGTCAGGGTTAGGGTTCGGGTTAGGTTTAGGGTCGGGGTTAGGGTTGGGGTTAGGGTTTGGGTTGTGTTAGGGTTGGTGTTAGTGTTAGGGTTAGGGTTGGGTTAAGTTTAGGGTTAGGGGTAGGGTAGGGTTAGGGTTGGGGTTAGGGTTAGGGTTAGGGTTAGGGTTCGGTTTGGGGTTAGGGTTAGGTTTAGGGTTAGGGTTGGATTTAGGGTTAGGGTCAGGTTTAGGGTTATGGTTACGGTTGGGGTTAGGGTTAGGGTTAAGCTTAGGGTTAGGGTTAGGGTTAGGGTTAGGGTTAGGGTTGTGGTTAGGGTCAGGGTCAGGGTTAGGGTTAGGGTTAGGGTTAGGTTTAGGGTTGGGTAGGAGTAGGGGTTAGGGTTAGGGTTGGGGTTAGGGTTAGGGTTAGGTTTGGGGTCAGGGTTAGGGTTAGGGTTAGGGTTAGGTTTAGGGTTGGTGTTAGGGTTAGGGTTAGGGTTAGGGTTAGGGTTGGGGTAGGGGTTAGGGTTAGGGTGGGCTTTAGGATTAGGGTTAGGGTTAGGTTTGTGGTTAGGGTCAGGGTCAGGGTTAGGGTTAGGGTTAGGGTTGGGGTAGGGGTTAGGGTTAGGGTTGGGGTTAGGGTTAGGGTTAGGGTTAGGTTTGGGGTCAGGGATAGGGTGAGGGTTAGGGTTAGGGTTAAGCTTGGGGTTAGGGTTAGGGTTAGGGTTGTGGTTAGGGTTAGTGTTAGGGTTAGGGTTGGATTAAGGGTTAGGGTCTGGGTTAGGGTTAAGGTTAGGGTTGGATTTAGGGTTAGGGTCTGGGTTAGGGTTAGGGTTAGGGTTAAGCTTGTGGTTAGGGTTAGGGTTAGGGTTAGGGTTGTGGTTAGGGTTAGGGTTAGGGATAGGGATAGGGATAAGGTTAGGGTCAGTGTCAGGGTCAGGGTTAGGGTTAGGGTTAGGGTCGGGGTTAGGGTTCGGGTTGGGGTAGAGGTTAGGTTTAGTGTTAGGGTTAGGGTTGGGTTAAGTTTAGGGTTATGGTTAGGGTTAGGGTTGGTGTTAGGGTTGGGTTTAGTGTTGACGTTAGGGTTAGGGTTAGGGTTAGGGTAGTGTTTAGGGTTAGGGTTAGGGTTAGGTTTGGGGTTAGGGTTAGGTTTAGGGTTAGGGTTAATGTTAGGGTTAGGGTTGGATTTAGTTTTAGGGTCTGGGTTAGGGTTAGGGTTGGGGTTAGGGTTAGGGTTAGGGTTGAGTTATGGTTAGGGGTAGGGTTAGGGTTTGGGTTAGGGTTAGGGTTAGGGTTGTGTTTAGGGTTAAGTTTAGGGGCAGGGTTATGGTTAGGGTAGGGTTAGGGTTGGGGTAGGGGTTAAGTTTAGGGTTAGGGTTAGGTTTGGGGTTAGGGTTAGGGTTAGGGTTAGGTTCAGGGTCAGGGTCAGGGTTAGGATTAGGGTTAGGGTTAGGTTCGGGGTTAGGGTTCGGGTTGGGGTAGGGTTTAGGTTTACTGTTAGAGTTAGGGTTGGGTTAAGTTTAGTGTTAGGGTTGGGGTTAGGGTTGGTGTTAGGGTTAGGGTTAGGGTTAGGGTAGTGGTTAGGTTTGGGGTTAGGGTTAGGGTTAGGGTAGGGGTTAGGGTTAGTATTAGGGTTAGGGTTAGGTTTGGGGTTAGGGTTAGTGTTAGGGTAAGGGTTAGGGTTGAGTTATGGTTAGGGATAGGGTTAGGGTTTGGGATAGGGTTGTGGTTAGGGTTAGGGTTAGTGTCATGGTTAGGATTAGGGTAGTGTTAGGGTTCTGGTAGGGGTTAGGTTTAGGTTTAGGGTTAGGGTTGGGGTTAGGGTTGGATTTAGGGTTAGGGTCTGGGTTAGGGTTAGGGTTAGGGTTGGGGTTAGGGTTAGGGTTAGGGTTGAGTTAGGGTTAGGGTTAGGGTTAGGGTTAGGGTTAGGGTCAGGGTCAGGGTTAGGGTTCGGGTT
>NC_139475.1:4805000-4807500 GCF_057233095.1 Heloderma suspectum
GGTTTATGGTTGGGGTTAGGGTTAGTATTAGGTTTAAGGTTGGGGTCAGGGTTAGGGTTAGGGTTAGGGTTAGGTTTAGGTTTGGTGTTAGGGTTAGGGTTAGGGTTGGGGTTAGGGTTAGCGTTAGGGTTTGGGTTAGAGTTAGGGTTGTGGTTAGGGTTAAGTTTAGGGGCAGGGTTAGGGTTAGGTTAGTGTTACGGTTTGGGTAGGGCTCAGGTTTAGGGTTAGGGTTAGGGTTGGGGATAGGGTTAGGGTTAGGGGTAGGGTCAGGGTTAGGGTTAGGGTTGTGGTCAGGGTCAGGGTTAGAGTTCGGGTTAGGTTTAGGGTCGGGGTTAGGGTTGGGGTTAGGGTTAGGGTTGGGGTTAGGGTTGGGGTTAGGGTTAGGGTTGGGTTTAGTGTCGGGGTTAGGGTTCGGGTTGGGGTCAGGGTTAGGGTAAGGGCTAGTGTTAGGTTTAGGGTTGGGGTTAGGGCTAGGGTTAGGGTTAGGGTTGGGGTTAGGATTAGGTTTAGTGTTGGGTTTGGGGTCTGGGTTAGGGTTAGGGTTATGGTTAGGGTTAGGGTTGTGGTCAGGGTCAGGGTTAGGGTTCGGGTTAGGTTTAGTGTCGGGCTTAGGGTTGGGGTTAGGGTTAGGGTTAGGGTTAGGGTTAGGTTTGGGGTTAGGGTTAGGGTTAGGGTTAGGTTTGGGGTTAGGGTTAATGTTAGGGTTAGGGTTGGATTTAGTTTTAGGGTCTGGGTTAGGGTTAGGGTTGGGGTTAGGGTTAGGGTTAGGGTTGAGTTATGGTTAGGGGTAGGGTTAGGGTTTGGGTTAGGGTTAGGGTTAGGGTTGTGTTAGGGTTGGGGTAGGGGTTAGGGTTAGGGTTACGGTTGGGGTCAGGTTTAGGGTAAGGGTTAGTGTTAGGTTTAGGGTTGGGGTTAGGGATAGGGTTAGGGTTTGTGGTTAGGATTAGGTTTAGTGTTGGGGTTGGGGTTAGGGTTAGGGTTATGGTTAGGGTTAGGGTTGGGGTCAGGGTTAGGGTTAGGGTTAGGGTGAGGGTTAGTGTTAGGTTTATGGTTGGGGTTAGGGTTAGTATTAGGTTTAAGGTTGGGGTCAGGGTTAGGGTTAGGGTTAGGGTTAGGTTTAGGGTTGGTGTTAGGGTTAGGGTTAGGGTTGGGGTTAGGGTTAGCGTTAGGGTTAGGGTTAGAGTTAGGGTTGTGGTTAGGGTTAAGTTTAGGGGCAGGGTTAGGGTTAGGTTAGTGTTACGGTTTGGGTAGGGCTCAGGTTTAGGGTTAGGGTTAGGGTTGGGGATAGGGTTAGGGTTAGGGGTAGGGTTAGGGTTAGGGTTAGGGTTGGGGTCAGGGTTAGGGTAAGGGTTAGTGTTAGGTTTAGGGTTGGGGTTAGGGCTAGGGTTAGGGTTAGGGTTGGGGTTAGGATTAGGTTTAGTGTTGGGTTTGGGGTTAGGGTTAGGGTTAGGGTTAGGGTTGTGGTCAGGGTCAGGGTTAGAGTTCGGGTTAGGTTTAGGGTCGGGGTTAGGGTTGGGGTTAGGGTTAGGGTTAGGGTTAGGGTTGGGGTTAGGGTTGGGGTTAGGGTTAGGGTTGGGGTTAGTGTCGGGGTTAGGGTTCGGGTTGGGGTCAGGGTTAGGGTAAGGGCTAGTGTTAGGTTTAGGGTTGGGGTTAGGGCTAGGGTTAGGGTTAGGGTTGGGGTTAGGATTAGGTTTAGTGTTGGGTTTGGGGTTAGGGTTAGGGTTAGGGTTATGGTTAGGGTTAGGGTTGTGGTCAGGGTCAGGGTTTGGGTTCGGGTTAGGTTTAGTGTCGGGCTTAGGGTTGGGGTTAGGGTTAGGGTTAGGGTTAGGGTTAGGTTTGGGGTTAGGGTTAGGGTTAGGGTTAGGTTTGGGGTTAGGGTTAATGTTAGGGTTAGGGTTGGATTTAGTTTTAGGGTCTGGGTTAGGGTTAGGGTTGGGGTTAGGGTTAGGGTTAGGGTTGAGTTATGGTTAGGGGTAGGGTTAGGGTTTGGGTTAGGGTTAGGGTTACGGTTGTGTTAGGGTTGGGGTAGGGGTTAGGGTTAGGGTTACGGTTGGGGTCAGGTTTAGGGTAAGGGTTAGTGTTAGGTTTAGGGTTGGGGTTAGGGATAGGGTTATGGTTTGTGGTTAGGATTAGGTTTCGTGATGGGGTTGGGGTTAGGGTTAGGGTTAGGGTTAGGGTTATGGTTAGGGTTAGGGTTGGGGTCAGGGTTAGGGTTAGGGTTAGGGTTAGTGTTAGGTTTATGGTTGGGGTTAGGGTTAGTATTAGGTTTAAGGTTGGGGTCGGGGTTAGGGTTAGGGTTCGGGTTAGGGTTGGGGATATGGTTAGGGTTAAGGTTAGGGTTAGGGTTAGGGTTGGGTTAGGGTTGGGTTAGCGTTGGGTGAGGGTTAGGGTTAGGTTTAGTGTTGGGGTTCGGGTTAGGTTTAGTCTTGGGGTTGGGGTTAGGGTAGGGTTAGGGTTAGGGTAGGGTTAGGGTTAGGGTTGGGGTTAGGGTTAGGGTTAG
>NC_139475.1:4852500-4860000 GCF_057233095.1 Heloderma suspectum
GTTAGGGTTAGGGTTGTGTTTAGGGTTAAGTTTAGGGGCAGGGTTATGGTTAGGGTAGGGTTAGGGTTGGGGTAGGGGTTAAGTTTAGGGTTAGGGTTAGGTTTGGGGTTAGGGTTAGGGTTAGGGTTAGGTTCAGGGTCAGGGTCAGGGTTAGGATTAGGGTTAGGGTTAGGTTCGGGGTTAGGGTTCGGGTTGGGGTAGGGTTTAGGTTTACTGTTAGAGTTAGGGTTGGGTTAAGTTTAGTGTTAGGGTTGGGGTTAGGGTTGGTGTTAGGGTTAGGGTTAGGGTTAGGGTAGTGGTTAGGTTTGGGGTTAGGGTTAGGGTTAGGGTAGGGGTTAGGGTTAGTATTAGGGTTAGGGTTAGGTTTGGGGTTAGGGTTAGTGTTAGGGTAAGGGTTAGGGTTGAGTTATGGTTAGGGATAGGGTTAGGGTTTGGGATAGGGTTGTGGTTAGGGTTAGGGTTAGTGTCATGGTTAGGATTAGGGTAGTGTTAGGGTTCTGGTAGGGGTTAGGTTTAGGTTTAGGGTTAGGGTTGGGGTTAGGGTTGGATTTAGGGTTAGGGTCTGGGTTAGGGTTAGGGTTAGGGTTAGGGTTGGGGTTAGGGTTAGGGTTAGGGTTGAGTTAGGGTTAGGGTTAGGGTTAGGGTTAGGGTTAGGGTCAGGGTCAGGGTTAGGGTTCGGGTTAGGTTTAGGGTCGGGGTTAGGGTTGGGGTTAGGGTTTGGGTTGTGTTAGGGTTGGTGTTAGTGTTAGGGTTAGGGTTGGGTTAAGTTTAGGGTTAGGGGTAGGGTAGGGTTAGGGTTGGGGTTAGGGTTAGGGTTAGGGTTAGGGTTCGGTTTGGGGTTAGGGTTAGGTTTAGGGTTAGGGTTGGATTTAGGGTTAGGGTCAGGTTTAGGGTTATGGTTACGGTTGGGGTTAGGGTTAGGGTTAAGCTTAGGGTTAGGGTTAGGGTTAGGGTTAGGGTTGTGGTTAGGGTCAGGGTCAGGGTTAGGGTTAGGGTTAGGGTTAGGTTTAGGGTTGGGGTAGGAGTAGGGGTTAGGGTTAGGGTTGGGGTTAGGGTTAGGGTTAGGTTTGGGGTCAGGGTTAGGGTTAGGGTTAGGGTTAGGTTTAGGGTTGGTGTTAGGGTTAGGGTTAGGGTTAGGGTTGGGGTAGGGGTTAGGGTTAGGGTGGGCTTTAGGATTAGGGTTAGGGTTAGGTTTGTGGTTAGGGTCAGGGTCAGGGTTAGGGTTAGGGTTAGGGTTGGGGTAGGGGTTAGGGTTAGGGTTGGGGTTAGGGTTAGGGTTAGGGTTAGGTTTGGGGTCAGGGATAGTGTTAGGGTAAGGGTTAGGGTTGAGTTATGGTTAGGGATAGGGTTAGGGTTTGGGATAGGGTTGTGGTTAGGGTTAGGGTTAGTGTCATGGTTAGGATTAGGGTAGTGTTAGGGTTCTGGTAGGGGTTAGGTTTAGGTTTAGGTTTAGGGTTAGGGTTGGGGTTAGGGTTAGGGTTGGGGTCAGGGTTAGGGTAAGGGTTAGTGTTAGGTTAAGGGTTGGGGTTAGGGTTAGGGTTAGGGTTGGGTTTAGGATTAGGTTTAGTGTTGGGGTTGGGGTTAGGGTTATGGTTAGGGTTGGGGTTGGGGTTAGGGTTAGGGTTAAGGTGAGAGTTAGGTTTAGGGTTGGGTTAGGGTGGGGTTAGGGTTAGGGTTAGGGTTAGGGTTGGGGTTAGGGTTAGGGTGGGGGTTAGTGTTGGGGTTAGGGTTAGGTTTAGGCTTAGTGTTAGGGTAGTGTTTAGTGTTAGGGTTAGGGTTAGGGTAGGGGTTAGGGTTAGGGTTAGGGTTAGGGTTTGGGCTGGGGTTCGGGTTAGCGTTAGGGTTAGGGTTAGGGTTGGGGTTAGGGTTAGCGTTAGGGTTAGGTTTGGGTTTAGGGTTAGTGTTAGGGTTAGGGATGGATTTAGGGTTAGTGTCTGGGTTAGGGTTAGGGTTAGGGTTGGGGTTAGGGTTGGGGTTAGGGTTGACTAAGGGTTAGGGTTAGGGTTAGGGTTAGGGTTAGGGTTAGGGTTGGGGTTAGGGTTAGCGTTAGGGTTAGGGTTGGGTTTAGGGTTAGTGTTAGGGTTAGGGATGGATTTAGGGTTAGTGTCTGGGTTAGGGTTAGGGTTAGGGTTGAGGTCAGGGTTAAGATTAGGGTTAGGGTTAGGGTTAGGGTTAGTGTTAGGGTTAGGGTTGGGTTAAGTTTAGTGTTAGGGTTGGGGTTAGGGTTGGTGTTAGGGTTAGGGTTAGGGTAGTGGTTAGAGTTAGGGTTAGGGTTAGGGTTAGGGTTAGGGTAGGGGTTAGGGTTAGGGTTAGGGTTAGAGTTAGGGTTGTGGTTAGGGTTAAGTTTAGGGGCAGGGTTAGGGTTAGGTTAGTGTTACGGTTTGGGTAGGGCTCAGGTTTAGGGTTAGGGTTAGGGTTGGGGATAGGGTTAGGGTTAGGGTTAGGGTTAGGGTTAGGGTTAGGGTTGGGGTCAGGGTTAGGGTAAGGGTAAGGGTTAGTGTTAGGTTTAGGGTTGGGGTTAGGGCTAGGGTTAGGGTTAGGGTTGGGGTTAGGATTAGGTTTAGTGTTGGGTTTGGGGTTAGGGTTAGGGTTAGGGTTAGGGTTGTGGTCAGGGTCAGGGTTAGGGTTCGGGTTAGGTTTAGGGTCGGGGTTAGGGTTGGGCTTAGGGTTAGGGTTAGGGTTAGGGTTGGGGTTAGGGTTGGGTTTTGGGTTAGGGTTGGGGTTAGGATCGGGGTTAGGGTTCGGGTTGGGGTCAGGGTTAGGGTAAGGGTTAGTGTTAGGTTTAGGGTTGGGGTTAGGGCTAGGGTTAGGGTTAGGGTTGGGGTTAGGATTAGGTTTAGTGTTGGGTTTGGGGTTAGGGTTAGGGTTATGGTTAGGGTTAGGGTTGTGGTCAGGGTCAGGGTTAGGGTTCGGGTTAGGTTTAGTGTCGGGGTTAGGGTTGGGGTTAGGGTTAGGGTTAGGGTTAGGGTTAGGTTTGGGGTTAGGGTTAGGGTTAGGGTTAGGTTTGGGTTTAGGGTTAATGTTAGGGTTAGGGTTGGATTAAGTTTTAGGGTCTGGGTTAGGGTTAGGGTTGGGGTTAGGGTTAGGGTTAGGGTTGAGTTATGGTTAGGGGTAGGGTTAGGGTTTGGGTTAGGGTTAGGGTTAGGGTTGTGTTAGGGTTGGGGTAGGGGTTAGAGTTAGGGTTACGGTTGGGGTCAGGTTTAGGGTAAGGGTTAGTGTTAGGTTTAGGGTTGGGGTTAGGGATAGGGTTATGGTTTGTGGTTAGGATTAGGTTTCGTGTTGGGGTTGGGGTTAGGGTTAGGGTTATGGTTAGGGTTAGGGTTGGGGTCAGGGTTAGGGTTAGGGTTAGGGTTAGTGTTAGGTTTATGGTTGGGGTTAGGGTTAGTATTAGGTTTAAGGTTGGGGTCGGGGTTAGGGTTAGGGTTAGGGTTAGGGTTGGGGATAGGGTTAGGGTTAAGGTTAGGGTTAGGGTTAGGGTTAGGGTTAGGTTTAGAGTTGGGGTTCGGGTTAGGTTTAGTCTTGGGGTTGGGGTTAGGGTAGGGTTAGGGTTAGGGTAGGGTTAGGGTTAGGGTTGGAGTTAGGGTTAGGTTTAGGGTTAGGGTTAGGGTTAGGTTTTGGGTTAGGGTTAGGGGTAGGGGTAGGGTCGGGGTTAGGGTTAGGGTTGGGGTTAGTGTTGGGGTTAGGGTTAGGTTTAGGCTTAGTGTTAGGGTAGTGTTTAGGGTTAGGGTTAGGGTTAGGGTAGGGGTTAGGGTTAGGGTTAGGTTTGGGGTCAGGGTTAGGGATAGGGTTAGGGTTAGGGTTGGGGTTATGTTTAGCGTTAGGGTTAGGTTTGGGGTTAGGGTTCGTGTTAGGGTTAGGGTTGGATTTAGGGTTAGGGTCTGGGTTAGGGTTAGGGTTAGGGTTAGGTTTGGGGTTAGGGTTAATGTTAGGGTTAGGGTTGGATTTAGTTTTAGGGTCTGGGTTAGGGTTAGGGTTGGGGTTAGGGTTAGGGTTGAGTCATGGTTAGGGGTAGGGTTAGGGTTTGGGTTAGGGTTAGGGTTAGGGTTGTGTTAGGGTTGGGGTAGGGGTTAGGGTTAGGGTTACGGTTGGGGTCAGGGTTAGGGTAAGGGTTAGTGTTAGGTTTAGGGTTGGGGTTAGGGATAGGGTTAGGGTTTGTGGTTAGGATTTGGTTTAGTGTTGGGGTTGGGGTTAGGGTTAGGTTTATGGTTAGGGTTAGGGTTGGGGTCAGGGTAGGGTTAGTGTTAGTGTTAGGTTTATGGTTGGGGTTAGGGTTAGGATTAGGTTTAAGGTTGGGGTTGGGGTTAGGGTTAGGGTTAGGGTTAGGGTTAGGGTTGAGGATAGGGTTAGGGTTAAGGTTAGGGTTAGGGTTAGGGTTGGGTTAGGGTTGGGGTAGGGGTAGGGTTAGGGTTAGTGTTGGGGTTCGGGTTAGGTTTAGTGTTGGGGTTGGGGTTAGGGTAGGGTTAGGGATAAGCTTGGGGTTAGGGTTAGGGATAGGGTTGTGGTTAGGGTTAGGGTTAGGGTTTGGGATAGGGTTAGGGTCAGGGTCAGGGTCAGGGTTAGGGTTAGGGTTAGGGTCGGGGTTAGGGTTCGGGTTGGGGTCGAGGTTAGGGTTAGTGTTAGGTTAGGGTTGGGTTAAGTTTAGGGTTAGGGTTAGGGTTAGGGTTGGTGTTAGGGTTGGGTTTAGTGTTGACGTTAAGGTTAGGGTTAGGGTTAGGGTTAGGGTAGTGGTTAGGGTTAGGGTTAGGGTTAGGGTTAGGTTTGGGGTTAGGGTTAGGGTTAGGGTTAGGGTTAGGTTTGGGGTTAGGGTTAATGTTAGGGTTAGGGTTGGATTTAGTTTTAGGGTCTGGGTTAGGGTTAGGGTTGGGGTTAGGGTTAGGGTTAGGGTTGAGTTATGGTTAGGGGTAGGGTTAGGGTTTGGGTTAGGGTTAGGGTTAGGGTTGTGTTAGGGTTGGGGTAGGGGTTAGGGTTAGGGTTACGGTTGGGGTCAGGTTTAGGGTAAGGGTTAGTGTTAGGTTTAGGGTTGGGGTTAGGGATAGGGTTAGGGTTTGTGGTTAGGATTAGGTTTAGTGTTGGGGTTGGGGTTAGGGTTAGGGTTAGGGTTATGGTTAGGGTTAGGGTTGGGGTCAGGGTTAGGGTTAGGGTTAGGGTTAGGGTTAGTGTTAGGTTTATGGTTGGGGTTAGGGTTAGTATTAGGTTTAAGGTTGGGGTCAGGGTTAGGGTTAGGGTTAGGGTTAGGTTTAGGTTTGGTGTTAGGGTTAGGGTTAGGGTTGGGGTTAGGGTTAGCGTTAGGGTTTGGGTTAGAGTTAGGGTTGTGGTTAGGGTTAAGTTTAGGGGCAGGGTTAGGGTTAGGTTAGTGTTACGGTTTGGGTAGGGCTCAGGTTTAGGGTTAGGGTTAGGGTTGGGGATAGGGTTAGGGTTAGGGGTAGGGTCAGGGTTAGGGTTAGGGTTGTGGTCAGGGTCAGGGTTAGAGTTCGGGTTAGGTTTAGGGTCGGGGTTAGGGTTGGGGTTAGGGTTAGGGTTGGGGTTAGGGTTGGGGTTAGGGTTAGGGTTGGGGTTAGTGTCGGGGTTAGGGTTCGGGTTGGGGTCAGGGTTAGGGTAAGGGCTAGTGTTAGGTTTAGGGTTGGGGTTAGGGCTAGGGTTAGGGTTAGGGTTGGGGTTAGGATTAGGTTTAGTGTTGGGTTTGGGGTCTGGGTTAGGGTTAGGGTTATGGTTAGGGTTAGGGTTGTGGTCAGGGTCAGGGTTAGGGTTCGGGTTAGGTTTAGTGTCGGGCTTAGGGTTGGGGTTAGGGTTAGGGTTAGGGTTAGGGTTAGGTTTGGGGTTAGGGTTAGGGTTAGGGTTAGGTTTGGGGTTAGGGTTAGGGTTAGGGTTAGGTTTGGGGTTAGGATTAGGTTTAGTGTTGGGTTTGGGGTTAGGGTTAGGGTTATGGTTAGGGTTAGGGTTGTGGTCAGGGTCAGGGTTAGGGTTCGGGTTAGGTTTAGTGTCGGGGTTAGGGTTGGGGTTAGGGTTAGGGTTAGGGTTAGGGTTAGGTTTGGGGTTAGGGTTAGGGTTAGGGTTAGGTTTGGGGTTAGGGTTAATGTTAGGGTTAGGGTTGGATTTAGTTTTAGGGTCTGGGTTAGGGTTAGGGTTGGGGTTAGGGTTAGGGTTAGGGTTGAGTTATGGTTAGGGGTAGGGTTAGGGTTTGGGTTAGGGTTAGGGTTAGGGTTGTGTTAGGGTTGGGGTAGGGGTTAGGGTTAGGGTTACGGTTGGGGTCAGGTTTAGGGTAAGGGTTAGTGTTAGGTTTAGGGTTGGGGTTAGGGATAGGGTTAGGGTTTGTGGTTAGGATTAGGTTTAGTGTTGGGGTTGGGGTTAGGGTTAGGGTTATGGTTAGGGTTAGGGTTGGGGTCAGGGTTAGGGTTAGGGTTAGGGTTAGGGTTAGTGTTAGGTTTATGGTTGGGGTTAGGGTTAGTATTAGGTTTAAGGTTGGGGTCAGGGTTAGGGTTAGGGTTAGGGTTAGGTTTAGGGTTGGTGTTAGGGTTAGGGTTAGGGTTGGGGTTAGGGTTAGCGTTAGGGTTAGGGTTAGAGTTAGGGTTGTGGTTAGGGTTAAGTTTAGGGGCAGGGTTAGGGTTAGGTTAGTGTTACGGTTTGGGTAGGGCTCAGGTTTAGGGTTAGGGTTAGGGTTGGGGATAGGGTTAGGGTTAGGGGTAGGGTTAGGGTTAGGGTTAGGGTTGGGGTCAGGGTTAGGGTAAGGGTTAGTGTTAGGTTTAGGGTTGGGGTTAGGGCTAGGGTTAGGGTTAGGGTTGGGGTTAGGATTAGGTTTAGTGTTGGGTTTGGGGTTAGGGTTAGGGTTAGGGTTAGGGTTGTGGTCAGGGTCAGGGTTAGAGTTCGGGTTAGGTTTAGGGTCGGGGTTAGGGTTGGGGTTAGGGTTAGGGTTAGGGTTAGGGTTGGGGTTAGGGTTGGGGTTAGGGTTAGGGTTGGGGTTAGTGTCGGGGTTAGGGTTCGGGTTGGGGTCAGGGTTAGGGTAAGGGCTAGTGTTAGGTTTAGGGTTGGGGTTAGGGCTAGGGTTAGGGTTAGGGTTGGGGTTAGGATTAGGTTTAGTGTTGGGTTTGGGGTTAGGGTTAGGGTTAGGGTTATGGTTAGGGTTAGGGTTGTGGTCAGGGTCAGGGTTTGGGTTCGGGTTAGGTTTAGTGTCGGGCTTAGGGTTGGGGTTAGGGTTAGGGTTAGGGTTAGGGTTAGGTTTGGGGTTAGGGTTAGGGTTAGGGTTAGGTTTGGGGTTAGGGTTAATGTTAGGGTTAGGGTTGGATTTAGTTTTAGGGTCTGGGTTAGGGTTAGGGTTGGGGTTAGGGTTAGGGTTAGGGTTGAGTTATGGTTAGGGGTAGGGTTAGGGTTTGGGTTAGGGTTAGGGTTACGGTTGTGTTAGGGTTGGGGTAGGGGTTAGGGTTAGGGTTACGGTTGGGGTCAGGTTTAGGGTAAGGGTTAGTGTTAGGTTTAGGGTTGGGGTTAGGTATAGGGTTATGGTTTGTG
>NC_139475.1:4870000-4872500 GCF_057233095.1 Heloderma suspectum
TTAGGGTGGGCTTTAGGATTAGGGTTAGGGTTAGGTTTGTGGTTAGGGTCAGGGTCAGGGTTAGGGTTAGGGTTAGGGTTAGGGTTGGGGTAGGGGTTAGGGTTAGGGTTGGGGTTAGGGTTAGGGTTAGGGTTAGGTTTGGGGTCAGGGATAGGGTTAGGGTTAGGGTTAGGGTTAAGCTTGGGGTTAGGGTTAGGGTTAGGGTTGTGGTTAGGGTTAGTGTTAGGGTTAGGGTTGGATTAAGGGTTAGGGTCTGGGTTAGGGTTAAGGTTAGGGTTGGATTTAGGGTTAGGGTCTGGGTTAGGGTTAGGGTTAGGGTTAGGGTTAAGCTTGTGGTTAGGGTTAGGGTTAGGGTTAGGGTTAGGGTTGTGGTTAGGGTTAGGGTTAGGGTTAGGGATAGGGATAGGGATAGGGTTAGGGTCAGTGTCAGGGTCAGGGTTAGGGTTAGGGTTAGGGTCGGGGTTAGGGTTCGGGTTGGGGTAGAGGTTAGGTTTAGTGTTAGGGTTAGGGTTGGGTTAAGTTTAGGGTTATGGTTAGGGTTAGGGTTGGTGTTAGGGTTGGGTTTAGTGTTGACGTTAGGGTTAGGGTTAGGGTTAGGGTAGTGTTTAGGGTTAGGGTTAGGGTTAGGTTTGGGGTTAGGGTTAGGTTTAGGGTTAGGGTTAATGGTTAGGGGTAGGGTTAGGGTTTGGGTTAGGGTTAGGGTTAGGGTTGTGTTTAGGGTTAAGTTTAGGGGCAGGGTTATGGTTAGGGTAGGGTTAGGGTTGGGGTAGGGGTTAAGTTTAGGGTTAGGGTTAGGTTTGGGGTTAGGGTTAGGGTTAGGGTTAGGTTCAGGGTCAGGGTCAGGGTTAGGATTAGGGTTAGGGTTAGGTTCGGGGTTAGGGTTCGGGTTGGGGTAGGGTTTAGGTTTACTGTTAGAGTTAGGGTTGGGTTAAGTTTAGTGTTAGGGTTGGGGTTAGGGTTGGTGTTAGGGTTAGGGTTAGGGTTAGGGTAGTGGTTAGGTTTAGGGTTAGGGTTAGGGTAGGGGTTAGGGTTAGTATTAGGGTTAGGGTTAGGTTTGGGGTTAGGGTTAGTGTTAGGGTAAGGGTTAGGGTTGAGTTATGGTTAGGGATAGGGTTAGGGTTTGGGATAGGGTTGTGGTTAAGGTTAGGGTTAGTGTCATGGTTAGGATTAGGGTAGTGTTAGGGTTGGGGTAGGGGTTAGGTTTAGGTTTAGGGTTAGGGTTGGGGTTAGGGTTAGGGTTAGGGTTGGGGTCAGGGTTAGGGTAAGGGTTAGTGTTAGGTTTAGGGTTGGGGTTAGGGTTAGGGTTAGGGTTGGGTTTAGGATTAGGTTTAGTGTTGGGGTTGGGGTTAGGGTTATGGTTAGGGTTGGGGTTGGGGTTAGGGTTAGGGTTAAGGTGAGAGTTAGGTTTAGGGTTGGGTTAGGGTGGGGTTAGGGCTAGGGTTAGGGTTAGGGTTAGGGTTGGGGTTAGGGTTAGGGTGGGGGTTAGTGTTGGGGTTAGGGTTAGGTTTAGGCTTAGTGTTAGGGTAGTGTTTAGTGTTAGGTTTAGGGTTAGGGTAGGGGTTAGGGTTAGGGTTAGGGCTTGGGCTGGGGTTCGGGTTAGCGTTAGGGTTAGGGTTAGGGTTGGGGTTAGGGTTAGCGTTAGGGTTAGGTTTGGGTTTAGGGTTAGTGTTAGGGTTAGGGTTAGGGTTAGGGTTAGGGTTAGGGTTGGGGTTAGGGTTAGGGTGGGGGTTAGTGTTGGGGTTAGGGTTAGGTTTAGGCTTAGTGTTAGGGTAGTGTTTAGTGTTAGGGTTAGGGTTAGGGTAGGGGTTAGGGTTAGGGTTAGGGTTTGGGCTGGGGTTCGGGTTATCGTTAGGGTTAGGGTTAGGGTTGGGGTTAGGGTTAGCGTTAGGGTTAGGTTTGGGTTTAGGGTTAGTGTTAGGGTTAGGGATGGATTTAGGGTTAGTGTCTGGGTTAGGGTTAGGGTTAGGGTTGGGGTCAGGGTTAAGATTAGGGTTAGGGTTAGGGTTAGGGTTAGTGTTAGGGTTAGGGTTGGGTTAAGTTTAGTGTTAGGGTTGGGGTTAGTGTTGGTGTTAGGGTTAGGGTTAGGGTAGTGGTTAGGTTTAGGGTTAGGGTTAGGGTTAGGGTTAGGGTTAGGGTTAGGGTAGGGGTTAGGGTTAGGGTTAGGGTTAGAGTTAGGGTTGTGGTTAGGGTTAAGTTTAGGGGCAGGGTTAGGGTTAGGTTAGTGTTACGGTTTGGGTAGGGCTCAGGTTTAGGGTTAGGGTTAGGGTTGGGGATAGGGTTAGGGTTAGGGTTAGGGTTAGGGTTAGGGTTGGGGTCAGGGTTAGGGTAAGGGTTAGTGTTAGGTTTAGGGTTGGGGTTAGGGCTAGGGTTAGGGTTAGGGTTGGGGTTAGGATTAGGTTTAGTGTTGGGTTTGGGGTTAGGGTTAGGGTTAGGGTTAGGGTTGTGGTCAGGGTCAGGGTTAGGGTTCGCGTTAGGTTTAGGGTCGGGGTTAGGGTTGGGG
>NC_139475.1:4885000-4895000 GCF_057233095.1 Heloderma suspectum
TAGGGTTGGGGTTAGGTTTAGCGTTAGGGTTAGGTTTGGGGATAGGGTTAGTGTTAGGGTTAGGTTTGGATTTAGGGTTAGGGTCTGGGTTAGGGTTAGGGTTAGGTTTGGGGTTAGGGTTAATGGTAGTGTTAGGGTTGGATTTAGTTTTAGGGTCTGGGTTAGGGTTAGGGTTGGGGTTAGGGTTAGGGTTGAATTATGGTTAGGGGTAGGGTTAGGGTTTGGGTTAGGGTTAGGGTTAGGGTTGTGTTAGGGTTGGGGTTAGGGTTGGGGTCAGGGTTAGGGTAAGGGTTAGTGTGAGGTTTAGGGTTGGGGTTAGGGTTAGGGTTAGGGTTGGGTTTAGGATTTGGTTTAGTGTTGGGGTTGGGGTTAGGGTTATGGTTAGGGTTGGGGTTGGGGTTAGGGTTAGGGTTAAGGTGAGAGTTAGGTTTAGGGTTGGGTTAGGGTGGGGTTAGGGTTAGGGTTAGGGTTAGGGTTAGGGTTGGGGTTAGGGTTAGGGTGGGGGTTAGTGTTGGGGTTAGGGTTAGGTTTAGGCTTAGTGTTAGGGTAGTGTTTAGTGTTAGGGTTAGGGTTAGGGTAGGGGTTAGGGTTAGGGTTAGGGTTTGGGCTGGGGTTCGGGTTAGGGTTAGGGTTAGGGTTAGGGTTGGGGTTAGGCTTATCGTTAGGGTTAGGTTTGGGTTTAGGGTTAGTGTTAGTGTTAGGGATGGATTTAGGGTTAGTGTCTCGGTTAGGGTTAGGGTTAGGGTTGGGGTTAGGGTTGGGGTTAGGGTTGACTAAGGGTTAGGGTTAGGGTTAGGGTTAGGGTTAGGGTTAAGGTCAGGGTCAGGGTTAGGGTTCAGGTTAGGTTTAGGGTCGGGGTTAGGGTTGGGGTTAGGGTTTGGGTTGGGTTAGGGTTGGTGTTAGTATTAGGGTTAGGGTTGGGTTAAGTTTAGGGTTAGGGGTAGGGTAGGGTTAGGGTTGGGGTTAGGGTTAGGGATATGGTTAGGGTTCGGTTTGGGGTTAGGGTTAGTGTTAGGGTTAGGGTTGGATTTAGGGTTAGGGTCAGGTTTAGGGATAGGGTTAGGGTTGGGGTTCGGGTTAGGGTTAGGGTTTGGGTTAGGGTTAGGGTTAGGGTTGGGGTTAGGGTTAGCGTTAGGGTTAGGTTTGGGGTTAGGGTTAGTGTTAGGGTTAGGGTTGGATTTAGGGTTAGGGTCTGGGTTAGGGTTAGGGTTAGGGTTGGGGTTAGGGTTAGGGTTAGGGTTGAGTTAGGGTTAGGGTTAGGGTTAGGATTAGGGTTGGGGTTACGGTTCGGGTTGGGGTTACGGTTCAGGTTGGTTATGGTTGGTGTTAGTGTTAGGGTTAGGGTTGGGTTAAGTTTAGGGTTAGGGTTAGGGTAGGGTTAGGGTTGGGGTTAGGGTTAGGGTTAGGGTTAGGGTTAGGTTTGGGGTCAGGTTTAGGGTAAGGGTTAGTGTTAGGTTTAGGGTTGGGGTTACGGTTAGGGTTAGTGTTAGGGTTAGGGTTTGTGGTTAGCATTAGGTTTAGTGTTGGGGTTGGGGTTAGAATAAGGGTTAGGGTTATGGTTAGGGTTAGGGTTGGGGTCAGGGTTAGGGTTAGGGTTAGGGTTAGGGTTGGGGTAGGGGTTAGGGTTAGGGTTGGGGTTAGGGTTAGGGTTAGGGTTAGGGTTAGGTTTGGGGTCAGGGATAGGGTTAGGGTTAGGGTTAGGGTTAAGCTTGGGGTTAGGGTTAGGGTTAGGGTTGTGGTTAGGGTTAGTGTTAGGGTTAGGGTTGGATTAAGGGTTAGGGTCTGGGTTAGGGTTAAGGTTAGGGTTGGATTTAGGGTTAGGGTCTGGGTTAGGGTTAGGGTTAGGGTTAAGCTTGTGGTTAGGGTTAGGGTTAGGGTTAGGGTTGTGGTTAGGGTTAGGGTTAGGGATAGGGATAGGGATAGGGATAGGGTTAGGGTCAGTGTCAGGGTCAGGGTTAGGGTTAGGGTTAGGGTCGGGGTTAGGGTTCGGGTTGGGGTAGAGGTTAGGTTTAGTGTTAGGGTTAGGGTTGGGTTAAGTTTAGGGTTATGGTTAGGGTTAGGGTTGGTGTTAGGGTTGGGTTTAGTGTTGACGTTAGGGTTAGGGTTAGGGTTAGGGTAGTGTTTAGGGTTAGGGTTAGGGTTAGGTTTGGGGTTAGGGTTAGGTTTAGGGTTAGGGTTAATGTTAGGGTTAGGGTTGGATTTAGTTTTAGGGTCTGGGTTAGGGTTAGGGTTGGGGTTAGGGTTAGGGTTAGGGTTGAGTTATGGTTAGGGGTAGGGTTAGGGTTTGGGTTAGGTTTAGGGTTAGGGTTGTGTTTAGGGTTAAGTTTAGGGGCAGGGTTATGGTTAGGGTAGGGTTAGGGTTGGGGTAGGGGTTAAGTTTAGGGTTAGGGTTAGGTTTGGGGTTAGGGTTAGGGTTAGGGTTAGGTTCAGGGTCAGGGTCAGGGTTAGGATTAGGGTTAGGGTTAGGTTCGGGGTTAGGGTTCGGGTTGGGGTAGGGTTTAGGTTTACTGTTAGAGTTAGGGTTCGGTTAAGTTTAGTGTTAGGGTTGGGGTTAGGGTTGGGGTTACGGTTAGGGTTAGGGTTAGGGTAGTGGTTAGGTTTAGGGTTAGGGTTAGGGTTAGGGTAGGGGTTAGGGTTAGTATTAGGGTTAGGGTTAGGTTTGGGGTTAGGGTTAGTGTTAGGGTAAGGGTTAGGGTTGAGTTATGGTTAGGGATAGGGTTAGGGTTTGGGATAGGGTTGTGGTTAGGGTTAGGGTTAGTGTCATGGTTAGGATTAGGGTAGTGTTAGGGTTGGGGTAGGGGTTAGGTTTAGGTTTAGGGTTAGGGTTGGGGTTAGGGTTAGGGTTGGGGTCAGGGTTAGGGTAAGGGTTAGTGTTAGGTTTAGGGTTGGGGTTAGGGTTAGGGTTAGGGTTGGGTTTAGGATTAGGTTTAGTGTTGGGGTTGGGGTTAGGGTTATGGTTAGGGTTGGGGTTGGGGTTAGGGTTAGGGTTAAGGTGAGATTTAGGTTTAGGGTTGGGTTAGGGTGGGGTTAGGGTTAGGGTTAGGGTTAGGGTTATGGTTGGGGTTAGGGTTAGGGTGGGGGTTAGTGTTGGGGTTAGGGTTAGGTTTAGGCTTAGTGTTAGGGTAGTGTTTAGTGTTAGGGTTAGGGTTAGGGTAGGGGTTAGGGTTAGGGTTAGGGTTTGGGCTGGGGTTCGGGTTAGCGTTAGGGTTAGGGTTAGGGTTGGGGTTAGGGTTAGCGTTAGGGTTAGGTTTGGGTTTAGGGTTAGTGTTAGGGTTAGGGATGGATTTAGGGTTAGTGTCTGGGTTAGGGTTAGGGTTAGGGTTGGGGTTAGGGTTGGGGTTAGGGTTGACTAAGGGTTAGGGTTAGGGTTAGGGTTAGGGTTGGGGTTAGGGTTAGCGTTAGGGTTAGGTTTGGGTTTAGGGTTAGTGTTAGGGTTAGGGATGGATTTAGGGTTAGTGTCTGGGTTAGGGTTAGGGTTAGGGTTGGGGTCAGGGTTAAGATTAGGGTTAGGGTTAGGGTTAGGGTTAGTGTTAGGGTTAGGGTTGGGTTAAGTTTAGTGTTAGGGTTGGGGTTAGGGTTGGTGTTAGGGTTAGGGTTAGGGTAGTGGTTAGGTTTAGGGTTAGGGTTAGGGTTAGGGTTAGGGTTAGGGTTAGGGTAGGGGTTAGGGTTAGGGTTAGGGTTAGAGTTAGGGTTGTGGTTAGGGTTAAGTTTAGGGGCAGGGTTAGGGTTAGGTTAGTGTTACGGTTTGGGTAGGGCTCAGGTTTAGGGTTAGGGTTAGGGTTGGGGATAGGGTTAGGGTTATGGTTAGGGTTAGGGTTAGGGTTAGGGTTGGGGTCAGGGTTAGGGTAAGGGTTAGTGTTAGGTTTAGGGTTGGGGTTAGGGCTAGGGTTAGGGTTAGGGTTGGGGTTAGGATTAGGTTTAGTGTTGGGTTTGGGGTTAGGGTTAGGGTTAGGGTTAGGGTTGTGGTCAGGGTCAGGGTTAGGGTTCGGGTTAGGTTTAGGGTCGGGGTTAGGGTTGGGGTTAGGGTTAGGGTTAGGGTTAGGGTTGGGGTTAGGGTTGGGGTTAGGGTTAGGGTTGGGGTTAGGATCGGGGTTAGGGTTCGGGTTGGGGTCAGGGTTAGGGTAAGGGTTAGTGTTAGGTTTAGGGTTGGGGTTAGGGCTAGGGTTAGGGTTAGGGTTGGGGTTAGGATTAGGTTTAGTGTTGGTTTTGGGGTTAGGGTTAGGGTTATGGTTAGGGTTAGGGTTGTGGTCAGGGTCAGGGTTAGGGTTCGGGTTAGGTTTAGTGTCGGGGTTAGGGTTGGGGTTAGGGTTAGGGTTAGGGTTAGGTTTGGGGTTAGGGTTAGGGTTAGGGTTAGGTTTGGGTTTAGGGTTAATGTTAGGGTTAGGATTGGATTAAGTTTTAGGGTCTGGGTTAGGGTTAGGGTTGGGGTTAGGGTTAGGGTTAGGGTTGAGTTATGGTTAGGGGTAGGGTTAGGGTTTGGGTTAGGGTTAGGGTTAGGGTTGTGTTAGGGTTGGGGTAGGGGTTAGGGTTAGGGTTACGGTTGGGGTCAGGTTTAGGGTAAGGGTTAGTGTTAGGTTTAGGGTTGGGGTTAGGGATAGGGTTATGGTTTGTGGTTAGGATTAGGTTTCGTGTTGGGGTTGGGGTTAGGGTTAGGGTTATGGTTAGGGTTAGGGTTGGGGTCAGGGTTAGGGTTAGGGTTAGGGTTAGTGTTAGGTTTATGGTTGGGGTTAGGGTTAGTATTAGGTTTAAGGTTGGGGTCGGGGTTAGGGTTAGGGTTAGGGTTGGGGATAGGGTTAGGGTTAAGGTTAGGGTTAGGGTTAGGGTTGGGTTAGGGTTGGGTTAGGGTTAGGGTTAGGTTTAGTGTTGGGGTTCGGGTTAGGTTTAGTCTTGGGGTTGGGGTTAGGGTAGGGTTAGGGTTAGGGTAGGGTTAGGGTTAGGGTTGGAGTTAGGGTTAGGGTTAGGGTTAGGGTTAGGGTTAGGTTTTGGGTTAGGGTTAGGGTTAGGGGTAGGGTTGGGGTTAGGGTTAGGGTTGGGGTTAGTGTTGGGGTTAGGGTTAGGTTTAGGCTTAGTGTTAGGGTAGTGTTTAGGGTTAGGGTTAGGGTTAGGGTAGGGGTTAGGGTTAGGGTTAGGTTTGGGGTCAGGGTTAGGGTTAGGGTTAGGGTTATGGTTGGGGTTAGGTTTAGTGTTAGGGTTAGGTTTGGGGTTAGGGTTAGTGTTAGGGTTAGGGTTGGATTTAGGGTTAGGGTCTGGGTTAGGGTTAGGGTTAGGGTTAGGTTTGGGGTTAGGGTTAATGTTAGGGTTAGGGTTGGATTTAGTTTTAGGGTCTGGGTTAGGGTTAGGGTTGGGGTTAGGGTTAGGGTTGAGTTATGGTTAGGGGTAGGGTTAGGGTTTGGGTTAGGGTTAGGGTTGTGTTAGGGTTGGGGTAGGGGTTAGGGTTAGGGTTACGGTTGGGGTCAGGGTTAGGGTAAGGGTTAGTGTTAGGTTTAGGGTTGGGGTTAGGGATAGGGTTAGGGTTTGTGGTTAGGATTTGGTTTAGTGTTGCGGTTGGGGTTAGGGTTAGGTTTATGGTTAGGGTTAGGGTTGGGGTCAGGGTAGGGTTAGGGTTAGTGTTAGGTTTATGGTTGGGGTTAGGGTTAGGATTAGGTTTAAGGTTGGGGTTGGGGTTAGGGTTAGGGTTAGGGTTAGGGTTGAGGATAGGGTTAGGGTTAAGGTTAGGGTTAGGGTTAGGGTTGGGTTAGGGTTGGGGTAGGGGTAGGGTTAGGGTTAGTGTTGGGGTTCGGGTTAGGTTTAGTGTTGGGGTTGGGGTTAGGGTAGGGTTAGGGATAAGCTTGGGGTTAGGGTTAGGGATAGGGTTGTGGTTAGGGTTAGGGTTAGGGTTTGGGATAGGGTTAGGGTCAGGGTCAGGGTCAGGGTTAGGGTTAGGGTTAGGGTCGGGGTTAGGGTTCGAGTTGGGGTAGAGGTTAGGGTTAGTGTTAGGTTAGGGTTGGGTTAAGTTTAGAGTTAGGGTTAGGGTTGGTGTTAGGGTTGGGTTTAGTGTTGACGTTAAGGTTAGGGTTAGGGTTAGGGTTAGGGTAGTGGTTAGGGTTAGGGTTAGGGTTAGGTTTGGGGTTAGGGTTAGGGTTAGGGTTAGGTTTGGGGTTAGGGTTAGGGTTAGGGTTAGGGTTAGAGTTAGGGTTGTGGTTAGGGTTAAGTTTAGGGGCAGGGTTAGGGTTAGGTTAGTGTTACGGTTTGGGTAGGGCTCAGGTTTAGGTTTAGGGTTGGGGTTAGGGTTGGGGTTAGGGTTAGGGTTAGGGTTAGGGTTAGGGTTGGGGTTAGGGTTGGGGTTAGGGTTAGGGTAGGGTTAGTGTCGGGGTTAGGGTTCGGGTTGGGGTCAGGGTTAGGGTAAGGGCTAGTGTTAGGTTTAGGGTTGGGGTTAGGGCTAGGGTTAGGGTTAGGGTTGGGGTTAGGATTAGGTTTAGTGTTGGGTTTTGGGTTAGGGTTAGGGTTAGGGTTATTGTTAGGGTTAGGGTTGTGGTCAGGGTCAGGGTTAGGGTTCGGGTTAGGTTTAGTGTCGGGCTTAGGGTTGGGGTTAGGGTTAGGGTTAGGGTTAGGTTTGGGGTTAGGGTTAGGGTTAGGGTTAGGTTTGGGGTTAGGGTTAATGTTAGGGTTAGGGTTGGATTTAGTTTTAGGGTCTGGGTTAGGGTTAGGGTTGGGATTAGGGTTAGGGTTAGGGTTGAGTTATGGTTAGAGGTAGGGTTAGGGTTTGGGTTAGGGTTAGGGTTAGGGTTGTGTTAGGGTTGGGGTAGGGGTTAGGGTTAGGGTTACGGTTGGGGTCAGGTTTAGGGTAAGGGTTAGTGTTAGGTTTAGGGTTGGGGTTAGGGATAGGGTTATGGTTTGTGGTTAGGATTAGGTTTCGTGATGGGGTTGGGGTTAGGGTTAGGGTTAGGGTTATGGTTAGGGTTAGGGTTGGGGTCAGGGTTAGGGTTAGGGTTAGGGTTAGTGTTAGGTTTATGGTTGGGGTTAGGGTTAGTATTAGGTTTAAGGTTGGGGTCGGGGTTAGGGTTAGGGTTAGGGTTGGGGATATGGTTAGGGTTAAGGTTAGGGTTAGGGTTAGGGTTGGGTTAGGGTTGGGTGAGGGTTAGGGTTAGGTTTAGTGTTGGGGTTCGGGTTAGGTTTAGTCTTGGGGTTGGGGTTAGGCTAGGGTTAGGGTTAGGGTAGGGTTAGGGTTAGGGTTGGGGTTAGGGTTAGGGTTAGGGTTAGGGTTAGGTTTTGGGTTAGGGTTAGGGTTAGGGGTAGGGTCGGGGTTAGGGTTAGGGTTGGGGTTAGTGTTGGGGTTAGGGTTAGGTTTAGGCTTAGTGTTAGGGTAGTGTTTAGGGTTAGGGTTAGGGTTAGGGTAGGGGTTAGGGTTAGGGTTAGGTTTGGGGTCAGGGTTAGGGTTAGGGTTCGGGTTAGGGTTGGGGTTAGGTTTAGCGTTAGGGTTAGGTTTGGGGATAGGGTTAGTGTTAGGGTTAGGTTTGGATTTAGGGTTAGGGTCTGGGTTAGGGTTAGGGTTAGGTTTGGGTTTAGGGTTAATGGTAGTGTTAGGGTTGGATTTAGTTTTAGGGTCTGGGTTAGGGTTAGGGTTGGGGTTAGGGTTAGGGTTGAATTATGGTTAGGGGTAGGGTTAGGCTTTGGGTTAGGGTTAGGGTTAGGGTTGTGTTAGGGTTGGGGTTAGGGTTGGGGTCAGGGTTAGGGTAAGGGTTAGTGTGAGGTTTAGGGTTGGGGTTAGGGTTAGGGTTAGGGTTGGGTTTAGGATTTGGTTTAGTGTTGGGGTTGGGGTTAGGGTTATGGTTAGGGTTGGGGTTGGGGTTAGGGTTAGGGTTAAGGTGAGAGTTAGGTTTAGGGTTGGGTTAGGGTGGGGTTAGGGTTAGGGTTAGGGTTAGGGTTAGGGTTGGGGTTAGGGTTAGGGTGGGGGTTAGTGTTGGGGTTAGGGTTAGGTTTAGGCTTAGTGTTAGGGTAGTGTTTAGTGTTAGGGTTAGGGTTAGGGTAGGGGTTAGGGTTAGGGTTAGGGTTTGGGCTGGGGTTCGGGTTAGGGTTAGGGTTAGGGTTAGGGTTGGGGTTAGGCTTATCGTTAGGGTTAGGTTTGGTTTTAGGGTTAGTGTTAGTGTTAGGGATGGATTTAGGGTTAGTGTCTCGGTTAGGGTTAGGGTTAGGGTTGGGGTTAGGGTTGGGGTTAGGGTTGACTAAGGGTTAGGGTTAGGGTTAGGGTTAGGGTTAGGGTTAGGGTTAAGGTCAGGGTCAGGGTTAGGGTTCAGGTTAGGTTTAGGGTCGGGGTTAGGGTTGGGGTTAGGGTTTGGGTTGGGTTAGGGTTGGTGTTAGTATTAGGGTTAGGGTTGGGTTAAGTTTAGGGTTAGGGGTAGGGTAGGGTTAGGGTTGGGGTTAGGGTTAGGGATATGGTTAGGGTTCGGTTTGGGGTTAGGGTTAGTGTTAGGGTTAGGGTTGGATTTAGGGTTAGGGTCAGGTTTAGGGATAGGGTTAGGGTTGGGGTTCGGGTTAGGGTTAGGGTTTGGGTTAGGGTTAGGGTTAGGGTTAGGGTTGGGGTTAGGGTTAGCGTTAGGGTTAGGTTTGGGGTTAGGGTTAGTGTTAGGGTTAGGGTTGGATTTAGGGTTAGGGTCTGGGTTAGGGTTAGGGTTAGGGTTGGGGTTAGGGTTAGGGTTAGGGTTGAGTTAGGGTTAGGGTTAGGGTTAGGATTAGGGTTGGGGTTACGGTTCGGGTTGGGGTTACGGTTCAGGTTGGTTATGGTTGGTGTTAGTGTTAGGGTTAGGGTTGGGTTAAGTTTAGGGTTAGGGTTAGGGTAGGGTTAGGGTTGGGGTTAGGGTTAGGGTTAGGGTTAGGGTTAGGTTTGGGGTCAGGGTTAGGGTAAGGGTTAGTGTTAGGTTTAGGGTTGGGGTTACGGTTAGGGTTAGTGTTAGGGTTAGGGTTTGTGGTTAGCATTAGGTTTAGTGTTGGGGTTGGGGTTAGAATAAGGGTTAGGGTTATGGTTAGGGTTAGGGTTGGGGTCAGGGTTAGGGTTAGGGTTAGGGTTGGGGTAGGGGTTAGGGTTAGGGTTGGGGTTAGGGTTAGGGTTAGGGTTAGGTTTGGGGTCAGGGATAGGGTTAGGGTTAGGGTTAGGGTTAAGCTTGGGGTTAGGGTTAGGGTTAGGGTTGTGGTTAGGGTTAGTGTTAGGGTTAGGGTTGGATTAAGGGTTAGGGTCTGGGTTAGGGTTAAGGTTAGGGTTGGATTTAGGGTTAGGGTCTGGGTTAGGGTTAGGGTTAGGGTTAAGCTTGTGGTTAGGGTTAGGGTTAGGGTTAGGGTTGTGGTTAGGGTTAGGGTTAGGGATAGGGATAGGGATAGGGATAGGGTTAGGGTCAGTGTCAGGGTCAGGGTTAGGGTTAGGGTTAGGGTCGGGGTTAGGGTTCGGGTTGGGGTAGAGGTTAGGTTTAGTGTTAGGGTTAGGGTTGGGTTAAGTTTAGGGTTATGGTTAGGGTTAGGGTTGGTGTTAGGGTTGGGTTTAGTGTTGACGTTAGGGTTAGGGTTAGGGTTAGGGTAGTGTTTAGGGTTAGGGTTAGGGTTAGGTTTGGGGTTAGGGTTAGGTTTAGGGTTAGGGTTAATGTTAGGGTTAGGGTTGGATTTAGTTTTAGGGTCTGGGTTAGGGTTAGGGTTGGGGTTAGGGTTAGGGTTAGGGTTGAGTTATGGTTAGGGGTAGGGTTAGGGTTTGGGTTAGGGTTAGGGTTAGGGTTGTGTTTAGGGTTAAGTTTAGGGGCAGGGTTATGGTTAGGGTAGGGTTAGGGTTGGGGTAGGGGTTAAGTTTAGGGTTAGGGTTAGGTTTGGGGTTAGGGTTAGGGTTAGGGTTAGGTTCAGGGTCAGGGTCAGGGTTAGGATTAGGGTTAGGGTTAGGTTCGGGGTTAGGGTTCGGGTTGGGGTAGGGTTTAGGTTTACTGTTAGAGTTAGGGTTGGGTTAAGTTTAGTGTTAGGGTTGGGGTTAGGGTTGGGGTTACGGTTA
>NC_139475.1:4910000-4917500 GCF_057233095.1 Heloderma suspectum
TTAGGGTTACGGTTGGGGTCAGGTTTAGGGTAAGGGTTAGTGTTAGGTTTAGGGTTGGGGTTAGGGATAGGGTTATGGTTTGTGGTTAGGATTAGGTTTCGTGATGGGGTTGGGGTTAGGGTTAGGGTTATGGTTATGGTTAGGGTTAGGGTTGGGGTCAGGGTTAGGGTTAGGGTTAGGGTTAGGGTTAGTGTTAGGTTTATGGTTGGGGTTAGGGTTAGTATTAGGTTTAAGGTTGGGGTCGGGGTTAGGGTTAGGGTTAGGGTTAGGGTTGGGGATATGGTTAGGGTTAAGGTTAGGGTTAGGGTTAGGGTTGGGTTAGGGTTGGGTTAGGGTTGGGTGAGGGTTAGGGTTAGGTTTAGTGTTGGGGTTCGGGTTAGGTTTAGTCTTGGGGTTGGGGTTAGGGTAGGGTTAGGGTTAGGGTAGGGTTAGGGTTAGGGTTGGGGTTAGGGTTAGGGTTAGGGTTAGGGTTAGGTTTTGGGTTAGGGTTAGGGTTAGGGGTAGGGTCGGGGTTAGGGTTAGGGTTGGGGTTAGTGTTGGGGTTAGGGTTAGGTTTAGGCTTAGTGTTAGGGTAGTGTTTAGGGTTAGGGTTAGGGTTAGGGTAGGGGTTAGGGTTAGGGTTAGGTTTGGGGTCAGGGTTAGGGTTAGGGTTAGGGTTAGGGTTGGGGTTAGGTTTAGCGTTAGGGTTAGGTTTGGGGATAGGGTTAGTGTTAGGGTTAGGTTTGGATTTAGGGTTAGGGTCTGGGTTAGGGTTAGGGTTAGGTTTGGGGTTAGGGTTAATGTTAGTGTTAGGGTTGGATTTAGTTTTAGGGTCTGGGTTAGGGTTAGGGTTGGGGTTAGGGTTAGGGTTGAATTATGGTTAGGGGTAGGGTTAGGGTTTGGGTTAGGGTTAGGGTTAGGGTTGTGTTAGGGTTGGGGTTAGGGTTGGGGTCAGGGTTAGGGTAAGGGTTAGTGTTAGGTTTAGGGTTGGGGTTAGGGTTAGGGTTAGGGTTGGGTTTAGGATTAGGTTTAGTGTTGGGGTTGGGGTTAGGGTTATGGTTAGGGTTGGGGTTGGGGTTAGGGTTAGGGTTAAGGTGAGAGTTAGGTTTAGGGTTGGGTTAGGGTGGGGTTAGGGTTAGGGTTAGGGTTAGGGTTAGGGTTAGGGTTGGGGTTAGGGTTAGGGTGGGGGTTAGTGTTGGGGTTAGGGTTAGGTTTAGGCTTAGTGTTAGGGTAGTGTTTAGTGTTAGGGTTAGGGTTAGGGTAGGGGTTAGGGTTAGGGTTAGGGTTTGGGCTGGGGTTCGGGTTAGGGTTAGGGTTAGGGTTAGGGTTGGGGTTAGGGTTAGCGTTAGGGTTAGGTTTGGGTTTAGGGTTAGTGTTAGGGTTAGGGATGGATTTAGGGTTAGTGTCTCGGTTAGGGTTAGGGTTAGGGTTGGGGTTAGGGTTGGGGTTAGGGTTGACTAAGGGTTAGGGTTAGGGTTAGGGTTAGGGTTAGGGTTAAGGTCAGGGTCAGGGTTAGGGTTCAGGTTAGGTTTAGGGTCGGGGTTAGGGTTGGGGTTAGGGTTTGGGTTGGGTTAGGGTTGGTGTTAGTATTAGGGTTAGGGTTGGGTTAAGTTTAGGGTTAGGGGTAGGGTAGGGTTAGGGTTGGGGTTAGGGTTAGGGATATGGTTAGGGTTCGGTTTGGGGTTAGGGTTAGTGTTAGGGTTAGGGTTGGATTTAGGGTTAGGGTCAGGTTTAGGGATAGGGTTAGGGTTGGGGTTCGGGTTAGGGTTAGGGTTTGGGTTAGGGTTAGGGTTAGGGTTAGGGTTGGGGTTAGGGTTAGCGTTAGGGTTAGGTTTGGGGTTAGGGTTAGTGTTAGGGTTAGGGTTGGATTTAGGGTTAGGGTCTGGGTTAAGGTTAGGGTTAGGGTTGGGGTTAGGGTTAGGGTTAGGGTTGAGTTAGGGTTAGGGTTAGGGTTAGGATTAGGGTTGGGGTTACGGTTCGGGTTGGGGTTACGGTTCAGGTTGGTTATGGTTGTTGTTAGTGTTAGGGTTAGGGTTGGGTTAAGTTTAGGGTTAGGGTTAGGGTAGGGTTAGGGTTGGGGTTAGGGTTAGGGTTAGGGTTAGGGTTAGGTTTGGGGTCAGGGTTAGGGTAAGGGTTAGTGTTAGGTTTAGGGTTGGGGTAACGGTTAGGGTTAGTGTTAGGGTTAGGGTTTGTGGTTAGCATTAGGTTTAGTGTTGGGGTTGGGGTTAGAATAAGGGTTAGGGTTATGGTTAGGGTTAGGGTTGGGGTCAGGGTTAGGGTTAGGGTTAGGGTTAGGGTTAGTGTTAGGTTTAGGGTTGGGGTTAGGGTTAGGGTTAGGATTAGGTTTAAGGTTGGGGTTGGGGTTAGGGTTAGGGTTAGGGTTAGGGTTGGGGTTAGGGTTAGGGTTAAGGTTAGGGTTAGGGTTAGGGTTGGGTTAGGGTTGGGTTAGGGTCAGGGTTAGGGTAAGTGTTGGGGTTCGGGTTAGGTTTAGTGTTGGGGTTGGGGTTAGGGTTAGGGTTAGGGTTAGGGTTAGGGTTGGGGTTAGGGTTAGGGTTAGGGTTAGGGTTAGGGTTGGGTTAGGGTTAGGGTTAGTTTTAGGGTTAGGGTTGGGGTTAGGGTTAGGGTTGGGGTTAGTGTTGGGGTTAGGGTTAGGTTTAGGCTGAGTGTTAGGGTAGTGTTTAGGGTTAGGGTTAGGGTTAGGGTTAGGGTAGGGGTTAGGGTTAGGGTTAGAGTTTTGGTTGGGGCTAGGGTTAGTGTTGGGGTTAGGTTTAGGGTTAGGGTTAGGTTTGGGGTTAGGGTTAGTGTTAGGTTTCGGCTTGGATTTAGGGTTAGGGTCTGGGTTAGGGTTAGGGTTAGGGGTGGGGTTAGGGTTAGGGTTGAGTTAGGGTTAGGGTTAGGGTTAGGGTTAGGGTTAGGGTCAGGGTCAGGGTCAGGGTTAGGGTTCGGGTTAGGTTTAGGGTCGGGGTTAGGGTTGGGGTTAGGTTTCGGGTTGGGGTTAGGGTTAGGGTTAGTGTTAGTGATAGGGTTAGGGTTGTGGTTAGGGTTAGGGTTAGGGTTACGGTTAGGGTCAGCGTCAGGGTCAGGGTTAAGATTAGGGTTAGGGTTAGGGTTAGTGTTAGGGTTAGGGTTGGGTTAAGTTTAGTGTTAGGGTTGGGGTTAGGGTTGGTGTTAGGGTTAGGGTTAGGGTTAGGGTAGTGGTTAGGTTTAGGGTTAGGGTTAGGGTTAGGGTTAGGGTTAGGGTAGGGGTTAGGGTTAGGGTTAGGGTTAGAGTTAGGGTTGTGGTTAGGGTTAAGTTTAGGGGCAGGGTTAGGGTTAGGTTAGTGTTACGGTTTGGGTAGGGCTCAGGTTTAGGGTTAGGGTTAGGGTTGGGGATAGGGTTAGGGTTAGGGGTAGGGTTAGGGTTAGGGTTAGGGTTGGGGTCAGGGTTAGGGTAAGGGTTAGTGTTAGGTTTAGGGTTGGGGTTAGGGCTAGGGTTAGGGTTAGGGTTGGGGTTAGGATTAGGTTTAGTGTTGGGTTTGGGGTTAGGGTTAGGGTTAGGGTTAGGGTTGTGGTCAGGGTCAGGGTTAGGGTTCGGGTTAGGTTTAGGGTCGGGGTTAGGGTTGGGGTTAGGGTTAGGGTTAGGGTTAGGGTTGGGGTTAGGGTTGGGGTTAGGGTTAGGGTTGGGGTTAGGATCGGGGTTAGGGTTCGGGTTGGGGTCAGGGTTAGGGTAAGGGTTAGTGTTAGGTTTAGGGTTGGAGTTAGGGCTAGGGTTAGGGTTAGGGTTGGGGTTAGGATTAGGTTTAGTGTTGGGTTTGGGGTTAGGGTTAGGGTTATGGTTAGGGTTAGGGTTGTGGTCAGGGTCAGGGTTAGGGTTCAGGTTAGGTTTAGTGTCGGGGTTAGGGTTGGGGTTAGGGTTAGGGTTAGGGTTAGGGTTAGGGTTAGGTTTGGGGTTAGGGTTAGGGTTAGGTTTGGGTTTAGGGTTAATGTTAGGGTTAGGGTTGGATTAAGTTTTAGGGTCTGGGTTAGGGTTAGGGTTGGGGTTAGGGTTAGGGTTAGGGTTGAGTTATGGTTAGGGGTAGGGTTAGGGTTTGGGTTAGGGTTAGGGTTAGGGTTGTGTTAGGGTTGGGGTAGGGGTTAGGGTTAGGGTTACGGTTGGGGTCAGGTTTAGGGTAAGGGTTAGTGTTAGGTTTAGGGTTGGGGTTAGGGATAGGGTTATGGTTTGTGGTTAGGATTAGGTTTCGTGTTGGGGTTGGGGTTAGGGTTAGGGTTATGGTTAGGGTTAGGGTTGGGGTCAGGGTTAGGGTTAGGTTTAGGGTTAGAGTTAGGTTTGTGGTTGGGGTTAGGGTTAGTATTAGGTTTAAGGTTGGGGTCGGGGTTAGGGTTAGGGTTAGGGTTAGGGTTGGGGATAGGGTTAGGGTTAAGGTTAGGGTTAGGGTTAGGGTTGGGTTAGGGTTGGGTTAGGGTTAGGGTTAGGTTTAGTGTTGGGGTTCGGGTTAGGTTTAGTCTTGGGGTTGGGGTTAGGGTAGGGTTAGGGTTAGGGTAGGGTTAGGGTTAGGGTTGGAGTTAGGGTTAGGGTTAGGGTTAGGGTTAGGTTTTGGGTTAGGGTTAGGGTTAGGGGTAGGGTCGGGTTTAGGGTTAGGGTTGGGGTTAGTGTTGGGGTTAGGGTTAGGTTTAGGCTTAGTGTTAGGGTAGTGTTTAGGGTTAGGGTTAGGGTTAGGGTAGGGGTTAGGGTTAGGGTTAGGTTTGGGGTCAGGGTTAGGGATAGGGTTAGGGTTAGGGTTGGGGTTATGTTTAGCGTTAGGGTTAGGTTTGGGGTTAGGGTTAGTGTTAGGGTTAGGGTTGGATTTAGGGTTAGGGTCTGGGTTAGGGTTAGGGTTAGGGTTAGGTTTGGGGTTAGGGTTAATGTTAGGGTTAGGGTTGGATTTAGTTTTAGGGTCTGGGTTAGGGTTAGGGTTGGGGTTAGGGTTAGGGTTGAGTCATGGTTAGGGGTAGGGTTAGGGTTTGGGTTAGGGTTAGGGTTAGGGTTGTGTTAGGGTTGGGGTAGGGGTTAGGGTTAGGGTTACGGTTGGGGTCAGGGTTAGGGTAAGGGTTAGTGTTAGGTTTAGGGTTGGGGTTAGGGATAGGGTTAGGGTTTGTGGTTAGGATTTGGTTTAGTGTTGGGGTTGGGGTTAGGGTTAGGTTTATGGTTAGGGTTAGGGTTGGGGTCAGGGTAGGGTTAGTGTTAGTGTTAGGTTTATGGTTGGGGTTAGGGTTAGGATTAGGTTTAAGGTTGGGGTTGGGGTTAGGGTTAGGGTTAGGGTTAGGGTTAGGGTTGAGGATAGGGTTAGGGTTAAGGTTAGGGTTAGGGTTAGGGTTGGGTTAGGGTTGGGGTAGGGGTAGGGTTAGGGTTAGTGTTGGGGTTCGGGTTAGGTTTAGTGTTGGGGTTGGGGTTAGGGTAGGGTTAGGGATAAGCTTGGGGTTAGGGTTAGGGATAGGGTTGTGGTTAGGGTTAGGGTTAGGGTTTGGGATAGGGTTAGGGTCAGGGTCAGGGTCAGGGTTAGGGTTAGGGTTAGGGTCGGGGTTAGGGTTCGGGTTGGGGTCGAGGTTAGGGTTAGTGTTAGGTTAGGGTTGGGTTAAGTTTAGGGTTAGGGTTAGGGTTAGGGTTGGTGTTAGGGTTGGGTTTAGTGTTGACGTTAAGGTTAGGGTTAGGGTTAGGGTTAGGGTAGTGGTTAGGGTTAGGGTTAGGGTTAGGGTTAGGTTTGGGGTTAGGGTTAGGGTTAGGGTTAGGGTTAGGTTTGGGGTTAGGGTTAATGTTAGGGTTAGGGTTGGATTTAGTTTTAGGGTCTGGGTTAGGGTTAGGGTTGGGGTTAGGGTTAGGGTTAGGGTTGAGTTATGGTTAGGGGTAGGGTTAGGGTTTGGGTTAGGGTTAGGGTTAGGGTTGTGTTAGGGTTGGGGTAGGGGTTAGGGTTAGGGTTACGGTTGGGGTCAGGTTTAGGGTAAGGGTTAGTGTTAGGTTTAGGGTTGGGGTTAGGGATAGGGTTAGGGTTTGTGGTTAGGATTAGGTTTAGTGTTGGGGTTGGGGTTAGGGTTAGGGTTAGGGTTATGGTTAGGGTTAGGGTTGGGGTCAGGGTTAGGGTTAGGGTTAGGGTTAGGGTTAGTGTTAGGTTTATGGTTGGGGTTAGGGTTAGTATTAGGTTTAAGGTTGGGGTCAGGGTTAGGGTTAGGGTTAGGGTTAGGTTTAGGTTTGGTGTTAGGGTTAGGGTTAGGGTTGGGGTTAGGGTTAGCGTTAGGGTTTGGGTTAGAGTTAGGGTTGTGGTTAGGGTTAAGTTTAGGGGCAGGGTTAGGGTTAGGTTAGTGTTACGGTTTGGGTAGGGCTCAGGTTTAGGGTTAGGGTTAGGGTTGGGGATAGGGTTAGGGTTAGGGGTAGGGTCAGGGTTAGGGTTAGGGTTGTGGTCAGGGTCAGGGTTAGAGTTCGGGTTAGGTTTAGGGTCGGGGTTAGGGTTGGGGTTAGGGTTAGGGTTGGGGTTAGGGTTGGGGTTAGGGTTAGGGTTGGGGTTAGTGTCGGGGTTAGGGTTCGGGTTGGGGTCAGGGTTAGGGTAAGGGCTAGTGTTAGGTTTAGGGTTGGGGTTAGGGCTAGGGTTAGGGTTAGGGTTGGGGTTAGGATTAGGTTTAGTGTTGGGTTTGGGGTCTGGGTTAGGGTTAGGGTTATGGTTAGGGTTAGGGTTGTGGTCAGGGTCAGGGTTAGGGTTCGGGTTAGGTTTAGTGTCGGGCTTAGGGTTGGGGTTAGGGTTAGGGTTAGGGTTAGGGTTAGGTTTGGGGTTAGGGTTAGGGTTAGGGTTAGGTTTGGGGTTAGGGTTAGGGTTAGGGTTAGGTTTGGGGTTAGGATTAGGTTTAGTGTTGGGTTTGGGGTTAGGGTTAGGGTTATGGTTAGGGTTAGGGTTGTGGTCAGGGTCAGGGTTAGGGTTCGGGTTAGGTTTAGTGTCGGGGTTAGGGTTGGGGTTAGGGTTAGGGTTAGGGTTAGGGTTAGGTTTGGGGTTAGGGTTAGGGTTAGGGTTAGGTTTGGGGTTAGGGTTAATGTTAGGGTTAGGGTTGGATTTAGTTTTAGGGTCTGGGTTAGGGTTAGGGTTGGGGTTAGGGTTAGGGTTAGGGTTGAGTTATGGTTAGGGGTAGGGTTAGGGTTTGGGTTAGGGTTAGGGTTAGGGTTGTGTTAGGGTTGGGGTAGGGGTTAGGGTTAGGGTTACGGTTGGGGTCAGGTTTAGGGTAAGGGTTAGTGTTAGGTTTAGGGTTGGGGTTAGGGATAGGGTTAGGGTTTGTGGTTAGGATTAGGTTTAGTGTTGGGGTTGGGGTTAGGGTTAGGGTTATGGTTAGGGTTAGGGTTGGGGTCAGGGTTAGGGTTAGGGTTAGGGTTAGGGTTAGTGTTAGGTTTATGGTTGGGGTTAGGGTTAGTATTAGGTTTAAGGTTGGGGTCAGGGTTAGGGTTAGGGTTAGGGTTAGGTTTAGGGTTGGTGTTAGGGTTAGGGTTAGGGTTGGGGTTAGGGTTAGCGTTAGGGTTAGGGTTAGAGT
>NC_139475.1:4927500-4930000 GCF_057233095.1 Heloderma suspectum
TAGGCTTAGGGTTGGGTTAGGGTTAGGGTTAGGTTTAGGGTTAGGGTTAGGGGTAGGGTCGGGGTTAGGGTTAGGGTTGGGGTTAGTGTTGGGGTTAGGGTTAGGTTTAGGCTTAGTGTTAGGGTAGTGTTTAGGGTTAGGGTTAGGGTTAGGGGAGGGGTTAGGGTTAGGGTTAGGTTTGGGGTCAGGGTTAGGGTTAGGGTTAGGGTTGGGGTTAGGTTTAGCGTTAGGGTTAGGTTTGGGGTTAGGGTTAGTGTTAGGTTTAGGGTTGGATTTAGGGTTAGGGTCTGGGTTAGGGTTAGGGTTAGGGTTAGGGAAGGGGGTTAGGGTTAGGGTTGAGTTAGGGTTAGGGTTAGGGTTAGGTTTAGGGTCAGGGTCAGTGTTAGGGTTAGGGTTGTGGTTAGGGTTAGGGTTAGGGTTAGGGTTAGGGTCAGGGTCAGGGTCAGGGTTAGGATTAGGATTAGGGTTAGGGTTAGGGTCGGAGTTAGGGTTCGGGTTGGGGTAGAGGTTAGGGTTAGGGTTGGGGTTAGGGTTAGGGTTAGGGTTGGGTTAAGTTTAGGGTTAGGGGTAGGGTAGGGTTAGGTTTGGGGTTAGGGTTAGGGTTAGGGTTAGGGTTCGGTTTGGGGTTAGGGTTAGGTTTAGGGTTAGGGTTGGATTTAGGGTTAGGGTCAGGTTTAGGGTTATGGTTACGGTTGGGGTTAGGGTTAGGGTTAAGCTTAGGGTTAGGTTTAGGGTTAGGGTTAGGGTTGTGGTTAGGGTCAGGGTCAGGGTTAGGGTTAGGGTTAGGGTTAGGTTTAGGGTTGGGGTAGGAGTAGGGGTTAGGGTTAGGGTTGGGGTTAGGGTTAGGGTTAGGTTTGGGGTCAGGGTTAGGGTTAGGGTTAGGGTTAGGTTTAGGGTTGGTGTTAGGGTTAGGGTTAGGGTTAGGGTTAGGGTTGGGGTAGGGGTTAGGGTTAGGGTGGGCTTTAGGATTAGGGTTAGGGTTAGGTTTGTGGTTAGGGTCAGGGTCAGGGTTAGGGTTAGGGTTAGGGTTAGGGTTGGGGTAGGGGTTAGGGTTAGGGTTGGGGTTAGGGTTAGGGTTAGGGTTAGGTTTGGGGTCAGGGATAGGGTTAGGGTTAGGGTTAGGGTTAAGCTTGGGGTTAGGGTTAGGGTTAGGGTTGTGGTTAGGGTTAGTGTTAGGGTTAGGGTTGGATTAAGGGTTAGGGTCTGGGTTAGGGTTAAGGTTAGGGTTGGATTTAGGGTTAGGGTCTGGGTTAGGGTTAGGGTTAGGGTTAGGGTTAAGCTTGTGGTTAGGGTTAGGGTTAGGGTTAGGGTTAGGGTTGTGGTTAGGGTTAGGGTTAGGGTTAGGGATAGGGATAGGGATAGGGTTAGGGTCAGTGTCAGGGTCAGGGTTAGGGTTAGGGTTAGGGTCGGGGTTAGGGTTCGGGTTGGGGTAGAGGTTAGGTTTAGTGTTAGGGTTAGGGTTGGGTTAAGTTTAGGGTTATGGTTAGGGTTAGGGTTGGTGTTAGGGTTGGGTTTAGTGTTGACGTTAGGGTTAGGGTTAGGGTTAGGGTAGTGTTTAGGGTTAGGGTTAGGGTTAGGTTTGGGGTTAGGGTTAGGTTTAGGGTTAGGGTTAATGGTTAGGGGTAGGGTTAGGGTTTGGGTTAGGGTTAGGGTTAGGGTTGTGTTTAGGGTTAAGTTTAGGGGCAGGGTTATGGTTAGGGTAGGGTTAGGGTTGGGGTAGGGGTTAAGTTTAGGGTTAGGGTTAGGTTTGGGGTTAGGGTTAGGGTTAGGGTTAGGTTCAGGGTCAGGGTCAGGGTTAGGATTAGGGTTAGGGTTAGGTTCGGGGTTAGGGTTCGGGTTGGGGTAGGGTTTAGGTTTACTGTTAGAGTTAGGGTTGGGTTAAGTTTAGTGTTAGGGTTGGGGTTAGGGTTGGTGTTAGGGTTAGGGTTAGGGTTAGGGTAGTGGTTAGGTTTAGGGTTAGGGTTAGGGTAGGGGTTAGGGTTAGTATTAGGGTTAGGGTTAGGTTTGGGGTTAGGGTTAGTGTTAGGGTAAGGGTTAGGGTTGAGTTATGGTTAGGGATAGGGTTAGGGTTTGGGATAGGGTTGTGGTTAAGGTTAGGGTTAGTGTCATGGTTAGGATTAGGGTAGTGTTAGGGTTGGGGTAGGGGTTAGGTTTAGGTTTAGGGTTAGGGTTGGGGTTAGGGTTAGGGTTAGGGTTGGGGTCAGGGTTAGGGTAAGGGTTAGTGTTAGGTTTAGGGTTGGGGTTAGGGTTAGGGTTAGGGTTGGGTTTAGGATTAGGTTTAGTGTTGGGGTTGGGGTTAGGGTTATGGTTAGGGTTGGGGTTGGGGTTAGGGTTAGGGTTAAGGTGAGAGTTAGGTTTAGGGTTGGGTTAGGGTGGGGTTAGGGCTAGGGTTAGGGTTAGGGTTAGGGTTGGGGTTAGGGTTAGGGTGGGGGTTAGTGTTGGGGTTAGGGTTAGGTTTAGGCTTAGTGTTAGGGTAGTGTTTAGTGTTAGGTTTAGGGTT
>NC_139475.1:4942500-4955000 GCF_057233095.1 Heloderma suspectum
GGTTAGGGTTAGGGTAGGGTTAGTGTCGGGGTTAGGGTTCGGGTTGGGGTCAGGGTTAGGGTAAGGGCTAGTGTTAGGTTTAGGGTTGGGGTTAGGGCTAGGGTTAGGGTTAGGGTTGGGGTTAGGATTAGGTTTAGTGTTGGGTTTTGGGTTAGGGTTAGGGTTAGGGTTATTGTTAGGGTTAGGGTTGTGGTCAGGGTCAGGGTTAGGGTTCGGGTTAGGTTTAGTGTCGGGCTTAGGGTTGGGGTTAGGGTTAGGGTTAGGGTTAGGTTTGGGGTTAGGGTTAGGGTTAGGGTTAGGTTTGGGGTTAGGGTTAATGTTAGGGTTAGGGTTGGATTTAGTTTTAGGGTCTGGGTTAGGGTTAGGGTTGGGATTAGGGTTAGGGTTAGGGTTGAGTTATGGTTAGAGGTAGGGTTAGGGTTTGGGTTAGGGTTAGGGTTAGGGTTGTGTTAGGGTTGGGGTAGGGGTTAGGGTTAGGGTTAGGGTTAGGGTTAGGTTTATGGTTGGGGTTAGGGTTAGTATTAGGTTTAAGGTTGGGGTCGGGGTTAGGGTTAGGGTTAGGGTTAGGGTTGGGGATATGGTTAGGGTTAAGGTTAGGGTTAGGGTTAGGGTTGGGTTAGGGTTGGGTGAGGGTTAGGGTTAGGTTTAGTGTTGGGGTTCGGGTTAGGTTTAGTCTTGGGGTTGGGGTTAGGCTAGGGTTAGGGTTAGGGTAGGGTTAGGGTTAGGGTTGGGGTTAGGGTTAGGGTTAGGGTTAGGGTTAGGTTTTGGGTTAGGGTTAGGGTTAGGGGTAGGGTCGGGGTTAGGGTTAGGGTTGGGGTTAGTGTTGGGGTTAGGGTTAGGTTTAGGCTTAGTGTTAGGGTAGTGTTTAGGGTTAGGGTTAGGGTTAGGGTAGGGGTTAGGGTTAGGGTTATGTTTGGGGTCAGGGTTAGGGTTAGGGTTAGGGTTAGGGTTGGGGTTAGGTTTAGCGTTAGGGTTAGGTTTGGGGATAGGGTTAGTGTTAGGGTTAGGTTTGGATTTAGGGTTAGGGTCTGGGTTAGGGTTAGGGTTAGGTTTGGGGTTAGGGTTAATGGTAGTGTTAGGGTTGGATTTAGTTTTAGGGTCTGGGTTAGGGTTAGGGTTGGGGTTAGGGTTAGGGTTGAATTATGGTTAGGGGTAGGGTTAGGGTTTGGGTTAGGGTTAGGGTTAGGGTTGTGTTAGGGTTGGGGTTAGGGTTGGGGTCAGGGTTAGGGTAAGGGTTAGTGTGAGGTTTAGGGTTGGGGTTAGGGTTAGGGTTAGGGTTGGTTTTAGGATTTGGTTTAGTGTTGGGGTTGGGGTTAGGGTTATGGTTAGGGTTGGGGTTGGGGTTAGGGTTAGGGTTAAGGTGAGAGTTAGGTTTAGGGTTGGGTTAGGGTGGGGTTAGGGTTAGGGTTAGGGTTAGGGTTAGGGTTGGGGTTAGGGTTAGGGTGGGGGTTAGTGTTGGGGTTAGGGTTAGGTTTAGGCTTAGTGTTAGGGTAGTGTTTAGTGTTAGGGTTAGGGTTAGGGTAGGGGTTAGGGTTAGGGTTAGGGTTTGGGCTGGGGTTCGGGTTAGGGTTAGGGTTAGGGTTAGGGTTGGGGTTAGGCTTATCGTTAGGGTTAGGTTTGGGTTTAGGGTTAGTGTTAGTGTTAGGGATGGATTTAGGGTTAGTGTCTCGGTTAGGGTTAGGGTTAGGGTTGGGGTTAGGGTTGGGGTTAGGGTTGACTAAGGGTTAGGGTTAGGGTTAGGGTTAGGGTTAGGGTTAAGGTCAGGGTCAGGGTTAGGGTTCAGGTTAGGTTTAGGGTCGGGGTTAGGGTTGGGGTTAGGGTTTGGGTTGGGTTAGGGTTGGTGTTAGTATTAGGGTTAGGGTTGGGTTAAGTTTAGGGTTAGGGGTAGGGTAGGGTTAGGGTTGGGGTTAGGGTTAGGGATATGGTTAGGGTTCGGTTTGGGGTTAGGGTTAGTGTTAGGGTTAGGGTTGGATTTAGGGTTAGGGTCAGGTTTAGGGATAGGGTTAGGGTTGGGGTTCGGGTTAGGGTTAGGGTTTGGGTTAGGGTTAGGGTTAGGGTTGGGGTTAGGGTTAGCGTTAGGGTTAGGTTTGGGGTTAGGGTTAGTGTTAGGGTTAGGGTTGGATTTAGGGTTAGGGTCTGGGTTAGGGTTAGGGTTAGGGTTGGGGTTAGGGTTAGGGTTAGGGTTGAGTTAGGGTTAGGGTTAGGGTTAGGATTAGGGTTGGGGTTACGGTTCGGGTTGGGGTTACGGTTCAGGTTGGTTATGGTTGGTGTTAGTGTTAGGGTTAGGGTTGGGTTAAGTTTAGGGTTAGGGTTAGGGTAGGGTTAGGGTTGGGGTTAGGGTTAGGGTTAGGGTTAGGGTTAGGTTTGGGGTCAGGTTTAGGGTAAGGGTTAGTGTTAGGTTTAGGGTTGGGGTTACGGTTAGGGTTAGTGTTAGGGTTAGGGTTTGTGGTTAGCATTAGGTTTAGTGTTGGGGTTGGGGTTAGAATAAGGGTTAGGGTTATGGTTAGGGTTAGGGTTGGGGTCAGGGTTAGGGTTAGGGTTAGGGTTAGGGTTGGGGTAGGGGTTAGGGTTAGGGTTGGGGTTAGGGTTAGGGTTAGGGTTAGGGTTAGGTTTGGGGTCAGGGATAGGGTTAGGGTTAGGGTTAGGGTTAAGCTTGGGGTTAGGGTTAGGGTTAGGGTTGTGGTTAGGGTTAGTGTTAGGGTTAGGGTTGGATTAAGGGTTAGGGTCTGGGTTAGGGTTAAGGTTAGGGTTGGATTTAGGGTTAGGGTCTGGGTTAGGGTTAGGGTTAGGGTTAAGCTTGTGGTTAGGGTTAGGGTTAGGGTTAGGGTTGTGGTTAGGGTTAGGGTTAGGGATAGGGATAGGGATAGGGATAGGGTTAGGGTCAGTGTCAGGGTCAGGGTTAGGGTTAGGGTTAGGGTCGGGGTTAGGGTTCGGGTTGGGGTAGAGGTTAGGTTTAGTGTTAGGGTTAGGGTTGGGTTAAGTTTAGGGTTATGGTTAGGGTTAGGGTTGGTGTTAGGGTTGGGTTTAGTGTTGACGTTAGGGTTAGGGTTAGGGTTAGGGTAGTGTTTAGGGTTAGGGTTAGGGTTAGGTTTGGGGTTAGGGTTAGGTTTAGGGTTAGGGTTAATGTTAGGGTTAGGGTTGGATTTAGTTTTAGGGTCTGGGTTAGGGTTAGGGTTGGGGTTAGGGTTAGGGTTAGGGTTGAGTTATGGTTAGGGGTAGGGTTAGGGTTTGGGTTAGGTTTAGGGTTAGGGTTGTGTTTAGGGTTAAGTTTAGGGGCAGGGTTATGGTTAGGGTAGGGTTAGGGTTGGGGTAGGGGTTAAGTTTAGGGTTAGGGTTAGGTTTGGGGTTAGGGTTAGGGTTAGGGTTAGGTTCAGGGTCAGGGTCAGGGTTAGGATTAGGGTTAGGGTTAGGTTCGGGGTTAGGGTTCGGGTTGGGGTAGGGTTTAGGTTTACTGTTAGAGTTAGGGTTCGGTTAAGTTTAGTGTTAGGGTTGGGGTTAGGGTTGGGGTTACGGTTAGGGTTAGGGTTAGGGTAGTGGTTAGGTTTAGGGTTAGGGTTAGGGTTAGGGTAGGGGTTAGGGTTAGTATTAGGGTTAGGGTTAGGTTTGGGGTTAGGGTTAGTGTTAGGGTAAGGGTTAGGGTTGAGTTATGGTTAGGGATAGGGTTAGGGTTTGGGATAGGGTTGTGGTTAGGGTTAGGGTTAGTGTCATGGTTAGGATTAGGGTAGTGTTAGGGTTGGGGTAGGGGTTAGGTTTAGGTTTAGGGTTAGGGTTGGGGTTAGGGTTAGGGTTGGGGTCAGGGTTAGGGTAAGGGTTAGTGTTAGGTTTAGGGTTGGGGTTAGGGTTAGGGTTAGGGTTGGGTTTAGGATTAGGTTTAGTGTTGGGGTTGGGGTTAGGGTTATGGTTAGGGTTGGGGTTGGGGTTAGGGTTAGGGTTAAGGTGAGATTTAGGTTTAGGGTTGGGTTAGGGTGGGGTTAGGGTTAGGGTTAGGGTTAGGGTTATGGTTGGGGTTAGGGTTAGGGTGGGGGTTAGTGTTGGGGTTAGGGTTAGGTTTAGGCTTAGTGTTAGGGTAGTGTTTAGTGTTAGGGTTAGGGTTAGGGTAGGGGTTAGGGTTAGGGTTAGGGTTTGGGCTGGGGTTCGGGTTAGCGTTAGGGTTAGGGTTAGGGTTGGGGTTAGGGTTAGCGTTAGGGTTAGGTTTGGGTTTAGGGTTAGTGTTAGGGTTAGGGATGGATTTAGGGTTAGTGTCTGGGTTAGGGTTAGGGTTAGGGTTGGGGTTAGGGTTGGGGTTAGGGTTGACTAAGGGTTAGGGTTAGGGTTAGGGTTAGGGTTGGGGTTAGGGTTAGCGTTAGGGTTAGGTTTGGGTTTAGGGTTAGTGTTAGGGTTAGGGATGGATTTAGGGTTAGTGTCTGGGTTAGGGTTAGGGTTAGGGTTGGGGTCAGGGTTAAGATTAGGGTTAGGGTTAGGGTTAGGGTTAGTGTTAGGGTTAGGGTTGGGTTAAGTTTAGTGTTAGGGTTGGGGTTAGGGTTGGTGTTAGGGTTAGGGTTAGGGTAGTGGTTAGGTTTAGGGTTAGGGTTAGGGTTAGGGTTAGGGTTAGGGTTAGGGTTAGGGTAGGGGTTAGGGTTAGGGTTAGGGTTAGAGTTAGGGTTGTGGTTAGGGTTAAGTTTAGGGGCAGGGTTAGGGTTAGGTTAGTGTTACGGTTTGGGTAGGGCTCAGGTTTAGGGTTAGGGTTAGGGTTGGGGATAGGGTTAGGGTTATGGTTAGGGTTAGGGTTAGGGTTAGGGTTGGGGTCAGGGTTAGGGTAAGGGTTAGTGTTAGGTTTAGGGTTGGGGTTAGGGCTAGGGTTAGGGTTAGGGTTGGGGTTAGGATTAGGTTTAGTGTTGGGTTTGGGGTTAGGGTTAGGGTTAGGGTTAGGGTTGTGGTCAGGGTCAGGGTTAGGGTTCGGGTTAGGTTTAGGGTCGGGGTTAGGGTTGGGGTTAGGGTTAGGGTTAGGGTTAGGGTTGGGGTTAGGGTTGGGGTTAGGGTTAGGGTTGGGGTTAGGATCGGGGTTAGGGTTCGGGTTGGGGTCAGGGTTAGGGTAAGGGTTAGTGTTAGGTTTAGGGTTGGGGTTAGGGCTAGGGTTAGGGTTAGGGTTGGGGTTAGGATTAGGTTTAGTGTTGGTTTTGGGGTTAGGGTTAGGGTTATGGTTAGGGTTAGGGTTGTGGTCAGGGTCAGGGTTAGGGTTCGGGTTAGGTTTAGTGTCGGGGTTAGGGTTGGGGTTAGGGTTAGGGTTAGGGTTAGGTTTGGGGTTAGGGTTAGGGTTAGGGTTAGGTTTGGGTTTAGGGTTAATGTTAGGGTTAGGATTGGATTAAGTTTTAGGGTCTGGGTTAGGGTTAGGGTTGGGGTTAGGGTTAGGGTTAGGGTTGAGTTATGGTTAGGGGTAGGGTTAGGGTTTGGGTTAGGGTTAGGGTTAGGGTTGTGTTAGGGTTGGGGTAGGGGTTAGGGTTAGGGTTACGGTTGGGGTCAGGTTTAGGGTAAGGGTTAGTGTTAGGTTTAGGGTTGGGGTTAGGGATAGGGTTATGGTTTGTGGTTAGGATTAGGTTTCGTGTTGGGGTTGGGGTTAGGGTTAGGGTTATGGTTAGGGTTAGGGTTGGGGTCAGGGTTAGGGTTAGGGTTAGGGTTAGTGTTAGGTTTATGGTTGGGGTTAGGGTTAGTATTAGGTTTAAGGTTGGGGTCGGGGTTAGGGTTAGGGTTAGGGTTGGGGATAGGGTTAGGGTTAAGGTTAGGGTTAGGGTTAGGGTTGGGTTAGGGTTGGGTTAGGGTTAGGGTTAGGTTTAGTGTTGGGGTTCGGGTTAGGTTTAGTCTTGGGGTTGGGGTTAGGGTAGGGTTAGGGTTAGGGTAGGGTTAGGGTTAGGGTTGGAGTTAGGGTTAGGGTTAGGGTTAGGGTTAGGGTTAGGTTTTGGGTTAGGGTTAGGGTTAGGGGTAGGGTTGGGGTTAGGGTTAGGGTTGGGGTTAGTGTTGGGGTTAGGGTTAGGTTTAGGCTTAGTGTTAGGGTAGTGTTTAGGGTTAGGGTTAGGGTTAGGGTAGGGGTTAGGGTTAGGGTTAGGTTTGGGGTCAGGGTTAGGGTTAGGGTTAGGGTTATGGTTGGGGTTAGGTTTAGTGTTAGGGTTAGGTTTGGGGTTAGGGTTAGTGTTAGGGTTAGGGTTGGATTTAGGGTTAGGGTCTGGGTTAGGGTTAGGGTTAGGGTTAGGTTTGGGGTTAGGGTTAATGTTAGGGTTAGGGTTGGATTTAGTTTTAGGGTCTGGGTTAGGGTTAGGGTTGGGGTTAGGGTTAGGGTTGAGTTATGGTTAGGGGTAGGGTTAGGGTTTGGGTTAGGGTTAGGGTTGTGTTAGGGTTGGGGTAGGGGTTAGGGTTAGGGTTACGGTTGGGGTCAGGGTTAGGGTAAGGGTTAGTGTTAGGTTTAGGGTTGGGGTTAGGGATAGGGTTAGGGTTTGTGGTTAGGATTTGGTTTAGTGTTGCGGTTGGGGTTAGGGTTAGGTTTATGGTTAGGGTTAGGGTTGGGGTCAGGGTAGGGTTAGGGTTAGTGTTAGGTTTATGGTTGGGGTTAGGGTTAGGATTAGGTTTAAGGTTGGGGTTGGGGTTAGGGTTAGGGTTAGGGTTAGGGTTGAGGATAGGGTTAGGGTTAAGGTTAGGGTTAGGGTTAGGGTTGGGTTAGGGTTGGGGTAGGGGTAGGGTTAGGGTTAGTGTTGGGGTTCGGGTTAGGTTTAGTGTTGGGGTTGGGGTTAGGGTAGGGTTAGGGATAAGCTTGGGGTTAGGGTTAGGGATAGGGTTGTGGTTAGGGTTAGGGTTAGGGTTTGGGATAGGGTTAGGGTCAGGGTCAGGGTCAGGGTTAGGGTTAGGGTTAGGGTCGGGGTTAGGGTTCGAGTTGGGGTAGAGGTTAGGGTTAGTGTTAGGTTAGGGTTGGGTTAAGTTTAGAGTTAGGGTTAGGGTTGGTGTTAGGGTTGGGTTTAGTGTTGACGTTAAGGTTAGGGTTAGGGTTAGGGTTAGGGTAGTGGTTAGGGTTAGGGTTAGGGTTAGGTTTGGGGTTAGGGTTAGGGTTAGGGTTAGGTTTGGGGTTAGGGTTAGGGTTAGGGTTAGAGTTAGGGTTGTGGTTAGGGTTAAGTTTAGGGGCAGGGTTAGGGTTAGGTTAGTGTTACGGTTTGGGTAGGGCTCAGGTTTAGGTTTAGGGTTGGGGTTAGGGTTGGGGTTAGGGTTAGGGTTAGGGTTAGGGTTAGGGTTGGGGTTAGGGTTGGGGTTAGGGTTAGGGTAGGGTTAGTGTCGGGGTTAGGGTTCGGGTTGGGGTCAGGGTTAGGGTAAGGGCTAGTGTTAGGTTTAGGGTTGGGGTTAGGGCTAGGGTTAGGGTTAGGGTTGGGGTTAGGATTAGGTTTAGTGTTGGGTTTTGGGTTAGGGTTAGGGTTAGGGTTATTGTTAGGGTTAGGGTTGTGGTCAGGGTCAGGGTTAGGGTTCGGGTTAGGTTTAGTGTCGGGCTTAGGGTTGGGGTTAGGGTTAGGGTTAGGGTTAGGTTTGGGGTTAGGGTTAGGGTTAGGGTTAGGTTTGGGGTTAGGGTTAATGTTAGGGTTAGGGTTGGATTTAGTTTTAGGGTCTGGGTTAGGGTTAGGGTTGGGATTAGGGTTAGGGTTAGGGTTGAGTTATGGTTAGAGGTAGGGTTAGGGTTTGGGTTAGGGTTAGGGTTAGGGTTGTGTTAGGGTTGGGGTAGGGGTTAGGGTTAGGGTTACGGTTGGGGTCAGGTTTAGGGTAAGGGTTAGTGTTAGGTTTAGGGTTGGGGTTAGGGATAGGGTTATGGTTTGTGGTTAGGATTAGGTTTCGTGATGGGGTTGGGGTTAGGGTTAGGGTTAGGGTTATGGTTAGGGTTAGGGTTGGGGTCAGGGTTAGGGTTAGGGTTAGGGTTAGTGTTAGGTTTATGGTTGGGGTTAGGGTTAGTATTAGGTTTAAGGTTGGGGTCGGGGTTAGGGTTAGGGTTAGGGTTAGGGTTGGGGATATGGTTAGGGTTAAGGTTAGGGTTAGGGTTAGGGTTGGGTTAGGGTTGGGTGAGGGTTAGGGTTAGGTTTAGTGTTGGGGTTCGGGTTAGGTTTAGTCTTGGGGTTGGGGTTAGGCTAGGGTTAGGGTTAGGGTAGGGTTAGGGTTAGGGTTGGGGTTAGGGTTAGGGTTAGGGTTAGGGTTAGGTTTTGGGTTAGGGTTAGGGTTAGGGGTAGGGTCGGGGTTAGGGTTAGGGTTGGGGTTAGTGTTGGGGTTAGGGTTAGGTTTAGGCTTAGTGTTAGGGTAGTGTTTAGGGTTAGGGTTAGGGTTAGGGTAGGGGTTAGGGTTAGGGTTAGGTTTGGGGTCAGGGTTAGGGTTAGGGTTCGGGTTAGGGTTGGGGTTAGGTTTAGCGTTAGGGTTAGGTTTGGGGATAGGGTTAGTGTTAGGGTTAGGTTTGGATTTAGGGTTAGGGTCTGGGTTAGGGTTAGGGTTAGGTTTGGGGTTAGGGTTTATGGTAGTGTTAGGGTTGGATTTAGTTTTAGGGTCTGGGTTAGGGTTAGGGTTGGGGTTAGGGTTAGGGTTGAATTATGGTTAGGGGTAGGGTTAGGCTTTGGGTTAGGGTTAGGGTTAGGGTTGTGTTAGGGTTGGGGTTAGGGTTGGGGTCAGGGTTAGGGTAAGGGTTAGTGTGAGGTTTAGGGTTGGGGTTAGGGTTAGGGTTAGGGTTGGGTTTAGGATTTGGTTTAGTGTTGGGGTTGGGGTTAGGGTTATGGTTAGGGTTGGGGTTGGGGTTAGGGTTAGGGTTAAGGTGAGAGTTAGGTTTAGGGTTGGGTTAGGGTGGGGTTAGGGTTAGGGTTAGGGTTAGGGTTAGGGTTGGGGTTAGGGTTAGGGTGGGGGTTAGTGTTGGGGTTAGGGTTAGGTTTAGGCTTAGTGTTAGGGTAGTGTTTAGTGTTAGGGTTAGGGTTAGGGTAGGGGTTAGGGTTAGGGTTAGGGTTTGGGCTGGGGTTCGGGTTAGGGTTAGGGTTAGGGTTAGGGTTGGGGTTAGGCTTATCGTTAGGGTTAGGTTTGGTTTTAGGGTTAGTGTTAGTGTTAGGGATGGATTTAGGGTTAGTGTCTCGGTTAGGGTTAGGGTTAGGGTTGGGGTTAGGGTTGGGGTTAGGGTTGACTAAGGGTTAGGGTTAGGGTTAGGGTTAGGGTTAGGGTTAGGGTTAAGGTCAGGGTCAGGGTTAGGGTTCAGGTTAGGTTTAGGGTCGGGCTTAGGGTTGGGGTTAGGGTTTGGGTTGGGTTAGGGTTGGTGTTAGTATTAGGGTTAGGGTTGGGTTAAGTTTAGGGTTAGGGGTAGGGTAGGGTTAGGGTTGGGGTTAGGGTTAGGGATATGGTTAGGGTTCGGTTTGGGGTTAGGGTTAGTGTTAGGGTTAGGGTTGGATTTAGGGTTAGGGTCAGGTTTAGGGATAGGGTTAGGGTTGGGGTTCGGGTTAGGGTTAGGGTTTGGGTTAGGGTTAGGGTTAGGGTTAGGGTTGGGGTTAGGGTTAGCGTTAGGGTTAGGTTTGGGGTTAGGGTTAGTGTTAGGGTTAGGGTTGGATTTAGGGTTAGGGTCTGGGTTAGGGTTAGGGTTAGGGTTGGGGTTAGGGTTAGGGTTAGGGTTGAGTTAGGGTTAGGGTTAGGGTTAGGATTAGGGTTGGGGTTACGGTTCGGGTTGGGGTTACGGTTCAGGTTGGTTATGGTTGGTGTTAGTGTTAGGGTTAGGGTTGGGTTAAGTTTAGGGTTAGGGTTAGGGTAGGGTTAGGGTTGGGGTTAGGGTTAGGGTTAGGGTTAGGGTTAGGTTTGGGGTCAGGGTTAGGGTAAGGGTTAGTGTTAGGTTTAGGGTTGGGGTTACGGTTAGGGTTAGTGTTAGGGTTAGGGTTTGTGGTTAGCATTAGGTTTAGTGTTGGGGTTGGGGTTAGAATAAGGGTTAGGGTTATGGTTAGGGTTAGGGTTGGGGTCAGGGTTAGGGTTAGGGTTAGGGTTGGGGTAGGGGTTAGGGTTAGGGTTGGGGTTAGGGTTAGGGTTAGGGTTAGGTTTGGGGTCAGGGATAGGGTTAGGGTTAGGGTTAGGGTTAAGCTTGGGGTTAGGGTTAGGGTTAGGGTTGTGGTTAGGGTTAGTGTTAGGGTTAGGGTTGGATTAAGGGTTAGGGTCTGGGTTAGGGTTAAGGTTAGGGTTGGATTTAGGGTTAGGGTCTGGGTTAGGGTTAGGGTTAGGGTTAAGCTTGTGGTTAGGGTTAGGGTTAGGGTTAGGGTTGTGGTTAGGGTTAGGGTTAGGGATAGGGATAGGGATAGGGATAGGGTTAGGGTCAGTGTCAGGGTCAGGGTTAGGGTTAGGGTTAGGGTCGGGGTTAGGGTTCGGGTTGGGGTAGAGGTTAGGTTTAGTGTTAGGGTTAGGGTTGGGTTAAGTTTAGGGTTATGGTTAGGGTTAGGGTTGGTGTTAGGGTTGGGTTTAGTGTTGACGTTAGGGTTAGGGTTAGGGTTAGGGTAGTGTTTAGGGTTAGGGTTAGGGTTAGGTTTGGGGTTAGGGTTAGGTTTAGGGTTAGGGTTAATGTTAGGGTTAGGGTTGGATTTAGTTTTAGGGTCTGGGTTAGGGTTAGGGTTGGGGTTAGGGTTAGGGTTAGGGTTGAGTTATGGTTAGGGGTAGGGTTAGGGTTTGGGTTAGGGTTAGGGTTAGGGTTGTGTTTAGGGTTAAGTTTAGGGGCAGGGTTATGGTTAGGGTAGGGTTAGGGTTGGGGTAGGGGTTAAGTTTAGGGTTAGGGTTAGGTTTGGGGTTAGGGTTAGGGTTAGGGTTAGGTTCAGGGTCAGGGTCAGGGTTAGGATTAGGGTTAGGGTTAGGTTCGGGGTTAGGGTTCGGGTTGGGGTAGGGTTTAGGTTTACTGTTAGAGTTAGGGTTGGGTTAAGTTTAGTGTTAGGGTTGGGGTTAGGGTTGGGGTTACGGTTAGGGTTAGGGTTAGGGTAGTGGTTAGGTTTAGGGTTAGGGTTAGGGTTAGGGTAGGGGTTAGGGTTAGTATTAGGGTTAGGGTTAGGTTTGGGGTTAGGGTTAGTGTTAGGGTAAGGGTTAGGGTTGAGTTATGGTTAGGGATAGGGTTAGGGTTTGGGATAGGGTTGTGGTTAGGGTTAGGGTTAGTGTCATGGTTAGGATTAGGGTAGTGTTAGGGTTGGGGTAGGGGTTAGGTTTAGGTTTAGGGTTAGGGTTGGGGTTAGGGTTAGGGTTGGGGTCAGGGTTAGGGTAAGGGTTAGTGTTAGGTTTAGGGTTGGGGTTAGGGTTAGGGTTAGGGTTGGGTTTAGGATTAGGTTTAGTGTTGGGGTTGGGGTTAGGGTTATGGTTAGGGTTGGGGTTGGGGTTAGGGTTAGGGTTAAGGTGAGAGTTAGGTTTAGGGTTGGGTTAGGGTGGGGTTAGGGTTAGGGTTAGGGTTAGGGTTAGGGTTGGGGTTAGGGTTAGGGTGGGGGTTAGTGTTGGGGTTAGGGTTAGGTTTAGGCTTAGTGTTAGGGTAGTGTTTAGTGTTAGGGTTAGGGTTAGGGTAGGGGTTAGGGTTAGGGTTAGGGTTTGGGCTGGGGTTCGGGTTAGCGTTAGGGTTAGGGTTAGGGTTGGGGTTAGGGTTAGCGTTAGGGTTAGGTTTGGGTTTAGGGTTAGTGTTAGGGTTAGGGATGGATTTAGGGTTCGTGTCTGGGTTAGGGTTAGGGTTAGGGTTGGGGTTAGGGTTGGGGTTAGGGTTGACTAAGGGTTAGGGTTAGGGTTAGGGTTAGGGTTGGGTTAAGTTTAGTGTTAGGGTTGGGGTTAGGGTTGGTGTTAGGGTTAGGGTTAGGGTAGTGGTTAGGTTTAGGGTTAGGGTTAGGGTTAGGGTTAGGGTTAGGGTTAGGGTAGGGGTTAGGGTTAGGGTTAGGGTTAGAGTTAGGGTTGTGGTTAGGGTTAAGTTTAGGGGCAGGGTTAGGGTTAGGTTAGTGTTACGGTTTGGGTAGGGCTCAGGTTTAGGGTTAGGGTTAGGGTTGGGGATAGGGTTAGGGTTATGGTTAGGGTTAGGGTTAGGGTTAGGGTTGGGGTCAGGGTTAGGGTAAGGGTTAGTGTTAGGTTTAGGGTTGGGGTTAGGGCTAGGGTTAGGGTTAGGGTTGGGGTTAGGATTAGGTTTAGTGTTGGGTTTGGGGTTAGGGTTAGGGTTAGGGTTAGGGTTGTGGTCAGGGTCAGGGTTAGGGTTCGGGTTAGGTTTAGGGTCGGGGTTAGGGTTGGGGTTAGGGTTAGGGTTAGGGTTGGGGTTAGGGTTGGGGTTAGGGTTAGGGTTGGGGTTAGGATCGGGGTTAGGGTTCGGGTTGGGGTCAGGGTTAGGGTAAGGGTTAGTGTTAGGTTTAGGGTTGGGGTTAGGGCTAGGGTTAGGGTTAGGGTTGGGGTTAGGATTAGGTTTAGTGTTGGTTTTGGGGTTAGGGTTAGGGTTATGGTTAGGGTTAGGGTTGTGGTCAGGGTCAGGGTTAGGGTTCGGGTTAGGTTTAGTGTCGGGG
>NC_139475.1:4967500-4980000 GCF_057233095.1 Heloderma suspectum
TTAGGGTTGGGGTTAGGGTTAGGGTAGGGTTAGTGTCGGGGTTAGGGTTCGGGTTGGTGTCAGGGTCAGGGTAAGGGCTAGTGTTAGGTTTAGGGTTGGGGTTAGGGCTAGGGTTAGGGTTAGGGTTGGGGTTAGGATTAGGTTTAGTGTTGGGTTTGGGGTTAGGGTTAGGGTTAGGGTTATGGTTAGGGTTAGGGTTGTGGTCAGGGTCAGGGTTAGGGTTCGGGTTAGGTTTAGTGTCGGGCTTAGGGTTGGGGTTAGGGTTAGGGTTAGGGTTAGGGTTAGGTTTGGGGTTAGGGTTAGGGTTAGGGTTAGGTTTGCGGTTAGGGTTAATGTTAGGGTTAGGGTTGGATTTAGTTTTAGGGTCTGGGTTAGGGTTAGGGTTGGGATTAGGGTTAGGGTTAGGGTTGAGTTATGGTTAGAGGTAGGGTTAGGGTTTGGGTTAGGGTTAGGGTTAGGGTTGTGTTAGGGTTGGGGTAGGGGTTAGGGTTAGGGTTACGGTTGGGGTCAGGTTTAGGGTAAGGGTTAGTGTTAGGTTTAGGGTTGGGGTTAGGGATAGGGTTATGGTTTGTGGTTAGGATTAGGTTTCGTGATGGGGTTGGGGTTAGGGTTAGGGTTAGGGTTATGGTTAGGGTTAGGGTTGGGGTCAGGGTTAGGGTTAGGGTTAGGGTTAGGGTTAGTGTTAGGTTTATGGTTGGGGTTAGGGTTAGTATTAGGTTTAAGGTTGGGGTCGGGGTTAGGGTTAGGGTTAGGGTTAGGGTTGGGGATATGGTTAGTTTTAAGGTTAGGGGTAGGGTTAGGGTTTGGGTTAGGGTTAGGGTTAGGGTTGTGTTAGGGTTGGGGTAGGGGTTAGGGTTAGGGTTACGGTTGGGGTCAGGTTTAGGGTAAGGGTTAGTGTTAGGTTTAGGGTTGGGGTTAGGGATAGGGTTATGGTTTGTGGTTAGGATTAGGTTTCGTGATGGGGTTGGGGTTAGGGTTAGGGTTATGGTTATGGTTAGGGTTAGGGTTGGGGTCAGGGTTAGGGTTAGGGTTAGGGTTAGGGTTAGTGTTAGGTTTATGGTTGGGGTTAGGGTTAGTATTAGGTTTAAGGTTGGGGTCGGGGTTAGGGTTAGGGTTAGGGTTAGGGTTGGGGATATGGTTAGGGTTAAGGTTAGGGTTAGGGTTAGGGTTGGGTTAGGGTTGGGTTAGGGTTGGGTGAGGGTTAGGGTTAGGTTTAGTGTTGGGGTTCGGGTTAGGTTTAGTCTTGGGGTTGGGGTTAGGGTAGGGTTAGGGTTAGGGTAGGGTTAGGGTTAGGGTTGGGGTTAGGGTTAGGGTTAGGGTTAGGGTTAGGTTTTGGGTTAGGGTTAGGGTTAGGGGTAGGGTCGGGGTTAGGGTTAGGGTTGGGGTTAGTGTTGGGGTTAGGGTTAGGTTTAGGCTTAGTGTTAGGGTAGTGTTTAGGGTTAGGGTTAGGGTTAGGGTAGGGGTTAGGGTTAGGGTTAGGTTTGGGGTCAGGGTTAGGGTTAGGGTTAGGGTTAGGGTTGGGGTTAGGTTTAGCGTTAGGGTTAGGTTTGGGGATAGGGTTAGTGTTAGGGTTAGGTTTGGATTTAGGGTTAGGGTCTGGGTTAGGGTTAGGGTTAGGTTTGGGGTTAGGGTTAATGTTAGTGTTAGGGTTGGATTTAGTTTTAGGGTCTGGGTTAGGGTTAGGGTTGGGGTTAGGGTTAGGGTTGAATTATGGTTAGGGGTAGGGTTAGGGTTTGGGTTAGGGTTAGGGTTAGGGTTGTGTTAGGGTTGGGGTTAGGGTTGGGGTCAGGGTTAGGGTAAGGGTTAGTGTTAGGTTTAGGGTTGGGGTTAGGGTTAGGGTTAGGGTTGGGTTTAGGATTAGGTTTAGTGTTGGGGTTGGGGTTAGGGTTATGGTTAGGGTTGGGGTTGGGGTTAGGGTTAGGGTTAAGGTGAGAGTTAGGTTTAGGGTTGGGTTAGGGTGGGGTTAGGGTTAGGGTTAGGGTTAGGGTTAGGGTTAGGGTTGGGGTTAGGGTTAGGGTGGGGGTTAGTGTTGGGGTTAGGGTTAGGTTTAGGCTTAGTGTTAGGGTAGTGTTTAGTGTTAGGGTTAGGGTTAGGGTAGGGGTTAGGGTTAGGGTTAGGGTTTGGGCTGGGGTTCGGGTTAGGGTTAGGGTTAGGGTTAGGGTTGGGGTTAGGGTTAGCGTTAGGGTTAGGTTTGGGTTTAGGGTTAGTGTTAGGGTTAGGGATGGATTTAGGGTTAGTGTCTCGGTTAGGGTTAGGGTTAGGGTTGGGGTTAGGGTTGGGGTTAGGGTTGACTAAGGGTTAGGGTTAGGGTTAGGGTTAGGGTTAGGGTTAAGGTCAGGGTCAGGGTTAGGGTTCAGGTTAGGTTTAGGGTCGGGGTTAGGGTTGGGGTTAGGGTTTGGGTTGGGTTAGGGTTGGTGTTAGTATTAGGGTTAGGGTTGGGTTAAGTTTAGGGTTAGGGGTAGGGTAGGGTTAGGGTTGGGGTTAGGGTTAGGGATATGGTTAGGGTTCGGTTTGGGGTTAGGGTTAGTGTTAGGGTTAGGGTTGGATTTAGGGTTAGGGTCAGGTTTAGGGATAGGGTTAGGGTTGGGGTTCGGGTTAGGGTTAGGGTTTGGGTTAGGGTTAGGGTTAGGGTTAGGGTTGGGGTTAGGGTTAGCGTTAGGGTTAGGTTTGGGGTTAGGGTTAGTGTTAGGGTTAGGGTTGGATTTAGGGTTAGGGTCTGGGTTAAGGTTAGGGTTAGGGTTGGGGTTAGGGTTAGGGTTAGGGTTGAGTTAGGGTTAGGGTTAGGGTTAGGATTAGGGTTGGGGTTACGGTTCGGGTTGGGGTTACGGTTCAGGTTGGTTATGGTTGTTGTTAGTGTTAGGGTTAGGGTTGGGTTAAGTTTAGGGTTAGGGTTAGGGTAGGGTTAGGGTTGGGGTTAGGGTTAGGGTTAGGGTTAGGGTTAGGTTTGGGGTCAGGGTTAGGGTAAGGGTTAGTGTTAGGTTTAGGGTTGGGGTAACGGTTAGGGTTAGTGTTAGGGTTAGGGTTTGTGGTTAGCATTAGGTTTAGTGTTGGGGTTGGGGTTAGAATAAGGGTTAGGGTTATGGTTAGGGTTAGGGTTGGGGTCAGGGTTAGGGTTAGGGTTAGGGTTAGGGTTAGTGTTAGGTTTAGGGTTGGGGTTAGGGTTAGGGTTAGGATTAGGTTTAAGGTTGGGGTTGGGGTTAGGGTTAGGGTTAGGGTTAGGGTTGGGGTTAGGGTTAGGGTTAAGGTTAGGGTTAGGGTTAGGGTTGGGTTAGGGTTGGGTTAGGGTCAGGGTTAGGGTAAGTGTTGGGGTTCGGGTTAGGTTTAGTGTTGGGGTTGGGGTTAGGGTTAGGGTTAGGGTTAGGGTTAGGGTTGGGGTTAGGGTTAGGGTTAGGGTTAGGGTTAGGGTTGGGTTAGGGTTAGGGTTAGTTTTAGGGTTAGGGTTGGGGTTAGGGTTAGGGTTGGGGTTAGTGTTGGGGTTAGGGTTAGGTTTAGGCTGAGTGTTAGGGTAGTGTTTAGGGTTAGGGTTAGGGTTAGGGTTAGGGTAGGGGTTAGGGTTAGGGTTAGAGTTTTGGTTGGGGCTAGGGTTAGTGTTGGGGTTAGGTTTAGGGTTAGGGTTAGGTTTGGGGTTAGGGTTAGTGTTAGGTTTCGGCTTGGATTTAGGGTTAGGGTCTGGGTTAGGGTTAGGGTTAGGGGTGGGGTTAGGGTTAGGGTTGAGTTAGGGTTAGGGTTAGGGTTAGGGTTAGGGTTAGGGTCAGGGTCAGGGTCAGGGTTAGGGTTCGGGTTAGGTTTAGGGTCGGGGTTAGGGTTGGGGTTAGGTTTCGGGTTGGGGTTAGGGTTAGGGTTAGTGTTAGTGATAGGGTTAGGGTTGTGGTTAGGGTTAGGGTTAGGGTTACGGTTAGGGTCAGCGTCAGGGTCAGGGTTAAGATTAGGGTTAGGGTTAGGGTTAGTGTTAGGGTTAGGGTTGGGTTAAGTTTAGTGTTAGGGTTGGGGTTAGGGTTGGTGTTAGGGTTAGGGTTAGGGTTAGGGTAGTGGTTAGGTTTAGGGTTAGGGTTAGGGTTAGGGTTAGGGTTAGGGTAGGGGTTAGGGTTAGGGTTAGGGTTAGAGTTAGGGTTGTGGTTAGGGTTAAGTTTAGGGGCAGGGTTAGGGTTAGGTTAGTGTTACGGTTTGGGTAGGGCTCAGGTTTAGGGTTAGGGTTAGGGTTGGGGATAGGGTTAGGGTTAGGGGTAGGGTTAGGGTTAGGGTTAGGGTTGGGGTCAGGGTTAGGGTAAGGGTTAGTGTTAGGTTTAGGGTTGGGGTTAGGGCTAGGGTTAGGGTTAGGGTTGGGGTTAGGATTAGGTTTAGTGTTGGGTTTGGGGTTAGGGTTAGGGTTAGGGTTAGGGTTGTGGTCAGGGTCAGGGTTAGGGTTCGGGTTAGGTTTAGGGTCGGGGTTAGGGTTGGGGTTAGGGTTAGGGTTAGGGTTAGGGTTGGGGTTAGGGTTGGGGTTAGGGTTAGGGTTGGGGTTAGGATCGGGGTTAGGGTTCGGGTTGGGGTCAGGGTTAGGGTAAGGGTTAGTGTTAGGTTTAGGGTTGGAGTTAGGGCTAGGGTTAGGGTTAGGGTTGGGGTTAGGATTAGGTTTAGTGTTGGGTTTGGGGTTAGGGTTAGGGTTATGGTTAGGGTTAGGGTTGTGGTCAGGGTCAGGGTTAGGGTTCAGGTTAGGTTTAGTGTCGGGGTTAGGGTTGGGGTTAGGGTTAGGGTTAGGGTTAGGGTTAGGGTTAGGTTTGGGGTTAGGGTTAGGGTTAGGTTTGGGTTTAGGGTTAATGTTAGGGTTAGGGTTGGATTAAGTTTTAGGGTCTGGGTTAGGGTTAGGGTTGGGGTTAGGGTTAGGGTTAGGGTTGAGTTATGGTTAGGGGTAGGGTTAGGGTTTGGGTTAGGGTTAGGGTTAGGGTTGTGTTAGGGTTGGGGTAGGGGTTAGGGTTAGGGTTACGGTTGGGGTCAGGTTTAGGGTAAGGGTTAGTGTTAGGTTTAGGGTTGGGGTTAGGGATAGGGTTATGGTTTGTGGTTAGGATTAGGTTTCGTGTTGGGGTTGGGGTTAGGGTTAGGGTTATGGTTAGGGTTAGGGTTGGGGTCAGGGTTAGGGTTAGGTTTAGGGTTAGAGTTAGGTTTGTGGTTGGGGTTAGGGTTAGTATTAGGTTTAAGGTTGGGGTCGGGGTTAGGGTTAGGGTTAGGGTTAGGGTTGGGGATAGGGTTAGGGTTAAGGTTAGGGTTAGGGTTAGGGTTGGGTTAGGGTTGGGTTAGGGTTAGGGTTAGGTTTAGTGTTGGGGTTCGGGTTAGGTTTAGTCTTGGGGTTGGGGTTAGGGTAGGGTTAGGGTTAGGGTAGGGTTAGGGTTAGGGTTGGAGTTAGGGTTAGGGTTAGGGTTAGGGTTAGGTTTTGGGTTAGGGTTAGGGTTAGGGGTAGGGTCGGGTTTAGGGTTAGGGTTGGGGTTAGTGTTGGGGTTAGGGTTAGGTTTAGGCTTAGTGTTAGGGTAGTGTTTAGGGTTAGGGTTAGGGTTAGGGTAGGGGTTAGGGTTAGGGTTAGGTTTGGGGTCAGGGTTAGGGATAGGGTTAGGGTTAGGGTTGGGGTTATGTTTAGCGTTAGGGTTAGGTTTGGGGTTAGGGTTAGTGTTAGGGTTAGGGTTGGATTTAGGGTTAGGGTCTGGGTTAGGGTTAGGGTTAGGGTTAGGTTTGGGGTTAGGGTTAATGTTAGGGTTAGGGTTGGATTTAGTTTTAGGGTCTGGGTTAGGGTTAGGGTTGGGGTTAGGGTTAGGGTTGAGTCATGGTTAGGGGTAGGGTTAGGGTTTGGGTTAGGGTTAGGGTTAGGGTTGTGTTAGGGTTGGGGTAGGGGTTAGGGTTAGGGTTACGGTTGGGGTCAGGGTTAGGGTAAGGGTTAGTGTTAGGTTTAGGGTTGGGGTTAGGGATAGGGTTAGGGTTTGTGGTTAGGATTTGTTTTAGTGTTGGGGTTGGGGTTAGGGTTAGGTTTATGGTTAGGGTTAGGGTTGGGGTCAGGGTAGGGTTAGTGTTAGTGTTAGGTTTATGGTTGGTGTTAGGGTTAGGATTAGGTTTAAGGTTGGGGTTGGGGTTAGGGTTAGGGTTAGGGTTAGGGTTAGGGTTGAGGATAGGGTTAGGGTTAAGGTTAGGGTTAGGGTTAGGGTTGGGTTAGGGTTGGGGTAGGGGTAGGGTTAGGGTTAGTGTTGGGGTTCGGGTTAGGTTTAGTGTTGGGGTTGGGGTTAGGGTAGGGTTAGGGATAAGCTTGGGGTTAGGGTTAGGGATAGGGTTGTGGTTAGGGTTAGGGTTAGGGTTTGGGATAGGGTTAGGGTCAGGGTCAGGGTCAGGGTTAGGGTTAGGGTTAGGGTCGGGGTTAGGGTTCGGGTTGGGGTAGAGGTTAGGGTTAGTGTTAGGTTAGGGTTGGGTTAAGTTTAGGGTTAGGGTTAGGGTTAGGGTTGGTGTTAGGGTTGGGTTTAGTGTTGACGTTAAGGTTATGGTTAGGGTTAGGGTTAGGGTAGTGGTTAGGGTTAGGGTTAGGTTTGGGGTTAGGGTTAGGGTTAGGGTTAGGTTTGGGGTTAGGGTTAATGTTAGGGTTAGGGTTGGATTTAGTTTTAGGGTCTGGGTTAGGGTTAGGGTTGGGGTTAGGGTTAGGGTTAGGGTTGAGTTATGGTTAGGGGTAGGGTTAGGGTTTGGGTTAGGGTTAGGGTTAGGGTTGTGTTAGGGTTGGGGTAGGGGTTAGGGTTAGGGTTACGGTTGGGGTCAGGTTTAGGGTAAGGGTTAGTGTTAGGTTTAGGGTTGGGGTTAGGGATAGGGTTAGGGTTTGTGGTTAGGATTAGGTTTAGTGTTGGGGTTGGGGTTAGGGTTAGGGTTATGGTTAGGGTTAGGGTTGGGGTCAGGGTTAGGGTTAGGGTTAGGGTTAGGGTTAGTGTTAGGTTTATGGTTGGGGTTAGGGTTAGTATTAGGTTTAAGGTTGGGGTCAGGGTTAGGGTTAGGGTTAGGGTTAGGTTTAGGGTTGGTGTTATTGTTAGGGTTAGGGTTGGGGTTAGGGTTAGCGTTAGGGTTAGGGTTAGAGTTAGGGTTGTGGTTAGGGTTAAGTTTAGGGACAGGGTTAGGGTTAGGTTAGTGTTACGGTTTGGGTAGGGCTCAGGTTTAGGGTTAGGGTTAGGGTTGGGGATAGGGTTAGGGTTAGGGGTAGGGTTAGGGTTAGGGTTAGGGTTGGGGTCAGGGTTAGGGTAAGGGTTAGTGTTAGGTTTAGGGTTGGGGTTAGGGCTAGGGTTAGGGTTAGGGTTGGGGTTAGGATTAGGTTTAGTGTTGGGTTTGGGGTTAGGGTTAGGGTTAGGGTTAGGGTTAGGGTTAGGGTTGTGGTCAGGGTCAGGGTTAGAGTTCGGGTTAGGTTTAGGGTCGGGGTTAGGGTTGGGGTTAGGGTTAGGGTTAGGGTTAGGGTTGGGGTTAGGGTTGGGGTTAGGGTTAGGGTTGGGGTTAGTGTCGGGGTTAGGGTTCGGGTTGGGGTCAGGGTTAGGGTAAGGGCTAGTGTTAGGTTTAGGGTTGGGGTTAGGGCTAGGGTTAGGGTTAGGGTTGGGGTTAGGATTAGGTTTAGTGTTGGGTTTGGGGTTAGGGTTAGGGTTAGGGTTATGGTTAGGGTTAGGGTTGTGGTCAGGGTCAGGGTTAGGGTTCGGGTTAGGTTTAGTGTCGGGCTTAGGGTTGGGGTTAGGGTTAGGGTTAGGGTTAGGGTTAGGGTTAGGTTTGGGGTTAGGGTTAGGGTTAGGGTTAGGTTTGGGGTTAGGGTTAATGTTAGGGTTAGGGTTGGATTTAGTTTTAGGGTCTGGGTTAGGGTTAGGGTTGGGGTTAGGGTTAGGGTTAGGGTTGAGTTATGGTTAGGGGTAGGGTTAGGGTTTGGGTTAGGGTTAGGGTTACGGTTGTGTTAGGGTTGGGGTAGGGGTTAGGGTTAGGGTTACGGTTGGGGTCAGGTTTAGGGTAAGGGTTAGTGTTAGGTTTAGGGTTGGGGTTAGGGATAGGGTTATGGTTTGTGGTTAGGATTAGGTTTCGTGATGGGGTTGGGGTTAGGGTTAGGGTTAGGGTTATGGTTAGGGTTAGGGTTGGGGTCAGGGTTAGGGTTAGTGTTAGGGTTAGTGTTAGGTTTATGGTTGGGGTTAGGGTTAGTATTAGGTTTAAGGTTGGGGTCGGGGTTAGGGTTAGGGTTAGGGTTAGGGTTGGGGATATGGTTAGGGTTAAGGTTAGGGTTAGGGTTAGGGTTGGGTTAGGGTTGGGTTAGCGTTGGGTGAGGGTTAGGGTTAGGTTTAGTGTTGGGGTTCGGGTTAGGTTTAGTCTTGGGGTTGGGGTTAGGGTAGGGTTAGGGTTAGGGTAGGGTTAGGGTTAGGGTTGGGGTTAGGGTTAGGGTTAGGGTTAGGGTTAGGTTTTGGGTTAGGGTTAGGGTTCGGGGTAGGGTCGGGGTTAGGGTTAGGGTTGGGGTTAGTGTTGGGGTTAGGGTTAGGTTTAGGCTTAGTGTTAGGGTAGTGTTTAGGGTTAGGGTTAGGGTTAGGGTAGGGGTTAGGGTTAGGGTTAGGTTTGGGGTCAGGGTTAGGGTTAGGGTTAGGGTTAGGGTTGGGGTTAGGTTTAGCGTTAGGGTTAGGTTTGGGGTTAGGGTTAGTGTTAGGGTTAGGTTTGGATTTAGGGTTAGGGTCTGGGTTAGGGTTAGGGTTAGGGTTAGGGTTAGGTTTGGGGTTAGGGTTAATGTTAGGGTTAGGGTTGGATTTAGTTTTAGGGTCTGGGTTAGGGTTAGGGTTGGGGTTAGGGTTAGGGTTGAGTTATGGTTAGGGGTAGGGTTAGGGTTTGGGTTAGGGTTAGGGTTAGGGTTGTGTTAGGGTTGGGGTAGGGGTTAGGGTTAGGGTTACGGTTGGGGTCAGGGTTAGGGTAAGGGTTAGTGTTAGGTTTAGGGTTGGGGTTAGGGATAGGGTTAGGGTTTGTGGTTAGGATTTGGTTTAGTGGTGGGGTTGGGGTTAGGGTTAGGTTTATGGTTAGGGTTAGGGTTGGGGTCAGGGTTAGGGTTAGGGTTAGTGTTAGGTTTATGGTTGGGGTTAGGGTTAGGATTAGGTTTAAGGTTGGGGTTGGGGTTAGGGTTAGGGTTAGGGTTAGGGTTGGGGATAGGGTTAGGGTTAAGGTTAGGGTTAGGGTTAGGGTTAGGGTTGGGTTAGGGTTGGGGTAGGGGTAGGGTTAGGGTTAGTGTTGGGGTTCGGGTTAGGTTTAGTGTTGGGGTTGGGGTTAGGGTAGGGTTAGGGATAAGCTTGGGGTTAGGGTTAGGGATAGGGTTGTGGTTAGGGTTAGGGTTAGGGTTTGGGATAGGGTTAGGGTCAGGGTCAGGGTCAGGGTTAGGGTTAGGGTTAGGGTCGGGGTTAGGGTTGGGGTTGGGGTAGAGGTTAGGGTTAGTGTTAGGTTAGGGTTGGGTTAAGTTTAGAGTTAGGGTTAGGGTTAGGGTTGGTGTTAGGGTTGGGTTTAGTGTTGACGTTAAGGTTAGGGTTAGGGTTAGGGTTAGGGTTGGGGTCAGGGTTAGGGTTAGGGTTAGGGTTAGGGTTAGTGTTAGGTTTATGGTTGGGGTTAGGGTTAGTATTAGGTTTAAGGTTGGGGTCAGGGTTAGGGTTAGGGTTAGGGTTAGGTTTAGGGTTGGTGTTATTGTTAGGGTTAGGGTTGGGGTTAGGGTTAGCGTTAGGGTTAGGGTTAGAGTTAGGGTTGTGGTTAGGGTTAAGTTTAGGGGCAGGGTTAGGGTTAGGTTAGTGTTACGGTTTGGGTAGGGCTCAGGTTTAGGGTTAGGGTTAGGGTTGGGGATAGGGTTAGGGTTAGGGGTAGGGTTAGGGTTAGGGTTAGGGTTGGGGTCAGGGTTAGGGTAAGGGTTAGTGTTAGGTTTAGGGTTGGGGTTAGGGCTAGGGTTAGGGTTAGGGTTGGGGTTAGGATTAGGTTTAGTGTTGGGTTTGGGGTTAGGGTTAGGGTTAGGGTTAGGGTTAGGGTTAGGGTTGTGGTCAGGGTCAGGGTTAGAGTTCGGGTTAGGTTTAGGGTCGGGGTTAGGGTTGGGGTTAGGGTTAGGGTTAGGGTTAGGGTTGGGGTTAGGGTTGGGGTTAGGGTTAGGGTTGGGGTTAGTGTCGGGGTTAGGGTTCGGGTTGGGGTCAGGGTTAGGGTAAGGGCTAGTGTTAGGTTTAGGGTTGGGGTTAGGGCTAGGGTTAGGGTTAGGGTTGGGGTTAGGATTAGGTTTAGTGTTGGGTTTGGGGTTAGGGTTAGGGTTAGGGTTATGGTTAGGGTTAGGGTTGTGGTCAGGGTCAGGGTTAGGGTTCGGGTTAGGTTTAGTGTCGGGCTTAGGGTTGGGGTTAGGGTTAGGGTTAGGGTTAGGGTTAGGGTTAGGTTTGGGGTTAGGGTTAGGGTTAGGGTTAGGTTTGGGGTTAGGGTTAATGTTAGGGTTAGGGTTGGATTTAGTTTTAGGGTCTGGGTTAGGGTTAGGGTTGGGGTTAGGGTTAGGGTTAGGGTTGAGTTATGGTTAGGGGTAGGGTTAGGGTTTGGGTTAGGGTTAGGGTTACGGTTGTGTTAGGTTTGGGGTAGGGGTTAGGGTTAGGGTTACGGTTGGGGTCAGGTTTAGGGTAAGGGTTAGTGTTAGGTTTAGGGTTGGGGTTAGGGATAGGGTTATGGTTTGTGGTTAGGATTAGGTTTCGTGATGGGGTTGGGGTTAGGGTTAGGGTTAGGGTTATGGTTAGGGTTAGGGTTGGGGTCAGGGTTAGGGTTAGGGTTAGGGTTAGTGTTAGGTTTATGGTTGGGGTTAGGGTTAGTATTAGGTTTAAGGTTGGGGTCGGGGTTAGGCTTAGGGTTAGGGTTAGGGTTGGGGATATGGTTAGGGTTAAGGTTAGGGTTAGGGTTAGGGTTGGGTTAGGGTTGGGTTAGCGTTGGGTGAGGGTTAGGGTTAGGTTTAGTGTTGGGGTTCGGGTTAGGTTTAGTCTTGGGGTTGGGGTTAGGGTAGGGTTAGGGTTAGGGTAGGGTTAGGGTTAGGGTTGGGGTTAGGGTTAGGGTTAGGGTTAGGGTTAGGTTTTGGGTTAGGGTTAGGGTTAGGGGTAGGGTCGGGGTTAGGGTTAGGGTTGGGGTTAGTGTTGGGGTTAGGGTTAGGTTTAGGCTTAGTGTTAGGGTAGTGTTTAGGGTTAGGGTTAGGGTTAGGGTAGGGGTTAGGGTTAGGGTTAGGTTTGGGGTCAGGGTTAGGGTTAGGGTTAGGGTTAGGGTTGGGGTTAGGTTTAGCGTTAGGGTTAGGTTTGGGGTTAGGGTTAGTGTTAGGGTTAGGTTTGGATTTAGGGTTAGGGTCTGGGTTAGGGTTAGGGTTAGGGTTAGGGTTAGGTTTGGGGTTAGGGTTAATGTTAGGGTTAGGGTTGGATTTAGTTTTAGGGTCTGGGTTAGGGTTAGGGTTGGGGTTAGGGTTAGGGTTGAGTTATGGTTAGGGGTAGGGTTAGGGTTTGGGTTAGGGTTAGGGTTAGGGTTGTGTTAGGGTTGGGGTAGGGGTTAGGGTTAGGGTTACGGTTGGGGTCAGGGTTAGGGTAAGGGTTAGTGTTAGGTTTAGGGTTGGGGTTAGGGATAGGGTTAGGGTTTGTGGTTAGGATTTGGTTTAGTGGTGGGGTTGGGGTTAGGGTTAGGTTTATGGTTAGGGTTAGGGTTGGGGTCAGGGTTAGGGTTAGGGTTAGTGTTAGGTTTATGGTTGGGGTTAGGGTTAGGATTAGGTTTAAGGTTGGGGTTGGGGTTAGGGTTAGGGTTAGGGTTAGGGTTGGGGATAGGGTTAGGGTTAAGGTTAGGGTTAGGGTTAGGGTTAGGGTTGGGTTAGGGTTGGGGTAGGGGTAGGGTTAGGGTTAGTGTTGGGGTTCGGGTTAGGTTTAGTGTTGGGGTTGGGGTTAGGGTAGGGTTAGGGATAAGCTTGGGGTTAGGGTTAGGGATAGGGTTGTGGTTAGGGTTAGGGTTAGGGTTTGGGATAGGGTTAGGGTCAGGGTCAGGGTCAGGGTTAGGGTTAGGGTTAGGGTCGGGGTTAGGGTTGGGGTTGGGGTAGAGGTTAGGGTTAGTGTTAGGTTAGGGTTGGGTTAAGTTTAGAGTTAGGGTTAGGGTTAGGGTTGGTGTTAGGGTTGGGTTTAGTGTTGACGTTAAGGTTAGGGTTAGGGTTAGGGTTAGGGTAGTGGTTAGGGTTAGGGTTAGGGTTAGGGTTAGGTTTGGGGTTAGGGTTAGGGTTAGGGTTAGGTTTGGGGTTAGGGTTAATGTTAGGGTTAGGGTTGGATTTAGTTTTAGTGTCTGGGTTAGGGTTAGGGTTGGGGTTAGGGTTAGGGTTAGGGTTGAGTTATGGTTAGGGGTTTGGGTTAGGGTTAGGGTTAGGGTTAGGGTTAGGGTTTGGGATAGGGTTAGGGTCAGGGTCAGGGTCAGGGTTAGGGTTAGGGTTAGGGTCGGGGTTAGGGTTCGGTTTGGGGTAGAGGTTAGGGTTAGTGTTAGGTTAGGGTTGGGTT
>NC_139475.1:4982500-4985000 GCF_057233095.1 Heloderma suspectum
GTTAGGTTTAGGGTTAGGGTTAATGTTAGGGTTAGGGTTGGATTTAGTTTTAGGGTCTGGGTTAGGGTTAGGGTTGGGGTTATGGTTAGGGTTAGGGTTGAGTTATGGTTAGGGGTAGGGTTAGGGTTTGGGTTAGGGTTAGGGTTAGGGTTGTGTTTAGGGTTAAGTTTAGGGGCAGGGTTATGGTTAGGGTAGGGTTAGGGTTGGGGTAGGGGTTAAGTTTAGGGTTAGGGTTAGGTTTGGGGTTAGGGTTAGGGTTAGGGTTAGGTTCAGGGTCAGGGTCAGGGTTAGGATTAGGGTTAGGGTTAGGTTCGGGGTTAGGGTTCGGGTTGGGGTAGGGTTTAGGTTTACTGTTAGAGTTAGGGTTGGGTTAAGTTTAGTGTTAGGGTTGGGTTTAGGGTTGGTGTTAGGGTTAGGGTTAGGGTTAGGGTAGTGGTTAGGTTTGGGGTTAGGGTTAGGGTTAGGGTAGGGGTTAGGGTTAGTATTAGGGTTAGGGTTAGGTTTGGGGTTAGGGTTAGTGTTAGGGTAAGGGTTAGGGTTGAGTTATGGTTAGGGATAGGGTTAGGGTTTGGGATAGGGTTGTGGTTAGGGTTAGGGTTAGTGTCATGGTTAGGATTAGGGTAGTGTTAGGGTTCTGGTAGGGGTTAGGTTTAGGTTTAGGGTTAGGGTTGGGGTTAGGGTTGGATTTAGGGTTAGGGTCTGGGTTAGGGTTAGGGTTAGGGTTAGGGTTGGGGTTAGGGTTAGGGTTAGGGTTGAGTTAGGGTTAGGGTTAGGGTTAGGGTTAGGGTTAGGGTCAGGGTCAGGGTTAGGGTTCGGGTTAGGTTTAGGGTCGGGGTTAGGGTTGGGGTTAGGGTTTGGGTTGTGTTAGGGTTGGTGTTAGTGTTAGGGTTAGGGTTGGGTTAAGTTTAGGGTTAGGGGTAGGGTAGGGTTAGGGTTGGGGTTAGGGTTAGGGTTAGGGTTAGGGTTCGGTTTGGGGTTAGGGTTAGGTTTAGGGTTAGGGTTGGATTTAGGGTTAGGGTCAGGTTTAGGGTTATGGTTACGGTTGGGGTTAGGGTTAGGGTTAAGCTTAGGGTTAGGGTTAGGGTTAGGGTTAGGGTTGTGGTTAGGGTCAGGGTCAGGGTTAGGGTTAGGTTTAGGGTTGGGGTAGGAGTAGGGGTTAGGGTTAGGGTTGGGGTTAGGGTTAGGGTTAGGTTTGGGGTCAGGGTTAGGGTTAGGGTTAGGGTTAGGTTTAGGGTTGGTGTTAGGGTTAGGGTTAGGGTTAGGGTTGGGGTAGGGGTTAGGGTTAGGGTGGGCTTTAGGATTAGGGTTAGGGTTAGGTTTGTGGTTAGGGTCAGGGTCAGGGTTAGGGTTAGGGTTAGGGTTGGGGTAGGGGTTAGGGTTAGGGTTGGGGTTAGGGTTAGGGTTAGGGTTAGGTTTGGGGTCAGGGATAGTGTTAGGGTAAGGGTTAGGGTTGAGTTATGGTTAGGGATAGGGTTAGGGTTTGGGATAGGGTTGTGGTTAGGGTTAGGGTTAGTGTCATGGTTAGGATTAGGGTAGTGTTAGGGTTCTGGTAGGGGTTAGGTTTAGGTTGAGGGTTAGGGTTGGGGTTAGGGTTAGGGTTAGGGTTGGGGTCAGGGTTAGGGTAAGGGTTAGTGTTAGGTTAAGGGTTGGGGTTAGGGTTAGGGTTAGGGTTGGGTTTAGGATTAGGTTTAGTGTTGGGGTTGGGGTTAGGGTTATGGTTAGGGTTGGGGTTGGGGTTAGGGTTAGGGTTAAGGTGAGAGTTAGGTTTAGGGTTGGGTTAGGGTGGGGTTAGGGTTAGGGTTAGGGTTAGGGTTAGGGTTGGGGATAGGGTTAGGGTGGGGGTTAGTGTTGGGGTTAGGGTTAGGTTTAGGCTTAGTGTTAGGGTAGTGTTTAGTGTTAGGGTTAGGGTTAGGGTAGGGGTTAGGGTTAGGGTTAGGGTTTGGGCTGGGGTTCGGGTTAGCGTTAGGGTTAGGGTTAGGGTTGGGGTTAGGGTTAGCGTTAGGGTTAGGTTTGGGTTTAGGGTTAGTGTTAGGGTTAGGGATGGATTTAGGGTTAGTGTCTGGGTTAGGGTTAGGGTTAGGGTTGGGGTTAGGGTTGGGGTTAGGGTTGACTAAGGGTTAGGGTTAGGGTTAGGGTTAGGGTTGGGGTTAGGGTTAGCGTTAGGGTTAGGTTTGGGTTTAGGGTTAGTGTTAGGGTTAGGGATGGATTTAGGGTTAGTGTCTGGGTTAGGGTTAGGGTTAGGGTTGGGGTCAGGGTTAAGATTAGGGTTAGGGTTAGGGTTAGGGTTAGTGTTAGGGTTAGGGTTGGGTTAAGTTTAGTGTTAGGGTTGGGGTTAGGGTTGGTGTTAGGGTTAGGGTTAGGGTAGTGGTTAGGTTTAGGGTTAGGGTTAGGGTTAGGGTTAGGGTTAGGGCAGGGGTTAGGGTTAGGGTTAGGGTTAGAGTTAGGGTTGTGGTTAGGGTTAAGTTTAGGGGCAGGGTTAGGGTTAGGTTAGTGTTACGGT
>NC_139475.1:4990000-4995000 GCF_057233095.1 Heloderma suspectum
TTTGTGTTAGGGTTAGGGTTAGGGGTAGGGTCGGGGTTAGGGTTAGGGTTGGGGTTAGTGTTGGGGTTAGGGTTAGGTTTAGGCTTAGTGTTAGGGTAGTGTTTAGGGTTAGGGTTAGGGTTAGGGTAGGGGTTAGGGTTAGGGTTAGGTTTGGGGTCAGGGTTAGGGTTAGGGTTAGGGTTAGGGTTGGGGTTAGGTTTAGCGTTAGGGTTAAGTTTGGGGTTAGGGTTAGTGTTAGGGTTAGGGTTGGATTCAGGGTTAGGGTCTGCGTTAGGGTTAGGGTTAGGGTTAGGTTTGGGGTTAGGGTTAGTGTTAGGGTAAGGGTTAGGGTTGAGTTATGGTTAGGGATAGGGTTAGGGTTTGGGATAGGGTTGTGGTTAGGGTTAGGGTTAGTGTCATGGTTAGGATTAGGGTAGTGTTAGGGTTGGGGTAGGGGTTAGGTTTAGGTTTAGGGTTAGGGTTGGGGTTAGGGTTAGGGTTAGGGTTGGGGTCAGGGTTAGGGTAAGGGTTAGTGTTAGGTTTAGGGTTGGGGTTAGGGTTAGGGTTAGGGTTGGGTTTAGGATTAGGTTTAGTGTTGGGGTTGGGGTTAGGGTTATGGTTAGGGTTGGGGTTGGGGTTAGGGTTAGGGTTAAGGTGAGAGTTAGGTTTAGGGTTGGGTTAGGGTGGGGTTAGGGTTAGGGTTAGGGTTAGGGTTAGGGTTGGGGTTAGGGTTAGGGTGGGGGTTAGTGTTGGGGTTAGGGTTAGGTTTAGGCTTAGTGTTAGGGTAGTGTTTAGTGTTAGGGTTAGGGTTAGGGTAGGGGTTAGGGTTAGGGTTAGGGTTTGGGCTGGGGTTCGGGTTAGGGTTAGGGTTAGGGTTAGGGTTAGGGTTGGGGTTAGGGTTAGCGTTAGGGTTAGGTTTGGGTTTAGGGTTAGTGTTAGGGTTAGGGATGGATTTAGGGTTAGTGTCTGGGTTAGGGTTAGGGTTAGGGTTGGGGTTAGGGTTGGGGTTAGGGTTGACTAAGGGTTAGGGTTAGGGTTAGGGTTAGGGTTGGGGTTAGGGTTAGCGTTAGGGTTAGGTTTGGGTTTAGGGTTAGTGTTAGGGTTAGGGATGGATTTAGGGTTAGTGTCTGGGTTAGGGTTAGGGTTAGGGTTGGGGTCAGGGTTAAGATTAGGGTTAGGGTTAGGGTTAGGGTTAGTGTAAGGGTTAGGGTTGGGTTAAGTTTAGTGTTAGGGTTGGGGTTAGGGTTGGTGTTAGGGTTAGGGTTAGGGTTAGGGTAGTGGTTAGGTTTAGGGTTAGGGTTAGGGTTAGGGTTAGGGTTAGGGTAGGGGTTAGGGTTAGGGTTAGGGTTAGAGTTAGGGTTGTGGTTAGGGTTAAGTTTAGGGGCAGGGTTAGGGTTAGGTTAGTGTTACGGTTTGGGTAGGGCTCAGGTTTAGGTTTAGGGTTGGGGTTAGGGTTGGGGTTAGGGTTAGGGTTAGGGTTAGGGTTAGGGTTGGGGTTAGGGTTGGGGTTAGGGTTAGGGTAGGGTTAGTGTCGGGGTTAGGGTTCGGGTTGGGGTCAGGGTTAGGGTAAGGGCTAGTGTTAGGTTTAGGGTTGGGGTTAGGGCTAGGGTTAGGGTTAGGGTTGGGGTTAGGATTAGGTTTAGTGTTGGGTTTGGGGTTAGGGTTAGGGTTAGGGTTATGGTTAGGGTTAGGGTTGTGGTCAGGGTCAGGGTTAGGGTTCGGGTTAGGTTTAGTGTCGGGCTTAGGGTTGGGGTTAGGGTTAGGGTTAGGGTTAGGGTTAGGTTTGGGGTTAGGGTTAGGGTTAGGGTTAGGTTTGGGGTTAGGGTTAATGTTAGGGTTAGGGTTGGATTTAGTTTTAGGGTCTGGGTTAGGGTTAGGGTTGGGATTAGGGTTAGGGTTAGGGTTGAGTTATGGTTAGAGGTAGGGTTAGGGTTTGGGTTAGGGTTAGGGTTAGGGTTGTGTTAGGGTTGGGGTAGGGGTTAGGGTTAGGGTTACGGTTGGGGTCAGGTTTAGGGTAAGGGTTAGTGTTAGGTTTAGGGTTGGGGTTAGGGATAGGGTTATGGTTTGTGGTTAGGATTAGGTTTCGTGATGGGGTTGGGGTTAGGGTTAGGGTTAGGGTTATGGTTAGGGTTAGGGTTGGGGTCAGGGTTAGGGTTAGGGTTAGGGTTAGTGTTAGGTTTATGGTTGGGGTTAGGGTTAGTATTAGGTTTAAGGTTGGGGTCGGGGTTAGGGTTAGGGTTAGGGTTAGGGTTGGGGATATGGTTAGGGTTAAGGTTAGGGTTAGGGTTAGGGTTGGGTTAGGGTTGGGTTAGGGTTGGGTGAGGGTTAGGGTTAGGTTTAGTGTTGGGGTTCGGGTTAGGTTTAGTCTTGGGGTTGGGGTTAGGGTAGGGTTAGGGTTAGGGTAGGGTTAGGGTTAGGGTTGGGGTTAGGGTTAGGGTTAGGGTTAGGTTTTGGGTTAGGGTTAGGGTTAGGGGTAGGGTCGGGGTTAGGGTTAGGGTTGGGGTTAGTGTTGGGGTTAGGGTTAGGTTTAGTCTTAGTGTTAGGGTAGTGTTTAGGGTTAGGGTTAGGGTTAGGGTAGGGGTTAGGGTTAGGGTTAGGTTTGGGGTCAGGGTTAGGGTTAGGGTTAGGGTTAGGGTTGGGGTTAGGTTTAGCGTTAGGGTTAGGTTTGGGGATAGGGTTAGTGTTAGGGTTAGGTTTGGATTTAGGGTTAGGGTCTGGGTTAGGGTTAGGGTTAGGTTTGGGGTTAGGGTTAATGTTAGTGTTAGGGTTGGATTTAGTTTTAGGGTCTGGGTTAGGGTTAGGGTTGGGGTTAGGGTTAGGGTTGAATTATGGTTAGGGGTAGGGTTAGGGTTTGGGTTAGGGTTAGGGTTAGGGTTGTGTTAGGGTTGGGGTTAGGGTTGGGGTCAGGGTTAGGGTAAGGGTTAGTGTTAGGTTTAGGGTTGGGGTTAGGGTTAGGGTTAGGGTTGGGTTTAGGATTAGGTTTAGTGTTGGGGTTGGGGTTAGGGTTATGGTTAGGGTTGGGGTTGGGGTTAGGGTTAGGGTTAAGGTGAGAGTTAGGTTTAGGGTTGGGTTAGGGTGGGGTTAGGGTTAGGGTTAGGGTTAGGGTTAGGGTTAGGGTTGGGGTTAGGGTTAGGGTGGGGGTTAGTGTTGGGGTTAGGGTTAGGTTTAGGCTTAGTGTTAGGGTAGTGTTTAGTGTTAGGGTTAGGGTTAGGGTAGGGGTTAGGGTTAGGGTTAGGGTTTGGGCTGGGGTTCGGGTTAGGGTTAGGGTTAGGGTTAGGGTTGGGGTTAGGGTTAGCGTTAGGGTTAGGTTTGGGTTTAGGGTTAGTGTTAGGGTTAGGGATGGATTTAGGGTTAGTGTCTCGGTTAGGGTTAGGGTTAGGGTTGGGGTTAGGGTTGGGGTTAGGGTTGACTAAGGGTTAGGGTTAGGGTTAGGGTTAGGGTTAGGGTTAGGGTTAAGGTCAGGGTCAGGGTTAGGGTTCAGGTTAGGTTTAGGGTCGGGGTTAGGGTTGGGGTTAGGGTTTGGGTTGGGTTAGGGTTGGTGTTAGTATTAGGGTTAGGGTTGGGTTAAGTTTAGGGTTAGGGGTAGGGTAGGGTTAGGGTTGGGGTTAGGGTTAGGGATATGGTTAGGGTTCGGTTTGGGGTTAGGGTTAGTGTTAGGGTTAGGGTTGGATTTAGGGTTAGGGTCAGGTTTAGGGATAGGGTTAGGGTTGGGGTTCGGGTTAGGGTTAGGGTTTGGGTTAGGGTTAGGGTTAGGGTTAGGGTTGGGGTTAGGGTTAGCGTTAGGGTTAGGTTTGGGGTTAGGGTTAGTGTTAGGGTTAGGGTTGGATTTAGGGTTAGGGTCTGGGTTAAGGTTAGGGTTAGGGTTGGGGTTAGGGTTAGGGTTAGGGTTGAGTTAGGGTTAGGGTTAGGGTTAGGATTAGGGTTGGGGTTCCGGTTCGGGTTGGGGTTACAGTTCAGGTTGGTTATGGTTGGTGTTAGTGTTAGGGTTAGGGTTGGGTTAAGTTTAGGGGTAGGGTTAGGGTAGGGTTAGGGTTGGGGTTAGGGTTAGGGTTAGGGTTAGGGTTAGGTTTGGGGTCAGGGTTAGGGTAAGGGTTAGTGTTAGGTTTAGGGTTGGGGTTACGGTTAGGGTTAGTGTTAGGGTTAGGGTTTGTGGTTAGCATTAGGTTTAGTGTTGGGGTTGGGGTTAGAATAAGGGTTAGGGTTATGGTTAGGGTTAGGGTTGGGGTCAGGGTTAGGGTTAGGGTTAGGGTTAGGGTTAGTGTTAGGTTTAGGGTTGGGGTTAGGGTTAGGGTTAGGATTAGGTTAAAGGTTGGGGTTGGGGTTAGGGTTAGGGTTAGGGTTAGGGTTAGGGTTAGGGTTGGGGTTAGGGTTAGGGTTAAGGTTAGGGTTAGGGTTAGGGTTGGGTTAGGGTTGGGTTAGGGTCAGGGTTAGGGTAAGTGTTGGGGTTCGGGTTAGGTTTAGTGTTGGGGTTGGGGTTAGGGTTAGGGTTAGGGTTAGGGTTAGGGTTGGGGTTAGGGTTAGGGTTAGGGTTAGGGTTAGGGTTGGGTTAGGGTTAGGGTTAGTTTTAGGGTTAGGGTTGGGGTTAGGGTTAGGGTTGGGGTTAGTGTTGGGGTTAGGGTTAGGTTTAGGCTGAGTGTTAGGGTAGTGTTTAGGGTTAGGGTTAGGGTTAGGGTTAGGGTAGGGGTTAGGGTTAGGGTTAGAGTTTTGGTTGGGGCTAGGGTTAGGGTTGGGGTTAGGTTTAGGGTTAGGGTTAGGTTTGGGGTTAGGGTTAGTGTTAGGTTTCGGCTTGGATTTAGGGTTAGGGTCTGGGTTAGGGTTAGGGTTAGGGTCAGGGTCAGGGTCAGGGTTAGGGTTCGGGTTAGGTTTAGGGTCGGGGTTAGGGTTGGGGTTAGGTTTCGGGTTGGGGTTAGGGTTAGGGTTAGTGTTAGTGATAGGGTTAGGGTTGTGGTTAGGGTTAGGGTTAGGGTTACGGTTAGGGTCAGCGTCAGGGTCAGGGTTAAGATTAGGGTTAGGGTTAGGGT